>NW_012026791.1:241219-259220 GCF_000956235.1 Wasmannia auropunctata | reverse complement strand
GTGGATTCATCCCTTTAAACCGTTTTTAGCACCAACTGATAACTTCTAAATTTATTTATTTATGTGACCTCAAAGTGTACCAAGTTTCATTAAAATCAGAATTTGACACTTCGCGAGGTTTCCTTGTGAGAGTTCAGTTAACTATATATATAAGTATAACTTTCAAAGTATTTTAGTTCCTATAACCCTTTTGAATTGATGGGCGAAAATGATCATAATTATTATGTTGTGGCGACAGTAATTTTTTTTTTTCCATGTAGGTCATTCTTCTGCTGGAAGGAAAAGCTCACGCGTACGTGTTCGCCAGTCGCGGATGCAAAAGGTGGGACACCTGCGCGCCCGAAGCCGTTCTTCATGCAATCGGTGGCGTTTTAACTGATCTTCACGGCGAACGCTATTCTTACGATCAGGAAACGACGCGTGTAAATGCGAGGGGCATACTGGCCACTGCGCCCGGCCAGTCGCATCAGTGGTACTTAAGTCGTATACCTGATGAAGTAAAGCAAAGTTTACAATAGGCGATCTGCATGTTCGTTTTTAAACAGGCATCGTCTAACGAATAACTTGCTTGAATAAAAAAAAGAAAAACGTTGGATTTACATTATTCAATCGTGATATATCCATGCATCTCTTGAAAATTTTAGTAATTATCTTTCGAGCGTGCAATATAAATGCATTCCGTACAATTTTATACTTTTCCATATTTTCTTTTAATATGATTCCGATTTATTTAAGAAAAGCGCAAAGGCGGTTCAATCTCGTATGTAAATAATCGTGAAATAATAAAATTACACATAGAAAAATTTCTAGGAGAACAGATTTAATTATTTTACTCCTATTTTACTCAATCTTTTTACAATAATAAAAAATAATATTTATATTTACGAAATTAATTTTGTTGCACTGAATAAAAAAAATCGGAGCATTATGTGCATAATTTGTTACGTAATGAAAAAAAAGTTTAGCAGTATTATCAGCAGATCCGTGCTTCAGAGGGTCATCGTTAGCAGATTAAAGGCCAATAAATAAGTGAGGAAATAACTAACACTGACGCACCGTAATCATTCCGGTTTTTCCGTCAAGTATTTTAAGTAGAAGGGAGAATAAAAGGCTCTACGAGGAGCCTTGGTAAGGCAGTATGCGACTACGTGTCGCGCATCCAGTTTAACGAAATCGATATATTCCGATTGGTGCTTGTCTTACTACCAAACAGACTGGTTGTCCTTCGGAAATCGTGTATGAAAGAGCGAAAGAGATAAAGGGACGATAGAAGGCGAGAGATTCGGAGTGTTGATCACGCATGTGATCAGAAATTTTACGAAGATAAGAAGAAGCCGATTAAGAATCAATTCGGGGACGGCAATTCGGTACAGAAATGGTGAAATATTTTCTATTTGCTAACTTGTTTTTTTCGGCGATATTCCTCACAAATGTTTGCGAGAATTATGCCGCTTATACTCCTCCGCGAGCCACGGTGCAGGCACTTCATCCCACGGGACTACGCATTTCTATTCCTGGTAAGATAATAAAAATTTTTATTTTTAATAATCCCAAGTATGCATCTGGATAATTCTGTTAATTTATATCGAACTGAAGGAAAATCTAATAATTTGTATTACCTCTGTTTTGAGACACTGCGCGCGCATCATCTGTCCAGCAAATAAATTATATATTGTAATCGAAATTGTTAGGATTGCATTTAATCGGGTTAACATTTTTTTTTCCTACAGACGAACATGGTATTACATTGGTAGCCTTTCATGTAAAATTCAATGAAGATTTTGATGGCTTGGAGGCTGGACATATTGCGAAAGACATTCTCAAGGTTCGCAACGGACAATGGACTTATCAAGATCGACACACTCAATTAAAGAGAGATGATATTGTCTATTACTGGGTTCACGTTGTATATCAGGGTCTAGGGTACAACTTGATTGATCAAATGCATCGAATTGTTGGTAAATTTTGTATAAATATAATACACATTTTTCTATTTGTATTTAACTAAAAATAATTTATTTTTTTCTATTAAGAACAAATCTCAAAAAGAACTAATCTTATAGCTGAACAATGCAATCTTATATTATTATTTATTTATGATTTAATTTAGTATATCTTTAAAGAAGTGATTCATTGTTGATATTAAAGCGTGCAATTGTTGGTAATTTTTTAAATTGTTATAATCCTTAAAATTTTGCTTTGATTTTCTATTTTCAGACTTTTACAATTACGACGGCACTCTGCATATCGACGTGACGGCTCAAAGTTCGCAGAACACTTGCGTGATTAAATCGATCACACACTTCTTGAAGGAGGAAACATCATCTGCAGAACAGCAAGCTTGTCCACATCAACTCATCTTTGAGGACAACTTTGATGAGCTTGATAGTGCAAAATGGAATAAATTGAACCAATTTGGCGGTCAGCCGGTACGTATTGCCGATAATAATAATAATTGATTTTAAAAAGGAAATTTAAAAGGTAGTTTTCGTTTAAAACTATTATTTTTATCGTCAGGATTATGAGTTTGTCGTCTATATGACCAATAATGTAACGGATACGAGCGATGGGAAGCTCCGCATTAAACCAGCCCTACTTAGTAATCGATTTTCGAACGACTTTGTATCTCAAGGGACCTTAACTCTGGACAGGTATATGTGGATAATTAGAATATTAGAAAAAAAAACAGGAGATTAAAGTCAAATTTAATTATATTCTTCCTTCAGTTGCACTGGCGATATTGATAAACAGGGTTGCCATCGCCAAGCTGCTGGGTTGTACATCTTACCCCCTGTGATTTCCGGACGTATTAATACAAAGGGGAAATTTAAGTTCCTCTTCGGGCGTGTCAAAATAAGAGCTAAATTGCCACGTGGCGATTGGATATATCCTGGTAAGTTTTATAACATTTTTTTTTACTATCGATTTCGTTTACTTGGGCTATTTATAAATGTGTGTTTTCTAGTGATAATATTAGAGACCGCCGAGAATGCATGGGAAATGGGACAGCATCGCGAGATTAGAATTGCATCTTCGGTGGGCAACGAAAACCTAACGACTTCTAACGGCGAGAACGTCAGCGGCCGTATACTGGTTGCGGGGGGACTGAGCGGCTCCTTGAGCGAGAGTAACGCGGACAGTACTAATCGCATGGCACTGCCAAGGAGAGTGTCGAACAAACTCTGGTCGGATGACTTCCATATCTTCGAAATCGTATGGAAACAAGGCGTTATTGTAGTGAAGGTCGACGGAGTGGAGTACGGCGAGCAAACTGTAGATGTATCGTTTAACACATGGGTATGAAATTGTATTATACTTTTCTTTTGTTAGCCCTAGGTGTACACACTGTTTTTTTTTACGTCACTGTAACTCTAGTAAAAATGAACATATTTTAATTAATTTTTTTTTCAATCGACAGAGAATCGAGCAAGAAACAAGTCCATAATGTTTAAAAGTCGATAGAATTAAGGAGCTCCAAGATATACGGGTTCAAAGAAAAAGGAAAGTTCAAAAACGCGAAAAAATCTCGATTTAGCATCTTTTTTTTTTTAAATCATATTTCTTTTGTTTATAGACCGATTTGAAAAATCTGAAAGGGCATACTTGAAATAGTGAAAAAATTTGGCGATTCGATATTTTAATTTTTTCAACAAACTGCAAGCAGTCCCGGGGACCTCACTCACTTCAACTGTTCACTGCTCGGTTGTTGAGCGACAATTGCCGCGCGTCAACACGTCTTCCTACTGAGGAGATCTCAAACTTTTTTTACGCCAATATCCCAAAACTTTTCCACTTCCAATTTCAGAAATGTCAAACCGAGAAAGTTTTGCTGGAGTCCCGGGAACCCCAGTGTGTATATCTAGGGTTAACAGAGACTCTTGTATCATTTGCATAATTTTACTGAATTTTATAATGATGCTGAAAATTCCATGCCGTTTATTGCAGTCAT
Source organism: Wasmannia auropunctata (assembly GCF_000956235.1). Taxonomy (NCBI): domain Eukaryota; kingdom Metazoa; phylum Arthropoda; class Insecta; order Hymenoptera; family Formicidae; genus Wasmannia; species Wasmannia auropunctata. Next base: position 255,271 of record NW_012026791.1, on the reverse strand, counting down.
ATTTAACTTTGGGCGTAGCTGTCGGAGGTAATCAGGAGTTTCAGGATTTCGTCACGAGCAAAGACTATGTCAAACCTTGGCGAAATGTCGAAGCGAAGGTATATTATTCGATAGAGCTAAGATTAAATTTTTTTTAAAACTTAAGGGACATTTGAGAAAGCTATACTCAATATGTCAACAATTTTGACAAATAAATGATATCAGTACATTATTCTTTTTTACAGGCGATGTATAATTTCTATCAAGCGAAGAATAATTGGCTTCGCACATGGAATCAAGAAACTACAGCGCTTCAAGTGGATTACGTGAAAGTGTGGGCACTGTAAATACTTTTACGTGCGTATATTTTTATACAATCTTAGATTCAATACGCGCGTCTTTTTCTTACAAAATAATGTACACATTCACAATAATAATCACATTTATATATAAATTTATATATAAATAATAAATGCATGCGGATTTGTACTTGATAATTATTTTTTATAGTCTAGAGTTTTGGCTATCCTACTACTAATTTAAGTTAACATACCGATTGTATTTGAGTGCACTCGCGCTGTTACGGATCGAATTACTTCCACTTCTAAAGGGAGTTAGAGGTGGCATTGGGAACGTACTAGGCACAGGTCTGTTGTTCAGTCGAATATCGGGACCAAGACCATCCCCCAACTGTTTGATGAGCCACTCGCCGCGATACCCGAAGCGCCGTTGATACGCTTTTGCAGCGCGTGGTCCATCCTCGGGTCTGAATTCGATGCGCATGGGCTCGTTCCCACTTACAAAAGACGCGAGACGTAACATACTCATGATACCATTCTTAGTCCATTCTTGGAATTGCAGTCGACTGGGCCAGAATTTCGGGAAGATCGAAACATCGGGCCGATTACTGAAGAGCGCTTGCGGCCATGCGGACAATGACGAGTCAAATGTCCTGGCATTCCGTGTCAACGTTCGATCGCTGCACCGTACGCTTGTCTATTCAGGGTAACAATATTATATGTTTTTTATTAACAGAAAAATTATAATTAATCAAACGAGTTGCCCTAGTTTGCAATACATAATTAAACTAACATTTTGATTGCAGGATCATTTAAGGGGAGATTTGGGACACTTTTGCCCGCCATAAAATTAGCTCTTTTTCATGAATTTTTTTAAGGAAATCTATTATATACAGTAAAACGCGGGTTTTTGCATAAACTTATGTATTATTTGAACAGCAAAAAAATATTTTTTATTTATATAAAAATGTATTTTAATGCCTTCAAGTGGCGATTGAATGTGGCATGTTTTTCGAGCTGACGGATAGTAATTACGAAAAAAACGAATTAAGATATCGACTTGATTCTTTTTTCCTCTTGATTCTAATACTTTAACGCATGGCCTGAACTAAAATGATGTCAATTGCCTGAAATTTGTAAAAATGGTAGCACACGCAAAAAAAATGACTTAGTAATAGTAGCTAAAATTTCAATAGCTGAATCAAACTTAAGGCCGAAGCACAGACTTTTGCATGACGCATAATGCATAACGCATAAAGGAATAAACCAATCAGAGTCCTCCATTTCCATCCCCACTCCTCACTTTGCGAATCTTGCATAACGCATAAAACATAATGCTTAACGTGATGAAAAATCCGTTAGCTATAAGAGCTATCGCCTTAGTGTCATTGCTAAGTTCTGGCTATTACAGATAAAAAACATTCACTGTGACAAAAAAATTTATTAACTGAAATTAAAAGAAATTAAATATATTAGTACAGGCAGCTAAAACGATCATGGCATGCGTACCTATAATGTCTTATTATGCAGACATTTAGTATACAGAGCTAAGTTTATAACTGCGCGCAAAAGTTGATTTGTAATTGTTGCAATGTGGCACTGCCATATGCATCATCTACAGCGCATTTAGCATTTATATTTTGCAGTATATAAGTTGTATACTGCAAATATTATTACTATAATATTGCGAAGATAAAATAACATAGTAGATTCGGCTAAATATCATTTGATTTTAGCAGCAAATATTTTTTGCTGCAGCATCTACATTTTAATAACTAATAAATTGAACTTCGACAGCAACGACATTAGCTGTCCCTATTTTAACGACACATCTTAGCTGCCATAGCTATATTTTAGCTTCATCGGCTAATTCTTTTTCTGCGTGCATTTGAAAAAAAAATTTTTTTGCCCTAAACATTTTAAAAATTTTTATTAATAACAAATTGAATGTTTGTTATAAAATCATGATTTTAGTTCACGCCATGCGTTGGAGTATTAGGATCAAGAGGAAAATAGAATCAAGTCGATATCTTAATTCGTTTTTTTCGTAATTACTTCCGTCAGCTCGAAAAACATGCCACATTCAATCGCCACTTGGAGGAATTAAAATATTTAAAATACATTTTTACATAAATAAAAAATATTTTTTTTGCTGTTCAAGTAATATATAAGTTTTTACAAAAACCCGTGTTTTACTGTATATAATAGATTTCCTTAAAAATTCATGAAACAAAAGCTAATTTTACGGTCGGCAAAGGTGAAACCTCCCTTAATAGAAAATATAAATAAAAATACAATTACAGGATAAAATTAAAATTCGTTTAATTGAATCAGAGAGAAGCAAATAAACATATCTTTCTAATTGCTTAATATAGATTACTTACCGCGTAAAGGAAGATTATTAAAAGTACTTTATCAACGTGCATAACTTGTTAAAATGATGCTCATTTTGCGGAAGCCACTTGTTAGAAAATAATGAACGACTGGCTGCTTCGTGCCTTGGCTTTTATGCCCTCCTGTCCCATGCCTCGCAGGAAATTCGTGATTCGCATCAAGTATCGATTCGTGAGTAAACCGATTGTTATTCACGACAGGATCGAACGTGACTTTTTAAACTCTCGCGCGCCGTTAAGCGCGCGATCGAGTTTTTACTTTCACTGCCGGTATTACTGCGAACAGTTTCATGTATAAGCGTACTGGATTACTGAATGTTTCAGAATACTGTAGTATTCCGTGTCGATATAGCAATATCGTTCCTAGAGTGAACTGAGCCATGTGTCAGAACCAACTATTGGTAGGTTTGATATAAAAAATTTACAAGAAATTAAACGCAATCTCAAGTGATAACTGTGATAAGAATTTTAAAGTTCTTGAAGAAAAAAAAATATATGTGTATCACAAAGTATCTAAAATAATTTAATTTAGTGATGTTGTGATAATAAATTATTAGTAACAATAATTTATTATCACTTAACACCAATATGTAATATCTTAAATATGATTAAATTCCTTTGCGCACATTGCGAATAATACATATATAAAATCACAACAATCTCAATTATTCGTTTTTTAAAATAATCTTTTTACTTTCTACGTGCATGTTATTATAGATCACTGTGCTGATGACATTATTGCTTCATGGTGAAATTATTGTGCCAATCGCAGATGCCACGGCCTACAGGATCCTGCATGATTTTATTCAATATAACGTCGCAGGCATACCTATTCTGCATGAGGTAAATGCATATAATATATAGATTGACAGCTGAGCTTTGCACCCTTCAATTATTTCTTTTACTTACATTTTTATTCAGAAAACAAAGTGGAACTTTGATCCAGAGGTTGGCAAGCAAAGAAGGATTCAATATGAGCAAGATAACGGACGTTACGGGGAATATGCGATAGCAAAATTAGGAATGGGCATTGGTTACAAAGGTTCTTGGGGATTACCAGTGCAAAGTTGAAATATTAAACTATGTCGAATAAATATGTGATATTCTTTAACATGACATAAAAGTTTTATTGACTTGACGTATGTTTAAACGAGTTCGATGTAAACATTATAATTTACTGTAATAAATATATTTAAAAAAAATCAAAATTTGGATTATAATATAAATCAATAATATTCACGAGGTAATGTGATTCAATAGCATTATCAGTAATGACAAGTGTGCACAAATTTAAAGATAAGTGAGTTTTCTTCTCTTAGCACGCGGATTTTGACAGATTATTTCCACCAATATTTCATTTTGATTAAATATAATTTGCATTTTATTAGAATAAATATATATAAATGTAACAATACATGTTAATACGTTTTAATTACTTAATGCAAACTCAAAGTAATTAAAAATAATTTTTAAAAACATGATTTCTCCTTGATACTCTTGCATTTTCTTAATATTTTAGCACGCACAATTTGCAATCGAGAAACTATTACTTTAGGTACTTTCAAAACGCATATTTTCGGATATTGCGAAAATTCATGGCCGATGTTTAAGGTGAAGCAATCTATGTGTATGTAGCACAGCGTATCTCAGAACTTTCACTTTACGGGGAATTGGAATGGTAGGGGTACGAAGAAATTTAGACTGAGTTCCGACGCGAATCTAGAACGGTGTATAACGAATTGGTCAATATTATCTTGTGTTATTTGTTAAATCTATTTGGCTAACTCGACTAATAATTTGTCCCAGAAGAAACTTTTATTTCGTATTACTTTTATAAATTTGTTGTACTACTAATCGAGAGAATATTTCACCTCTGGTCGTTTACCATGGCGAGTTTTACTTCCGTAAGTAAGAAATGACATTTTTTAATAAGAAATTCTGTAAATGAGAAATGATATTAATAAACTGCAAACATAATCTTTTGTAATCTAATAAGTAATATAATTTATTTTTCTTGAATATCGAATAAACCTCCTGAAAATTTAATTAACAGCCGCTATCTAGAAAACTTTCTAATTGCTAAGTTTCAACGCATTGCGTCTCAATTTCTCTTGAAGCTCTGCTCATTAATATTTAGCAAGTACAGTTGTTTTGTAAAGAAATATTTGTTAAGTGAAAAATAAGGTAAATTGTTTTTTTGCTTCATTATCCTTTGAAATCTTGTTTTCTATTTGTAGTGGCTGATGATCACGTTAACAATATTCGCCATTTTTTTTCTCGCTCTAAATGATGAAAGTACAGCTGTAATCGTGGAACCCCAAGCACCCAATTTCCAATATTTCGAACGGTAAGTGAAGCAAATATCTTGATATTTAACTATAGAATTATTTAAAAAAATTAATCAGCATTCACTTTGGTATTAAATATTTGTACGACATTCCGATTGTTCGGTTAGAACGCAGTAATCTCCTGGAAAAAAAAACCTTTTCACCAAAGAACGTCAAATAGTATCGTAATTGTCATCTTTACTCTTTTAGGCCGAAGTATCGCTATCCTTATTACGATGAAAATGGTAAAGGAAAGCTGTTATACGGCTACGGTGGACCAGAATTGTATCAATATAAAACTTACAGTGTCCTTGAAGGGATTCATTAAAAGATGATTTTGTTTAAATTTTTAGAAAATTGAATATAAAAAATATTTGCATACATATAACGTAACATGTACCAACATCATATGTTGTGATCAATTCATTAATATATATACTCATGAGAAAATATTAATACGAATTAATATATCTGTATAATGCAACACACGAGTATCTTTTCGATGGCACAATTGAACTGTTACAATTGTATGTCACTCGAATATAAATTAGCTGCTGTGCTATTTGGAGAAATGCATCATATTCTCGTTGTCAGTGCAATTTGCATTATGTTATCCTGCCATCGAAAAGATACGTTCACAAAATCGTGGAATTAATAAGGAACATTGTAGGAGCATTTATTTTCGTCGATTACAACTGTATGTTAAATGCAATCGATTTGTATGGCTGGTTTTCCTTACAATACGCTTATCTCTGTCTTGTTCTTACTCGGTAAAATGCTGCATGACTCGCTTCTCCTCTAGCGTGAACGGACTGACAATGAATGAACAAATGAATAAAATCGATACCTCTTTGTTGAGTGAGGCGTAAAATCTGTTACAATATTTAGAAAAAGGTGTAAGATAGAATGATTACGATTCAGTGCGAACATTACTATGGACTGCAGTCTCTAAGAGAGAGAGAGAGACTATATTACAGATAGAATATATCGTTAAAAGTCATTGATCTATCAAACGTGCATGTGGAATGTGCAGTAGCCACGCTAACACTGTGAAATGTGGTGGACTTACAGTCTGAATAGGGACAATAATGAAATTAGTCTAATAGCTATAGTCTATGTAACCTACTGCTACAATCGCCCGAAATGTTTTCTTTTGTCACTTTTCTCTTCTACGTGCACAATGTGCTGGGAAAAATAGAATCGACAATCTGTAAATAGTAAAAAAAACTGCAGTCACACTGCGCAATCGATACATTGGAACTGTTATCGAAAGGATATTATTATTATTATTATTATTCTATTTTGTGATAGAGGTGCCACGTGACGAAGTTACGAACGTGCAAGCACAGTCGAGTAGACGTGAGTTAGCGAGACGTGTATAATGTGTCAGTTATAAACGAACGCGATCGACTGCATACACTGACGCCCAGCGATAATTGATGCGCTTATTCATTATGATGTTTGTCCGCCTTGCTCTCGCCGGCAGACTGTAACTGTCATACAAAGTCCATTTCGAACTTGTTATAATACTGGCCATTGACGCGACGTCTCTGCAATTGTCTCTCGATAAACTTCTTTATTTCGCTGATGACGAAGACGCTCGATGTCAACGCCGCCAGGAATAGAAGATCTGAAAATTAAAAGTAAACATTGTTATGCAAGAAGTGTAATTAGCGACTGTCTTTAAAGGGAGTACGCTATACCTTTTGCCGTGAGAGCCTCAGTCTGAAATATTCTCTGCAACGGAGGAAAGTAGATCACGAACATTTGTCCGATAACAGAGAGCGTTACGGCTACCAGGAACATTTTATTACTCCACAGACCGATCGTGAATATGGATTTCGTCTGAAACAAACGGATATTTTCAGGCTGTGGCAATATTTTTTTTCCCGATATAAGAACTGAAATAAAAATATGAAATCTCACCTGTGATCTACAGCTAAGAGCGTTGAACATGTCGAAGAATACGAAGCAAGTAAATGTCATGGTAGTATCTCTCGCGGTATTTCCATTAACCATCTGGAAATCAAGCATATATATATATATATATATATATATATATATATATATGAGAGGAAATTGCAGATTTATTTAAAGACATTACCTCTCTGTTGTACACCCATAAAGTGCCAAGAATGATGATGCTAGCGGATAGTAAGACGTTAATTATGAGATGACGCGTAATCATTGGCTCCTTTGTATTTCGAGGCTTTTGCTTCAGAACGTCCTTGTCAACAGGTTCCACTCCAAGACTGTGTACAGAAAAGAAAACGAAAATTAATGCATACACGTTAAAAATTTGCACAATGAATATTTTAATAAAATATTAAATCGAAATTTTACTTATTTAAAGGGGTCACCTTTGAGACTCTAAAATAATACCCAAGTTTGGGATTTTTTCTCGGTAAACAGATAACTTTATTAAAAAATAACTTTAAGGACATTGTTGTACATATAAAAATATATATTTTTATTATATTAAATATATATTAAAAATATATATTTTTATTTTTTTAATGTTCAAAATGGTGGCACACTGGCCTACTTGCCAAATGCCTTTTTTTCTAAATTTTGAAATCGGTGTACAAGATTGCAGGCACACAGTTTGACTTTAAACAAAATACAAAGAATTTTCATTGTCTACATATTAAAAACTATGAAAGTACGTAGAGATTTTTCTAAATATCGATTTTTCTCGAAATGGCAGCTATTTTACGAACAATTTTTCGCCAGTACAAGTCTCTCTTAAAACACTTCCAAAGTTTTTAATATGTAGAATAAATATTCTTTGTGTTTTGTTCAAGGTCAAACCGTGTATCTGAAATCCTGTAAACCGATGAAAAAAAAAAAAAAAAAAAGGATTTCGCAAGTGTAGGCCAGTGCGCCGCCATTTTGGACTTGAGAAAAATAAAAAAAATTTTTTCTTTAGTTTCTTATATATGTACAATAATGTCCTCTAAGCAGATTTTAAATAAAATTATTCATTTACCAACAAAAAATTCCAAACTTTAGGTATCGTTCTAAAACCTTAAAGGTTGCTGACCCCTTAACTCACCTTTGAGCGGGGGGACCATCCATAATGATGTTGATCCACAGTATTTGCATAGCGTTCAAAGGATTCGGTATACTCATCAATGTCGCAAGAGCGATCAGAGAAAGCGCGGCTATGCTAGTGCTCAATTGAAATCTGACAAAATTGCGAATGTTGTGAAAGATTCCTTTTCCCTCCTCGATCGCCGCGCTAAAACAAAAAACAACAAAAAATAATCAATAAATGTCACATACCGATTTACATATTTTAAAATTGTTAGGCAATATATTATTTACATAATAGTCGCGAAATCGTCGTCGACTAAAATCATATCGGCCGCTTCCTTGCATACGTCAGTCCCATTTTTACCCATAGCAATGCCTATATCGGCCTTCTTCAACGCAACCCCGTCGTTCACACCGTCGCCGGTCATACCCACTATGTTGCCGTTCCTCTGTAAGGCTTTTATGATACAAAGTTTGTGCTTTGGTGTTACTCGATAAAATACACTAACGCTATTAATGCACTGTTCCAATTGATGCTCGGACATCATATCGATCTCGTCTCCCGATAACAGCCGACTGTGAAGTATATCCAAGCCAATCATGCTAGCTGAAAAATAATTAAATTCCCCATAACTTTGAGATCGCAGAGAAATTTGTATCTATTGTATTATATATATAAAAAATGTTATAATTCTTTATATGTGTGTGTGATATATTTATTTATGTACCTATCGCAGCTGCAGTTTCCTTTGCATCACCAGTCACCATCTTCACCTTAACACCGCTGTTTACCAGAATGCTGATAGATTCGCGCACATATGGTCTTGGTGGGTCACAAATACCAACCAGGCCGATGTAAATTAAATCTTGTAACGAAGAGCCACGTGCTAGACCAATCACTGTAATCAAATTGAGCATAAAAAATTACAGAAAGATCAAATTATAAATTAACAATATAAAATTTAAGCTCGTCCTTGCGATAACAATAAATAATGTAACAAATTCGGCCACACTAACGAGCACTTTCTAACGAGGATGATAGCGTTTATTAATCTTGTAATATAATTGTTTTTTTATTTTTTTTATTAATGTTTTTATTAATGGTTTTGCGGCCAAAGAAGACTAAGTCGAAACACGTACCGCTTCTTAAATTTTACATTACAAGATTAATAAACGCTGTCATCCTCGTTAGAAAGTGCTCGTTAGTGTGGCCCAATTTATTACATTATTTATTAAAATTATAAAATTCATTTTTTATTTTATTATCTTAAAAAAGATGATAATAATACCTCGCAACCCCTGTTGACCAATATCATATGCCTCTGTCAAGAATTCCTGATCTTTCTTCTGACTAAGGGGATACACTTGACCATTCTCGTAATACTTTGTACATTGCGGCAAGATTTTTTCCAAAGCACCTTTTACAAAGTATACCTCTTGTCTGTTCTGAAATACAAAATTATGATACATGTAGAGATGTAAATAGAAAAAAAAACCAAATTGTTTTTTTTATAAAGTATGTTTTTTTTTAAGAAAAAAATATGACTTTCAAAATTTTGTTTTTTTTTCCCGCTATCTATTTAATAACTATATTTTACTTTATGTAAGTTAATTTGTCATGATTTTTTATTTTATAGATAGTAGATTTAAATTATCATCATTTTAACCTTTACGCAGAACGAAAAAACCAGTATATTGATTCTGAAACATATATTGAAACAAGGACTTCAATGAATAATTATAATAAATTCTACTTAAGGAAAGCTGTTTAGAAAAAGAATTAAAAGATTCTTCTTTTGTAAAAGTTAATAGTTAGATCACATTAAAATTAATTATATAATTACTATTTACAATTAATTAGTCATGCTATCGGAATTAGACAAAAAAAAACTAAATTTGTATTTTTTAAATGAAATAAAACACATTTTTTTCTAATATTTTTTTTCTGTTAGAAAAAAACGTTTTTTTTTTACATCTCTAGGCATATGTATGTACTCTTGATCCCAAATAAATAAAATCCCAAATCATCCCAAAATAAATAAAAAAATCTACTTATTACCAGTGGCCCATCGCCTTTAAATTTACCTCACCAAACTTCGGTGTACATTTCACAGCCATCATCTTTTGTTCGGAAGAAAATGGATATTCTTGCAATCGCAAATATCTATCAGCGACACCATACATTCCGAATTTCATTGCCACTGCTATCAGCGCGCCTTCCGTCGGTTGTCCCAGCAAAATGTCATTCTGTACGATAGCGTTATTGCACACGCAACCTATTTCCAGCATATTACTGATAGCAGAGTGTGCGAGATCAGGACTATCACACTTCCGTATGTGTACTTCTCCCACACCGTTATATCCTGCTCCAGTAACATCCGCGATGTAACCCTCCGACGTAACGAGAATCGTGGCGGTCATCTCGTTCTTCGTGATCGTTCCGGTTTTATCAGAACATATCACATTTACGCAGCCTATAAAATGAAATAAAGTCGTTATGTTTGAATTTACATAAGAGATTGAAAAAAATACTTTCAAAGGTATCTTAACACTTTAAAAGATAATTTAAAAGAAAAGTAAGAAATTTCTTTTTAATAAAATAAATATTTCATATTTTCGTGAATGTCTTTAACTTACCGAGAGTCTCAACGGTTGGTAACTTCTTTACAATTGCTTTTCTCTTAACCATTCTCATCACTCCCAGTGCTAGTGTCACAGTCACGACGATAGGCAAGCCTTCCGGTATAGCTGCTACTGCCAAGCTTACACCAATGGTAAACATCTCAAGGATAGCCTTACCTTGGATCCAGCCCAGCAGCATGATGATACCGATAATGCAGAACGAATAAAAGGACAGCTGAGTACCTAAAATGTCCATGCTTCGCTGTAGTGGAGTCTTTGGTGCCTCCTCAGCTTGCATCATCGAGAAAACCTCCCCAAATTCACTCTTTTCTCCCGTATTCACTACAATTCCCTGTATCGCGCGATATTGTAACATAAGTTGATGGTAAAGCGCAATCATTCCCAAGGATTATATTTTATATATATATATATGTACAGTTTGAACAGAATTTACCTTGCCGTTTCCACAGCGTACTAAAGTGCCCATGAAGGCAATATTTCTCTTTGACGTCAACCCATTAGTCTTAAGCAAAGGGGCCGTCGACTTTTGCGCCGGTTCGGTCTCCCCAGTAAAGCTACTCTCGTCAATCGCCAGATCTATAGCTTCGAATATTCTGATATCGGCAGGTACTCTGTCTCCAATATTTAAATACACTATATCACCAGGAACTAAATTACGCGCGAGAAATGTCTCTACATGGCCCTCCCTTAAGCTGGAAATAAAATATCGGGATGCAGTAGTAATGTAAAAGTATCTCAACGCAATTAGATAAAATTTTTAAGCATTTTTAGCAAAGTAGAGTAAAAATAAAACTTTGATAGAGAAAAGTTTTTGGCAATTATGTTCTTAGTCGGGATTTCTTTAATCGTAAAATATAGGACTTTGTGAATTTTAATTGTAAAATATAGGACTTGGTAAAATTTCATAGAAGTAAGTTTCACCTTCTACAGAGGGCAACGACATATTATATCTTCTTCGTTAAGAAGGGAAAGGAATGCTTGCACGTACAAAGGGTTAGTATATCCTCCCATAGGGACCATATTTCTAAAGAATTGTAAATTTCGATACATGCTGCCTCAAGATTGGACTGATATTCATTATTGTTACATTACACTGTGTACAGCGTGTAATTAATGAAGCATCTAACAAGAAGCACAAATCTATTTACCAGTGGCATATTGGTGGTACCAATTTATTCAATTCCTCTAAAGATTTCTCCGATCGGTATTCCTGTACAAATGCAACTGTCACCACTATTATGATAGCCTACAAAGGATATCACAAACATAAGCGTTGGTTATAGGTGATGCCTGCCAAAATTCGTGGAAATTGACGGAACGTTTGAATTTACTCACCACAGTAATACTGACGGCGTCGTCGAATTGCTTCATGCATATACTGACGAATGCAGAGGCGAGTAGGAGAAGAATCAATGGATTCTTGAACTGAAAGGTATATATACATTCAGAGTCCGACTGTGTACAAATACATCTAAATTGTATTGCAATCTTGCAACATTGTGTTTACAACTGTCTGTATGTATATTAGAAAAACTATGTATATGAGAAAACAAGCTGAGGGAGGGGGGCAAACTCGTACCTGTTCGATGTATTTCTTCCATGGTGGATCCTCCTCCTTTACGGTGAACTCATTGAAGCCTGCCAGTTGCCTTCTATGGTCGGCCTCTTGCCATCTGAGCCCCGTTCGCACGTCAACATGTAATCTGGCTGCTACCTCCTCCGCTCCGAGACTGGCCGATTCGGCGGTTGTCAACCACATTTCTTGTTCTTTACCCTTAAAAAACATTATCGCATTAAACTACTTGCACAAATGTGTCAAACCCATATATTACATTCATAGAATATATGTAAAAAATAAAACGTTAAATTTAGTTAAGCACATCTCAGTTTTTTTTTTCTCAACTAATCGAATAAACAGCGTTATGATAACTCATTTATTGTAATTACAATAAAACATATATATATATTTTTTTCTTTTTACTCCACCGGCTGGTGGATACAACATTATATACACGTGCTTCGGTTAATGTTGTCCTTCGCCAATCTCTTTCACCGTCATAATAACACCGAATTGGCATACCTTGCGCGTTATGTCATTGCCGCAATTATGTGTAAAAAAATAAAAATGTGCAGACAGAACGTTCGAAAAAGATAAGAGGCAGCAAATAAAAAGAGCAGAAGAGCTTATCGATCGAAATTCAACAAAGATGCATGTCGAGGCGAAATAACGCGAATGCGCGAATGTTAACCTCGCGACGGTAGTCCGATCGATTTGTCAAACATTTCCGAACGGACATCGGGGGACGACGATTCGAGGATGAGATCACGAAGTAAGGTTGGCGAGACGGCAAGACATGTCAAATAAGTAGGAAAACGCGTTCGCTCGCGCGCGATTTCGCCACGTAAACGGGATCGCGCACGGCGAGCGGACTCGCGAGCGACGAACGCGAGACGCGCCGCTGGGGACTGAAGCGCTGAAGGTGACGGTTAAGCAGGTTAAGCTGTCAGTCGAAATCCAATGTCAACGGCGATCTTATCGCAAAAAAAAAAAAAAAAGTAAATCTCAATTCCCGCATTTTCTCTCTTTCGCTCTTCACCGTCTAACTCCAATTTCCTGCAAAATCAATGTGTCCCGTGCCACACGCATCGTATGTACGCATATATGTACATCAGCATGTGTATATACACCTCGTGCACGCGCCAGGGGCTCTCAGCTTCTTCACACGCACGGGAAATTCCACGAAGGGTATAATGAATCCGCAAGAAGCGCAGCTGAAAGCCAAAAACTTCACGTTGGGAGACAGAAATCCTCCTGAGAGAAATGATTAATAAGACTCGACCATATGATATTATATGAATATACGCGGTTGTGTTTGCGCTTCGTTTCGATTTATCGTGAATTTCTGTTTACATTACAATTACGTACGCGATATCATTACAGTTCCATAGCGCAAGCGTGTGGCTGCATTTTTTTTTCACTTGAATATATATACCGCGGGACATATATACATTTATATATCTTGCTGCAAGCAACGAGAAGAGGCAGAATGAGGAAAGCGAGGAAGGCAATCGGGTTAATATATATTATTTAAACATTCTCGAGATAGGCCGTTATTTACTGATGCAAACGTGACGTTTCGCGTCATTATATATATATATATATATATAATCAGAGTTGGGTATAGTGGCTAGTTAAAAAGATAAAAGTTAAAAAGTTAATTTTAACTTAACTTACAAGGGAACCTCGCGAAGTGTCAAATTCTGATTTTAATGAAACTTGGTACACTTTGAGGTCACATAAATAGATGAATTTATAAATTATTAGTTGGTGCTAAAAAACAGTTTAAAGGGATGAATCCACCCCTTATATGTAAA
>NW_012026791.1:238604-241158 GCF_000956235.1 Wasmannia auropunctata | reverse complement strand
CCGCTCAGAGATGTGTATAAGAGACAGCTTGAATAGTTTTCGAGATATAACGAAAGAAAAAAAGAATAGATTTACATATAAGGGGTAGATTCCCTTTAAACCGTTTTTTAGCACCAACTGATAATTTCTAAATTCATCTATTTATGTGACCTCAAAGTGTACCAAGTTTCATTCAAATCAGAATTTGACACTTCGGTTCCCTTGTTAGTTACATTTTAGGCTCTTAACTTTTAACTTAATTTAGTTACATTTTATCGGTAACTATTAACTTTTGATCTAATTTTCTTGAAGTTACATTTTTAGTGCTTCTTGTAAACCCAAAATAAAAATACATATCTAAGTTAGTGTCTTCAAACTCAAATTTGAGAACACATATCAAGGCAATTGTAATAATATAATAAATACAGTCTGATCGCGGGAAGGAATCTGCATACTGTTCGCGGACCTTCTGTGCATTAAATCACGTTGGAAGAAGTCCTTCGAAATCGGTCCTCTTTCCGAGGCTTTTTGTTATACTTATTTCTCGGCAGAAATAAGTATAACAAATATATACTTTATTTAGAAACTTTATTTAGAAACCCTAAAATTATAAAATGAAAAATTTAATTTTAACTTTTCAATTGCTTTTTTTTATTAACTTAACTTTTAACTCAATTAATTTTATTGTGGACTAACTTGTATCTTAACTAAGTTAAATTTTTAGACTGTTAACTTTAACTTAACTTAGTTAAAAAATATATTAAGTTATCCAATCCTGATATATGTATATATATATATACATATATATACAGGATGTTCCCGGGTTAAATCGCCAAACTTAAAATATAAATTCAGAACCTGAAAACAAACAAAAATTTTCCTTTGTTCGCTAACGCTTCTTTAGATATTTACTTATGAAGTTACAGAACTGTATGAATGAAAATAATTGAAATATCTTTTGTTTTCGTTTTAAAGCTCAAAGGTGCAAGCGTATGAAAAAATTACGGACGCACAATGTCAGTCAGCCACTCGTTCTGTCATTGATAGGTGCAATGTTTGTCTCCAGACTAGGCCATCATTTTGAACAAAACATTTAATGTAATAACTAATTTTGATTATTGTAAAGCAATAAAGAGGATATAACCTTATATTTTGACCTTATTTCGACATTATTTATTCATACAGTTCTGTAACTTCATAAGTATATATAAATATCTCTTGAAAGAAACGTTAACGAGCATACGTTCAGAGGAAAATTTTTGTTTTCAGGTCCTGAATTTATATTCTAAGTTTGACGTTTTAATCCGGGAACACCCTGTATACGCAGCTGCAGATGTTATTAATCGTATTAACTCCTGGCAATTTATTAGCAAATGCTCTCATTTTCATGTCCTTGCTCACGTATTATAATGACAAGCGTTTCCTTGTAACGTTACGAGTTTCACTTACGTAAGTCATATATATCGTAAGTCACGATCTCGAAATGTAATTATTCATTCACATTGTTTTTTTAATTCTTATGAAAACTCATATCTTTCCCTTTCGGAATAAATTAATTATAGATGAGAGCTCAAAAGAAAAATTGAAATATTCATCTTTTGACATCCTCGAAAAATTATCGAAATTTATTAGAAGTAATATGACATTGACACTGAAGTATTTTTGTTAAAAAAACGGCTGGCCAATGGCAAAATTTCGTGAATGTCAGCTGGTGGATTGAAGAACGATGACATTACCAACCACTTTTGGCTCTACCGAGAGATAACGACCACAATCGTTTTACGTGCTCAGCTGACCAAATTTGAAATCACTTTTATTACCGACAATGAAAAATTTACTTATTTTTTAATTTTCGCAACGTTTGCTGTACATATACACGTATATACGTACCGCAAACGTTGTGAAAATAAAAAAATACGCGTATTCGTATACAGAAAACGTTGTGAAAACTGAAAAATAATGTAAACTTTTCACTCGTCGATATAATAGTGATCGATTATTTGTTATCCTTGGTACAGCCAAAATGCAGATTGATAGTGTCATCGTTCTTCAATTATCCCTCCGGGCCGACTTGACAATCACGTGCCTTTGATCTCTTAACTCTTTGGCTGGCTTTGGCTTTGACGATAGCGAGGTTACGGGAATTAAAAATTTCGCGCTTTTTCCTTTCAACAAACAGAAGTTTGTTCTTTATAGTTGCATTACATTATATTTTTCTGCACTTAAAAAGAAACAGATATATATATAATAGACAATGGAGAAAGAGAGAGAGAGGGATAGTAATAGGACAAAAGTATAAAAAGTTTAGCCATAAAGAGGTAAATAAATCAAGCTGGGCGCATTCAGATTCCCACTCAAGTGCCACGCAGATATCGTTTTATTCTTGTTGTTCACCGAATGTTAAACAAGGATACCCGAAGGGATGGGCCGACTCTGAACGCGTCCTTGAAGTAAATTGCAAATTTGAATATCGAAAACTAAAGAGTCGGGAAAAATGAGATGTTGGAGCGCGTTGACGCGAAAGATGAGACAACTTGCTTTAAGGTACCTTTTTCATGCTGACGCTCGACGCTCA
>NW_012026791.1:238057-238584 GCF_000956235.1 Wasmannia auropunctata | reverse complement strand
AGTGACTGGAGTTCAGACGTGTGCTCTTCCGATCTCCCTTGTTAGTTACATTTTAGGCTCTTAACTTTTAACTTAATTTAGTTACATTTTATCGGTAACTATTAACTTTTGATCTAATTTTCTTGAAGTTACATTTTTAGTGCTTCTTGTAAACCCAAAATAAATTACATGTTTAAGTTAGTGTCTTTAAGAGGATGCTTAAGTCGTCTGTTTTATCGACAAAAATGCCATTTTTGTTGGTTACTAATTACTTCGTATTAATCGCATAGAATAAAATTTCCTTTTCCACGATTAAAACACACATGCTAATGTATCTGGCTCTGGTGCATTTTGTACCAAAAACGGGAAAAAATGAAATAATTACAGATTTTGTTATCCATTTTAACCTCAACATGGCGACTAATGCTATCAATTTACCAAAACGTTTACTTCGTGGAAAAGTTAGGCAGGTTATATGTTCGAAATGAAGGCAGAGCCAGATGTACAATAAAGAAATGAGTATATGTGAGTCGTTAGAATTAAATATA
>NW_012026791.1:215989-238037 GCF_000956235.1 Wasmannia auropunctata | reverse complement strand
AGACGTGTGCTCTTCCGATCTCTAAAGCTGAGAAAATCCAGCTTCTTTTTTTGACGCTAGCGTCAAAGTCGAAGTCACACGTGATTACCAAAAATTCAACATGTTGATTTCTTTACGTCTTACTGAGTTTTGATTCAGCTTTTCTGTGTGCCGTGGCTTTAACGCTAAAACGAGCGTCTCATGAATTTGCACTTTTTATACTTCTGACAACTTCGATGGATTGAGGATTCTTCAAATATCGAAATATCGCGCGCGATTCGACATTCGACTTTTTAACAAGTGTGCTTGTCGCTGAAAGAGAAACAGATGTCTATAATTGCTGAGCGCTTACCTCGTCTAGCGTCGCAGCAGCATTCTCGTCGTTGCGCTCCTTGTCGTCGTTGCGAATCTCGAGGCCGGCGTCGTCCAAGAGCTGCTCGTACTTGGCCTGATTACCGGTGTCTCTCATCGCGGAAAAAGAGTGGTGACTTCTCAGCGCCGGTGGCACTTCCGCGTTAATGCTTTCCAAGACAAGAAGAAGAAGGAGGCGACTTGATTATACCGGGCGATGAAAGCACCACCAGCTGACCCGACGACACCACCAAAATCGTATGCTATCGATTCGCGTGTCCTCTTCTTCTTTTCTCTCTCTCTTTCTATATTTCTCTATCTCTTCTAATCCTGGTTTTCACCCGCAGAAAACGGGAACGGTGTTAGCGCATCGTCTTCCTCTTCTAAGTATTCGCTGTACAAACCAAACGAAACAGCGATTTTAGCACGTGACTGACATTTTCCAAGTTTGTTGTTATATTCGAGGTATAATTTTTATAGTCACGCGAAGGCCGGAGGAAACGATCTTTCGCGAAGCAACGTAACCTGGTTTTACATAAATTTTTAGCGGACTTTTGCGTTCGCCAGCTGACAGCACGACGAAACTATAAGCGCTCTATCTCTTCGCTGATCATTTGCAATTTTATCTGTCTCGGATATCACGTAAATGTACCGGGTGTCATTCCAGTTTTAATCGATTTTTCTTTACTTTCTTTTTAACAGAAATGAGGGACCAACACTCTAAATTTCTAAAGGTCCACTTTTTCTTCCAATATAAACTTTATTTTTATTACATTCCTTTATATCGTACATCTACTTGTATTCGTTAAAATTTTCACAAGTGCCCATTATTATATTTATGGCCCTAGGATCAAAGATCTCAACTAAACCTAATTCACTCCTCCCGCTGCCCAGACATAGAATTTTGAAATTAAATACAAGGAACACTGAGATATTTTTTTAAGCGACCAGGTGATTAAGCTTTCGTCAAGAACAGTTTCTCAAGAATACACTTATCACTATCTAAAAGATTCACATAATTTTTATCATAATAAAAATAAGCGACAAACTGAGGTATGTGCAATAATATAGCCAATGTTTATTAATAATTATATCAATATGATGAAACGTTTGGCATTTATGCCAAATTGAATTCTCGGCATTAGGTGCTTACGGTTACTGATTTTGCAATTAAATTCACTGTTAAATTAATAAGTGTAAAAAAATCGATGGAATTATCTGTATACAAACTTAAACGCTCTAAGAGCTATAATGAAGTGAAATGCCAAAGCATTTTAATAATCCATAAAAGACAGGGCGCATTTGAATTGTTTGAGCATACACTATCGATCAATGGACAACTGATGCGATGTGTTTGCTAACGGCATGTCGCGAGCAAGCAGCAGTTCTATTCATTTCCATCATATTATAATGCAAATTCTTCAACAGTGAATTCAAAATCAATTTTTCCTCGTGAAAACTTCGTGTGACGTTACTAATATTTTTTTTTCCAATAATGAATCATTTTGTTATCAAAATTATCAGAATTGAATTATCAGTGTAAATATTTTCATAATGCGAGAGATTACGGAAATGATAGTTATCCCTTATCGAGAACTTGTCATTGAAAAAATAATAAAGTGCGCAATTGAAATCGAAGACTTTTATATTTGCATCATTGAAATTAATAATCTGCCATTAATTGAGATAATATTGGATTGGATTAATTGGATAATATCGAAAATGACAATTTTTAAATTGATTGGAATAATCGCGCGCGCACGCCTATACACGCTATCTATTACAAACAAACGATTACAAAATTTCGGATTTATATATAAAGTTGATTGCGGATTTACATTTTTTGTATTTTTATATATAACTGTATTATTTTAATGTGCTAACACGACAACATTTATCATTACCTATATTTATCTGAAAAAAACAAATCTAAATCACAGATATATATTTAATCACGTTTTCTTAATCTTAACAACTATGAGAAGAAAAGCTTTGATAACGGTAAGTTCATGTGATAGCTCTATTGGTGCATTCTAAAGAAAACAATGCAATATGATCACAGCGACGATCTCATAAATTGGCACAATGAATACATTAGTTTGGACTGCTTTATTAGACTGCTTTTTGTACATTATTTTGCACTATTACACGGTGCAAAAATCTTGGGACAAATAATTTCACAAAATGCTGATTTTCTCGTATGTATAAAATTATGTGAAGCTTTCCGATGAGGAAGTTAAAAAAAATTATTGAAATTTTTTAATTTTCTTTTGATTATTCTGCAGCGACGTTTTTTCTTTAAATCGAAGATTACCGATATAAAAACCAATATTAAAAGAATCAGTAAACACCTGAGTGGAAAATTATAGAAAGAGCTTTCGATATATTGACCGCTTGACAATTATATTTCAATTATTTATCGTATGACAATTGAATTATGATACTCTTAAGCTGATTAATTTTTAAACGATTTTCTGTTTTTTTTTCTAGGTCATAGTATCAACTGCAATGCAGACGTCAGTGGGTAAACAACTATAATTGATCGATATTGACAAGAATCAGTCCTCTCCCCCCCCCGAGATTCAGCCCTTAATGAGCACTCGAGCTTTACCGAGAAGAAAAAAAAAAGAGAGACGTTACAGCAAAGCGCAATTAGTGGAAGCAGCGGATCAATCAATTTTGCAGTAAAACGCCGGATGATTCTGGCAAATTCCCGAGGCGTCGAAGGGAGTTGATAACAGAACTTGCGGACCTGCTACACGCGGGACATAACGTACGTATATAAGTATACGTGTGCGATTACGCGTTTCTCTCGTCAGGTAAAAATCAATAACACGGCCGCCGCATACGTGTTATGTGGTGCACGTATGCACGTATATACACGGTGATCCGCGGAAAACCGCCGCGGAATCGCCGACGTCCCAACTTTTACCGTGTGTGTGTGTGACAGGCTGACAGCCGTCGTGTGGATCGGCCGGTGGTCCCCGTGTCCAAACGACACCGTCGAAGAGGGTCCCGGGGGAAATCCGATCCCGGCGCGGATCCAGACGTTACAGCTTCGGGAAAGGCGGGAATAATTGTTAATAAACGCACACTCGATGCACGCACGGCACGGCACGGCACCGTCCCACTCACGAGCGTCAGCGAGAGCGCACTAAGTCAGTATGTTGCGTGCGGTCGCGAATTCGGCCGCGGTCCACTTTCGTCGCACGCGTCTCTCGAGCATTTGCCGCCGCCGCCGCCGCTGTACGCGGACGGAAGGTCGATCGACCCAACCGGACCGATGAGACGAGCGAGACGTATCGCCGAGCCGGGCAACGAAGGAGGATTCGTTCCCCGGCTTGCGACAAGTAGCGCCGCGCTGACACTTGACAGGCTGTTGAGGGACGTGTGTGCGAGGCACTCAGAAAGCATATAGTATATAATCGTGTCATTCTATTCTAAATCCGAATTCCTCATTGGTTTCAAGATGGTTTCGCAAAGATAAGCCCTGAAGAGGATAACTCCAAATACGCGACTACTGCAATAGCCTGGAATCGTAACAGTAACTTCAGCTTGACGGAGATGTAAAGAAAAGTTTTTTAAATGTTAAACATATGCGTTGGAAGACCAAAAAAAAATGCGAAGGGGAACGTATTTAGGAGTGTTTATTGCCTTTTAAACAAGACAAGGTATATATATTAAGATGAGACTATTTTTAATACATTGTATTTTTAATACGTAAAATATATCATATCTCTTACGCTTTACGTTGGCACTTTAAACAGTGCGAAGCGAAATGAGATGACGATGAGAAAAGACTAAAAATGAGAGCGTAGGGAAGTATTTTGTTTTTTTTTTCACGCGTTTACCACTTTTCCATGTGTGTCCTGTTAGACTTGGACATCGTGCGCGGTGCGAATACCGCTGACTTTGCGAAATATACGACGGAGAGTCTGGCTGTGTGAAGTCGCACACCGCTGAGATAACCTGCAATGCCGAGGAGACTTGACGGACCGGCGGAAAGCGGCGCGTTGCCGGCCGAGAAAACGATCTGCCCGTCGCCGCAAGAGCTGAGCGTGATAAACAACAATGTCAGATGCGAGCAGTGCGGGCTCGTCTTCAGGAACGAGCCGCGCTACCGGTTGCACGACCTCAAGGTGCACCAACGCAGGAAGTTGGACAAAATTGCCAAGGCGAGCGCACGCTATCACTGCCCGGCCCAGTCGTGCGTCTACACTGTCAATTCTCAGCGATACTTCAGCACTATGAAATACCTGAAGCAGGTGCGTGTATAGTCGTGGACACATCGGAGGATTCCGTTGTGAGCCACGGACTGAGGTGGACGTCTGTGGCTCAAGTACTCTTCTTAGTGTTGCATCATCTTTTGTCGCACCAAATATTGCATCATCATCTATTGTCGCACAAACCTTAAGTACAGGCTGTATCGCTTCTGGTGGAAGCGGAAGCTTTTAGTAAGAAGAAGAAGAAGAAGAAGAAGAAGTGGACTCATCGGTCGCGACACTTTTTTTTTTATAGGTTTCTAATATATATTTAATATACATAATGTATACTTTATAGATAGATAATATTTTGCAAATGCGAACCACGATGTACTATCTTTAGCCTGGAGACAGTATAACACCAATCCATGGTCTGCATTTGTAAAGTATTAGTGCGTTTTGAAACCTAAAAAGAAGAAAGTGTCTGCTTCTTTTTTTATTTTCAAAACGCACTAATATTTTGCAACTGTGGACCACGATTGGCATTATACTGTCTCTAGACTAAAGATAGGGACTAAAGATAGGATTAACTGTCCTTATTAGTGTGCCTGTATGTTCCTATTAGTATGCTTTTATATTTAAATAAGTCATAAAAATAAACTGGTACAAATAAATAGGCAAAATGTTTTTTTTTTGTTAAGTTAATACTTTAACTTAATAAAAAAAAACACTATTTATTTGTACCAGTTTATTTTTATGATTTATTTAAGTATAAAAGCACACTATTTTTATATTTAAATAAGTTATAAAAATAAACTGGTACAAATAAATAGACAAAGCGTTTTTTTTTATTAAGTTAATACTTTAAATTAATAAAAAAACACTTTGTCTATTTGTACCAGTTTATTTTTATAATTTATATAAATTAATACTTTAACTTAATAAAAAAAATACTTTGTCTATTTATTTGTACCAATTTATTTTTATGAGTTATTTAAATATAAAAGCACATTAAAACGTACAGGCACACTAATAGGGACAGTTACCCTAGTACATCGTGGTTCGCACTTGCAAAATATTAGTTATCTATAAAATATATATTATGTATAATAACAATTGAGATTTTAAAACGCCAACAACGGTACCAAGCGGATCTTGGTGCTTCCATGTGATATTAATGTAAATCTTACAATTTTTGGTTCATATGACACTACATGGCCGCAAATCGCGTGCATCTCCGTAGCTCCGAAGTAGTGCGTAATATTACAATTAAATTGCCAAGGGCAATCTAATAGATCGATGCTCAAAGCATCAAGTCCTGTAAAATCTCCCTCAACTTCGCGACATCAAATAAATGTTAACTTGCATCCATACGAATCTGTAAAGAATTCGTTGCGAAAAAATATCACCTCATGGTTCTCAGCCAGGAAACGAACCCGGATCTCCACGTCTGCCGGACGGGCGTTCTACCGGTGTTGTATGAACCAAAAATTGTAAAATTTACATTAATATCATATGGAAGCGCCAAGATCCGCTTTGTACCGTTGTTGGCGTTTTAAGATCTCAATTGTTAGTTAACATTACACGGTCTTTCCTGATACTCATATATTATGTATATTAAATATATATTACCTATAAAAAAGAAAGTGTCGCAACCAATGTGTCCACGACTGTACATTTCTCAGTGTATTTCATTTTATAAATTAGCGACAGATTTGATGCTTGAAGATCACTCTCTGGAATTATTGAATAATAACGCTACATTTGGTCCTTTTCAGCATTACTTGAAGGTGCACGCGGAAAGAAATTATGCGTGCGATCGCTGCGGTAAGAGCTTCTCCACCGAATCCGCCAAAGTGGGGCATACGAGAGTCTGCGGCGTGGAATTCACGTGTTCCTGCTCGAAGACTTACGTCACGTACGAAGCGCTGCTTACGCACGCGAAGCGATCTATGCACACCATAACGGAGAAGTATAAAAACTCGAGGTATATTTATTCATCGTACATATATACGCATCTTTACTGTTAATCGTTATGATTGAACGTAATTGGAATTGGATGGAAGATTTACTGATACATTTATGAAATTTCTTCAACAGACACGCGAGTTCCAAGGCGATGCAAATCATCTTACCGAGGAGAATTATAAGCAAACCCATCTCGATACTGCCCAATACAGATAAATCCGGAAAGAATAGTGAAGGTACCAGTGCGACAAAAAGTACAGTCGACGTTGGAGTGCAGACGGACGATTATAAAAGAAGCAAGAAGATACCGAGTCCATCGAAATTCAACGGTAGCAGTCTGCACAGCGCGAAACGTCGAATATCTAAGCAAACGCAGACCAATAGTTATTCCAAGGAGAGAATCTCCGGGAAGTCGATAGAGACGCAAACACCGCAGGCACACAGAGATTCGTCGAGGGTGCACAAACGCGGTGGGAGGTGTTGCCGCGCGTTGTCGAAACAGTCGAGGGAGACGTCGCTGAAGGAGGACATTAATCTCGGCGATAATTTCGCGTCGGCCAATTTATTCCCGGCCAGCCCGCTGCCGCTCCGCCACGACGTGGGTTTGCAGGATTTCTGGGAGAAGAGCACCTCGGGCACGCAAACGATACCCGAGAAAGATATGTTCGAGGCGTTTAACGATAGCGTAACTCAGACGGAATTCGATACGTTCTACAACCACAGTCGTAATCCTTTGATACAGGGCGTGCCGAAGAGCACGGTGGCGTTAATGACGTTGCCCTACGTCGAGGACACGTCGGCAGTCGTTGAGGGATACTCCTTCGCCTCGGCCGACGGGATGTCTCGGGCGGATCCTATGCTAACCGCCAAGACATTCGACGACAAATTTAGCAGCATAGAAACGCAAACCGAGCAAGCCTTCTCCCCGTCGTACTTTTACACCGAATCTCTGTCGAGATCGTTTGCCCTGAGTTCGAACATCGAAACGCAAACGACAGACAATCTGGACAACATGGAGCAACTGTTGTACAGCAACACGTACACTCAAACGTGCGACAAAATGCTGTCTTCCGACTTGGGCCTGTCCAATATACAGACCCAGACCGCCTGGTCGCACGACGACACTACAGTCTCCGCCGAGACTCAAACGAAATCTTTGATTTGCGGGGCCGACTGCAATATTCCCACTGGGGCCTGTAGATCCTGGTTAAATACGCAAACGAGTCACACCGAGACGCAGACCGATCTACTTAGTATTTTCGAGGAATTGGGATAAGTTGAATATATTCTCCTCCCGCGATGTGATTTATCGTCAATTGATTCCTCAGGGTGTTTGTACACCCCCTGATTTTCATATAATTTTTTGCTCTTTCTTTAACGTATGTGACAGGTCTTTTTGAATATTCTTAACGATTCATTTATTGCATTTTTTTGAAAACTTCATTTTTATTTCTTTTATATATCTGTCGTTCGGTTACAATGCGTTAAAAAATATTAATTTCAAGTTCGCAATGTTATTTGTTATCGAGAGAGATAAAGATGAGATCAGAACACATATTTTCTAACTTTTATACAATTTATTTCCCAACTTTTTTATTTGAAACTTGTCCCACAAATAAAGTATCAAATAAAAAAAGTCAGCAAACCGAGCACCATAAATGTTTATACTTAATATTTATTTAAGTATTTAATTTTTTTTTTTTCAATACCAAAGTATGCCTCGCAGACATTTGAGTGTATCCCGCATGTATATGTATCCACATACGATGATTCTCTCGTAAATAAATATTATAATATTTCGCAATATATACATGCATTGTGATCTGAATTTGTCGGTAAATTTATGGACTGGAATCGGACTAAATGTACATCTGTTTTTTTTTGTATTTCTATTTTAAAGCCTCGTGGGGTACATATCGTATACGCGGTAAGAGTCCTGGTATCTCTTGTCAAAAATATATATTCTAGCTTTACATCACGTGCCGTGTTTTGCGTGATGCGAACACTTTTAAGCTGACTGTCAGCTTCGCGATAGTATCACGTGAAATTTCGATTTTTTTTTAAATTCGCATTCTTTCGTTTACACATATAAGTAATATACAGCTAAGAAAATATATTCCTTTAATCGAGGAAGGTCGCGATACGATCGGAAATGTATCTGCAGCTTTGCATCGTCGTTCGATTGAATAAATTTTACAAATCGTCACAAAAATACACAAATATAACGAATATTTTATAAATAATATGTATTACGTTCAGATCGAAGCGATCTTGCGTTGTGGTATGTTTGTCTGAGCGGCGGTACGAGAGGGATGAGAATTAAAAATTCCGCAACAAGTGTAAGTAACAAGGAACAACTGAATAATGAATTCTAATTACGTTCAAATACATTGCATAGCAATGCATGAACGATTGATGAAACGATCAATCGTTGGATCGGTGGATGCGCGCGCAAGGAAATTACGGGAATGATAGGATATATGATTAAGTGATAAAAAGGGGAATAGTGTGAAAATACGAATGTATATATATATATATATATATAAGTGTATATATAATATAGAGAGAAAAAGAGAAAATTCTATTATACTGCAGGACCGGCGGCATTGTCCTCGTCGGAATCAGGTAAAAAGTCTTTGGTCCAGTCTTCTATCCTGTCCACGTTCTCGAGGGTCGATGCGAGCACTCTCAGATTGTCCACACCGGACATTAATTGTCTGCGAAAGAAAATTTTAAGAATCTCGATTAGATCACGAAAAAACTATGTGCATCCTTATTGAAACAAACGTTCCGTCCTAAATTATTTCAAATAATAGATTTTAATATTTTAATAGATTTGGCAATTGATAGCAGTGTAAAATATTTCTCGTAAGGATACCTGAGGGATACTTCGGCCGACGATGCAGCCGCAAATAAATCACGCGCGAGCCTTCTGACCGTGCGATTCATATTAACGGCACCAGCGTGCGTCGATTCACTTTGTCCGGTCGAAGTCGAGATGCCGGCCCGAAGTTCACTGTTCTCCAGTCGCAGCAGAGATATCTCTGTCTAAATTAACAGATGCGATACGTCGCGTTTTAGATTTTCTTTCGTTACAGTTGATCGAATCGAATGCAAAATAGCATACTAACCGTTAGAACCTTAATTTTTTTCTTCAACGACGTGACAGTGCTCTCAGCATTAACTGCCCGTTTCTACGAAACACAAATAGCGCGCTGTCATCGTTTTCCAATGACACATAATATAATCAATACGTAAGAATTCAAATTTACAAATTTGAAATGCAGAATCCTTGTACTTACTGTACTTCGTTTCAAATTATCCTCGACCTGCTCCATCGCTTTTTCCAAGTGTACGGTTTCCTCGTGCTCGACCTCCTTTTTAGACAACAATTCCGTCTCCAACGAACGAATTCTGCAATTGACGCGTCGATGATGTGTAAAGTCAAAAAGTTAATTAAACAAATTAAACTTATCTTAAGCAAGGTACACAATTACCTTTCCATTTTTTCATTAAGTTGCCTTCGAGACACCTCCAATTGCTGACGTAATCTTTCGTTCTCAAGCAAAAGCTACAACATACGAGAATCTCATACATATTCCGTCCTGTCGATATCATCTTATCCAGGGTTGTGCATCTACGCGTAAAATATAATACGTTTACGTGTAGACAACGTAAACTATTGTATAAATGTCATCTATGTAGACAGTCGGTAGACTATATATTTATTCATTTAATAAATACATATAATTTAACGTTTATGTAAAAAAAAACTACCATTTGAGTAAGAAAAATTCTCTGGTTACATTCTTAATCTTAATCTCGTAATTAAATTAATGTTCAAAATCAGGGTTGGGTAATGGCTAGTTAAAAAGATAAAAGTTAAAAAGTTAAATAATTTTAACTTAACTTAGTTACATTTTAGGCTCTTAACTTTTACCTTAATTTAGTTACATTTTATCGGTAACTATTAACTTTTGATCTAACTTTCTTGAAGTTACATTTTTAGTGCTTCTTGTAAACCCAAAATAAAAATACATATCTAAGTTAGTGTCTTCAAACTCAAATTTGAGAATACACATCAAGGCAATTGTAAAAATATAATAAATATTGTCTGACCGCGGGAAGGAATCACTGTTCGCGGACCTTCTGTGCATTAAATCACGTTGGAAGAAGTCCTTCGAAATCGGTCCTCTTTTCGCGACTCAACAGAAATAAGTAATAGTAAACAGAAATAACAAATATATACTTTATTTAAAAACTTTATTTAGAAACCCTAAAATTATAAAATGAAAAAAATTTAACTTTAACTTTTCAATTACTTTTCTTTATTAACTTAACTTTTAACTCAATTTTATTATGGATTAACTTGTATCTTAACTGAGTTAAATTTTTAGACCGTTAACTTTAACTTAACTTACAATTAGTTAAAAAAAAAATTATAATAACTTACCTAACCCTGTTCAAAATACATCAAGAATATCCTAAAGATGTGGTATCTTTAGTCTGTTCCTAGACCTACATTTTGGACATTTCTACTCTGGGTAGAGACTGCTTTATAATTTAATTCTTTTATATTGTATATATCAGTGATACAATTTACAATATTCTACATAGTTTACAAGTCTAGATCGTCTACGTAGCAAAAAGACCATGTAAACATCACGTAGATTTAACGTAAATAATCCGTGTAGACGTAATCTTTAAATCTACGGCACAACCTTGCTTCAAAATACATCAAGAATATCCTAAAGATGTCGTGGTATCTTTATCCTGTTCCTAGATACATTTTGGACATTTCTACTGTGGGTAGAGACTGCTTTATAATTTAATTCTTTTATATTGTATATATCAGTGATACAATTTGCAATATTCTACATAGTTTACAAGTCTAGATCGTCTACGTAGCAAAAAGAATATGTAAACATCACGTAGATTTTACGTAAACAATCCGTGTAGACGTAATCTTGAAATCTATGGCACAACCCTGATCTTATCTGTTACGATTCCTGTATTACAATACGGTCTTACCCTCGTTTCTGTGGATTCCGCCATGTTCGCAGTAGGTTCCGAATCTGACGATCTGTTGTGTATAGGACCATCGCTTAAGAAGTCCGGCAGAGATTTGTGAACGCTCGCTTCACCGCCCGATGGAGGATCATCTCGCGCGATTGTGCTTATACTAGGATTGGAGTCGGGAAAGGGTAAATCGAGTGGAAATCCTGCAAAGGAAAATGCCTCTTTTTATCTTCACGACGACTCTGCAGAAACTCAATTGTATATAATTCGGAAACGTAGGCAAAGTTTTTACCTTTGCGTTCGGGGCGAGAAAGCGCGGGCGTGGTTTCGTTGAGTCTGTCCTCGAACGTCGGCAGGTCCAAGTGATTCGAATGCATCGCGTTTGAGGGGGGATGGTGGTCTCTGTGCGGCATGCCTTTGTGCAGCGTCTCGGTGAGATCGAACGACCGTAGATCGTCGCACAGGACGTCGGAGTCGTTCCTCTTGGCTTCGCAATCTCGATTGCGAAACCAAAAGGGGGATCGTTCCTTTTGGCCGTGCAATCGAGATTGCCTCTGTTCCACGCTGTTCAGCGCGAAATCCGGCAGATTGTCGACGTCGGGTAGCACCGGCTGACCGTTCTCGTGGCTCAGGTAACACTGCTCGATGACCAGGTGATCCTGCACAAAGTCCGGCAGCTCCGTCGGGTTCCGGGCGGAATAAACGCTACCGCCAACATTGTCTTTGTCGAGGGCACCACCACCACCACCACCACCACCACTGCCAACGGGACTCGATGTAGAGGACGAATAGACCTTCGGCCTCGCTCCGGTGTTATGGTAGTTGGTTGGCTGCGTGCCGTTCTTCAGGAAGGCCTTGAAACTGAAAGGGTTGTTGTCGCGACGCGTCGACGCGTCTTGACCTGCGAAGAAAATCATTTCTATTTTTAGTTTTCGCAGTCCGACGAGAAGAGAAAAAGAAATAATTCACGGTCAAAGTGGCGTGACAATTGAAACGGTATACAGTGACACTGCGAATCCTAACCTGTCGATTGCTCGACGGGGTCGACGCGACTCCTGCCGAAGCGGTCCGACGTCGGCGACGGGTTGTTCCTGGGCTGGGTGTCGATCCGGCAACGAGCGATCATCTTCTCGTCGGACGTGAATGGGAGGTGGGCGTTCCCGTTCCCCGATGGAGACGGGGGATCCTTGCACGCCGTCGCGCAGGGCGACCAGGGGGCGGCCGTCTTCTCCTCCTCCTCGTCGGACGATGAGGGCCACAAGTGGCGTTTCGGTAGGGACGACCGACGGCACGGATCTTCGTCGGTCTTCTTACGGCTAGCCATAATCCGCGTCGACGCTACGACCGAGTCATTCGCGACGCTCGACCTCGCCGAAAGGAGTACGCGCTCCGCTGCTTCACGTCCGTCACTGTTTGTCCGCCTACACTAGTCGCCTGCTGATCGCGTCAGTCAGGTTAGGTTGGTTCACACTGTTCACAGCCAGAGCAGCATTGAGCAGCGCTCTTTTTGACATCTATCTCTCTTTTTAGAAGAGTTTTGCACGGTCGGCCCATTAGCTCAGTTGGTTAGAGCGTCGTGCTAATAACGCGAAGGTCGCGGGTTCGATCCCCTCATGGGCCATTTTTTTTTCTTCAATTTTTATATCTAAATTTCAAAAATCTTAACATTTGCATACTTATATTTTGAAAACTTGAATTTAATCGAATTGCAAAAAAGCTTGCTTGACTTTTAAGAATGCGTTCGGGAATTCACGATATATATTATTTCATCCTTGTTATTCACTGAATGTTAATTCACTTAATGTTTAGTAATTTTCTGCGGGGAATTAGGGGAAGGCTCCTGTGAAATCAGCGTGTTTACGATGTGTAAGGGAAAGGTGCTGAGTCTGTTTTTAATTTCTTTCGATTTGAGATTTTTTCCGGCTCCCTATCAATTTTCCACATAACATTTAATACATTTTGACATATTTGACATTTTTTACTGACTGGGATGGAGCCCAACAATCGAAGTTCGATACTTCAATTAACTTCAGCTCGGCGACACCGGGCATATATGTCTTTTTATGAGGGGACTAGCAGTCCATATTTATATAATAGTCAAAGGTATGCGGCTGTCATTGCAGTTGTGTAGTGTATTGAAGTTAATGTCAACCAAGTGTCGGTTAAATGTCTCTCGGCCAATAGGGTGCAAAAATCAAATTTGTAAACTTATTGGAAAATTTAGATAATTTTTTAACTCTTAAAAAAATGTATAAATTTTTCTTAATTTTACAAATTTAGTTTTTGCACCCTACTGGAGAGACATTCGACCGACACTTGATAGAAAAATCTTTCTAACTAGATTTTTCTCATAATGCTGCGGCTTTAATTATTTCATTCTATTTTGTTTTTTAAATACGAGAAAAAGAACTTTGCTGACTTTATCTATCGGCTGTGTATCAAGTTTTTAAAAATCCATAATAATAGATGTCTAATGGACGTCGTGATATAGATTTGTATAGGACATCTATCATGAATATAGTATGGATGATGGATTTCTCTTGGAGATCTATATAACATTCTGCATCGTGGAGGTAGTAGGTTCAAGATATTAATTTATAAAGATCGCCGAACCTGTATGTATTCCACTATGAATAAAATGATGAATCTAGATGCACCTGGGCGAAGTTTCTGAACACAGCCCTGAATGCATATAGTAATTTCTTTGTGAGCATGTGATTGAACGGGGCATTATTTATCTTCAGTATGGCATATTTTCGATCCAGATTCCAAATTATCGGTTTATTCTCGTTAAACGTAAGACTTGATCTCGATTAATAATCTGTGTATATATATTTATATATATATCTATATATAAATTATTATATATATGTATATTGCGTTAATCGTAATTTATTCTCAGAAAAATAAATATAACCTCTTTTCGTGGCAACAATCATGGCATCATGCCAAGTCGTCTGTCTGTTTAAAGAAAAATATTAACGAAGATTGTAACAAGAAATTGATATCAACTTTGTCAAAGAGACCTGAGTGTTATGGTAAAATTTAAATTTTTTGAAAGATGATTTATGAAATATTATGATAAAATAAAAATAAAAAATAAAAGAGAAATGATTCAAGATCAGGGTATCGAGATTTGTTTGTGTTTCTACATATAGTTACTTCAATATTTCTTAACAGGATTGAAGAAAAAAATATGCATCCGAAAAGCATCGTCGACACAGAAAAAGAGGATCGTGAAACGGAAGTTGTCTCTTTGGCAATATGTGTTTGGTCCTAAGAAATCCTCCGAGAATCCCAGTACGAGCCAGCTGCCTAATTCTCAAGAACAAACGAGTTGTAAGGATTTGCGTTGTAAGAGGTCCACGGATAAACCAGTATACACTGATCTGAACAAATTGTCGAAAGACTCGAAAAGATTCACAGAACCACAGCCTAAGCCACCACCACCGTACAAATTGCCCAGAGCTGTTTTGCTGAGCAGGGCAATGGTGGAAGGTTTTTCAAAGGTAGCGTACCTGAAGAGCATTTTATATACTTTTATATACACAGTTATATATTTTTCAAGGCTATTTTCTTAGATCTGAAAGTTACCGACTTTTCTTTTAAAAAGAAGAGATATTTTGTATGTGACATTTGACATTGTATATGTGATTGTATATCATTGATTAAGAATGTATTACAATTATTAGGAAGGTGATACATTTTTCAAGGCTGTTTCTTTAGATCTGAAAGTTACTGACTTTTCTTTAAAAAAGAAGAGATATTTTTTATGTGACATTTGACATTTTGTATGTGATTTCATATCATTGATTAAGAATGTATTTGTTATAATTATTAGGAAGGTGATACATTTTTCAAGGCTGTTTTCTTAGATCTGAAAGTTACTGACTTTTAAAAAGAAGAGATATTTTTTATGTGACATTTAACATTTTTTATGTGATTTCATATCATTGATTAAGAATGTATTTGTTACAATTATCAGGAAGGTAATACATTTTTCAAGTTTGTTTTCTTAGATCTGAAAGTTACTGACTTTTCTTTTAGAAAGAAGAGATATGTTTTTATGTGACATTTGACATTTTGTGATTTCATATCATTAATTAAGAATGCATTTGTTATAATTTATTAGGAAAGTGATACATTTTTTAAGGCTGTTTTCTTAGATCTGAAAGTTACTGACTTTTCTTTCAGAAAGAAGAGATATTTTTTATGTGACATTTGACATTTTGTGATTTCATATCATTAATTAAAAATGCATTTGTTACAATTATTAGAAAGGTGATGCTTGCGAAGGCAAGAAGGTGATACCTACAACACCCAGAAAACCTTATGAAGAAATGAAGCCGGCTTCAAGTATCAAAAGAATCGAGCATCGAAAGAACGTTAGATTGGAAGATATTAAATATGACAAATCGACATTTCGGAAATCATTAACTTCGACGGAAGCTCGCGATGCTACGGCAAAAATATTGCGTCAGGCGATGGCACAGGAAGAGCCGCGGATGCACTCGAAGAGCGAGCAACTCAAAATCTTATTGATAGTGGATGAGAAAATGACTAAATCCCCTCCATGTGCGTCACGAATTGATTCGGAGCGTAAAAATTCGGGACAATAAGTTATTTAAATATTAGTATTTAAATATTAAGTACTGTATTTATAGCTATATGACGGTAATAAATGCTTTCGCAAAAGATTTTCGTCTTCAGTTTAATAATTAAGTCGTGTGTCATTTGAAGCAGGGTTGTGTCGTAGATTTCAAGATTACGTCTACACGAATTATTTACGTGAAATTAATCTACGTGATGTTTTACATGGTCTTTTTACTATGTAAATAATCTAGACTTGTAAAATACGTAGACTATTGTATCACTACTATACAATATAAAAGAATTAAATTATAAAGCAGTCTCTACCCACAGTAGAAATGTCCAAAATGTATCTAGGAACAGGCTAAAGATAATTAAATTATATGTATTTATTAAATGAATAAATTGTGGTCTATTGACTGTCTATATAGATTACACTTATACAATAGTTTATACAGACTAAATATTTATCCATTTAATAAATACATATAATTTAATTTATTTAAAATGTATTAAAAAAAAAACTACCATTTGAGTAAGAAAAATTCTCTGGCTACATTTTTAATCTTAATCTCGTAATTAAATTAATATTCAAAATACATTAAGAATATCCTAAAGATGTGTGTGGTTTCTTTAGCCTGTTCCTATAGATACATTTTTGAATATTTCTACTGTGGATAGAGACTGCTTTATAATTTAATTCTTTTATATTATATTACTTATATTATAGTGCATACAATTTACAATAGTCTACATAGTTTACAAGTCTGGATTGTCTACGTAGCAAAAGACCATGTAAGCATCACGAAGATTTCACGTAAATAATCCGTGTAGACGTAATCTAATTGAAGTATACGGCACAACCCTGATTTAAAGTGTTATTGCAATCTGAATAAATGATTCTTTTGTACTCTCAAATTTTACTACAGAAAAGCTATAATATTCGTAGAAGCTATAAATTACCTGCGTATTCAAGACATTAAAAAAAAAAGATGAAAAATAAGTGTAATTATATATACATACATATACATATATGAAGAGATTGAAGAGTGCATTTGAAAAGAAGAAAGAACGGAATCTTTATTATCGGCCGTAACGTTGAACCACGCGTCACGGGATGACTGCGCATGCCGCTAGATGGTGGCAGCTGTGGCCGCGAGCCGAGCGGCAGCCGTTCGCGTTAGTTCGCCCGTTCGTGAACTATTGTTTTGTCATTTTCTCTTTTATTGTTATAATCCGTAGAGAGAGATTAGCGAGCCGCGTATGAGCGCGCGCGAATACCTTCCTCGCGGTTTACGAGGCGAACGCCGGAGGGGAAACCGATATCTCGCTGCCCTGTTCGTTATCACCGGACGCGGAGTCTCCCTATCACGTTCAGAGACAGACATAACCGCTGTATCGATCCGGCACACACCGCTCCCTATAGCCCGCCCGTATCGCCAGCAGTATACATGGTAAGAGGTTATGTTGACTCCGACAATTCGCACCGCGCGATCCTCCGCGATTTGCGACTGCCTGTGATGTGAGGGGTTTGCGGATTGCGGAGGAAAGAGGCGCTCCGTCTCGCAGGGACGATCGGTAAGGGAAATGGAGCGCGCTTCGGGACGCCCGATGACAATTGCACGCGCAACAGGCCGCAGGCTCCCGGAACGGCGGGGCCCCTTCTTGCCGTGAACAAAACAGTAATGCCCCGTCGAATGTCGTTGTTACTCCGCACCAACGTGGGCTTCCTCCGCAGTGCCGGCCACGGAGCAGACCACAAATGTCGTGCAGAGGAGCCGCCGATGCCGCCGCCGCCTGCACGTCGAGACGACGAGACAGCCGCGAGAGGATTAGCTCCTCCGAGGGCGAGGGAGCGGAATGCACGCACGTCGACGCGCTTCTCGCCCCGTCGAGGGAGGCGGAGGAGGTCGGTAAGAGGGACCGGCGAACGAGGCGAAATGAGAGCTGGCACCAGACGGTGACTGGGAAGGGCGTGGTTGACGTCGTCGAGACGGTGGCCGACTTCGAGAAGTGGCTCAAGATGCGCAGCACGGAGCCGCCGGTGCCATCCGGCATGGACTTGGACGCGGCCAAGATGGTGGAGGGCGTGGATCGGTATCTGGGCGAGGAGGTGCTGTCGCACGGCTGCTACCTGAGCAAAGACCCGTACGGCCTGTCCATCGACATAGACCTGGCCGACACCAAGAAGCTCAATCTGTCGTCGAGCTACGATCCGATACTGCAGGATTTGGCGCACGGCGAGGGCCACCGGTTGCTGGAGCCGCCGTGCGAGAAGGTCGTCGACGAGTTCATGCTGCCGGAGTTTCAACTGGATCATCTGGATCCTCTGGTGGCGCTCACGCCGGACGACATGATGGTGGCCGGTGAGATTCTACCGTCCGCGAGCAGTCAGCCGACGATGATCGCGGGGAGGGATCAGGACGTCGAGCAAAACGCCCCCGCGAAAACAGGTGTTGCTCCAACGCAAAGCAGCGAGGCGCCCTGCGAGAAATCCACGCAGGCCACCCTCGGTCAGCTACCGGTGAATTTGGTCGTGAATGAAATGGAGGAGGACACAAAGGCGGAACAGGAAACTGCAGGTATACAACAACCTTTGTCGGAGCACCTCGTCGGCTCCGCCGCCCTACCGCCGATGGAGGAGAACTCGTCGAGCGCAATGCCGAATTCTATAGAAATGGACACGCGAGATATGATAATAGAACAACTGAAGAAAACGAAACTTGAACCTCGTATCATCAAGAAACGCCGGCAGATGACGGAGCGACTGGAGAAGAGGCTCGACAAGCACATCAACGGCAAGAGCTTCGCCGTCGACGCGGACTCGCAGGACGGCATGATGGCGGTGGTTGCTATATCTACCGACAAAATTTCCAACATGACGCAGATCGTTATCAATACCGGTACGGAGAAACAGATCTATCAAGGCAAAACTTCGGAATTGATTGAAGCGACAGGCAACTTCCCAAAATTACCCAAGATAGACACCTCGGCCGCAGTTTGGAATGGCACAGCTGGCACCGATAACAATCCGAGCAGTCAATATGAAATCGTTATATCCAATGCGCTGGAGGAATTGGGCATCACCGACGATAGCCTGCAGCCTTTATGCGCCACCGAGCACGACAAGGTGTGGCTCTGTCCACGAGACGGCTGCAACAGACAATTCGGCAGATTGTACACTTTGAAGGGTCATTTATTAGCTCACTATGGAGTTAGACCGTTTAAGGTATATAAAAAAAGATAGCGTTGATATTCTTCCTCTAATCTCGTTGTCACAGTAATATAATTTTGCAGTAAATAAAAAATTCTTTGAATCAAATTTGTAAATCAGCTCTTAAAATTACTCGACGTACAATCGTGATTTTTTTTAATTATCCTAATTGGCTATATATTTTTACAGTGCGATTTCGAGGGCTGCACTTGGGCCTTTTATTCCGAGTTCAAGCTAAAAAGACACAAGGAGACGCATCTGAAGCGCAAGGATTACGTGTGCGAGGTGGAAGGCTGCAATCGTCGTTTCACTACCGTCTACAATCTGTGGAGTCACGCGAAGTTGCACAATCGTCCCAATCGGATCGTTTGTCAGGTGCCAGACTGTGGCGAGAAGTTTCAAACGAAACGGGCATTGGAGCTGCACATGAAATCGCACGACCAACGGCACGCGCCTTACGTGTGCCAGCACGAGGGCTGCGGCAAACGTTATTACAGTAGCAACGCATTGACGTCGCATCAGCGATCGCACAGCTACAAGGAAGTGGACATCAAGTGCTCGTGGCCGGGCTGTGGCAAGATTTTCGACAAACCATGCCGACTCAAGGCTCACATGCGCTCTCACACCGGCTACAAGCCCTACCCCTGTACCTTCCAGGATTGCAAGTGGGCCTTCTCGTCGTCCAGTAAGCTCAAGCGCCACCAGAAGAAGCACACGAACGAGCGCAAATTCGTGTGCGACGTGCCGGACTGCGGCAAGGCATTTATGCGCTCGGAGCATTTGAAGGAGCACCGACTGACGCATGCGGAGGGTCGCTTTTTCCAGTGCTTCATGTGCACCGCCCGGTTCTCCGCCAAGAGCAGTTTGTACGTGCACATCAAGAAACATCAGCAGACGAAGTCGGATTTGAACGTAGCCAACGATACGCCCGAGTGCACTTCCGGCGATCACGCAAAACGCACGAGGGCAAGAGAATCTCATTACCCGCGAGTGAAGTCGATCAACAAGTCGAAGCGATGGAACGCCGAATTGATGATGAACGCCGCGGAGACTGCCGCGAAGGAGGGCAACGTCGAGAGGCAGATCGTCGGCGCGTGTTCCCAGGATCAAATGGAGTGGGTGTACCGTTGCCCGATAGATATATGCGGGCATTTGATCAACAACGAGACGAGTCTTCGCGAGCACATGTTGAAAGTGCACGACATACATTGCGACGATTTGTTGGCTAAACCGTCCTCGGACGATGCCAACATAGATTACATTTTGTACACCGTGCACGGTTCGCCCCCAAGTTCACCCACTGCTGTCGAAGAGGAACAGATGGTCATGGTGACTCCGTGTGACGCCGTCATCCTCGATACCTCCTCACCAAGGACGGATCATTGTCTGCCGGAACCGGACCCGCCACCTCTCAACACCCTGCCGAAGAGCTCGGAAACGTTCCGGAACGACGCGCGAGCCGACAAGCGGATCGTCGACAACAAAGCGATATCGGTGAAGGAGCAGGGCTCGGCAAGGACAGATCTAACATATTCCGATTGGTCTAAATCGAAGAGGAACGGTGCACTGATGAATTCGACCGTAACGGAAACGTCGGACGTTGTGTTGGGCGCGAGTGACGACCTGAGCGAGGGTCTGTTGTTTACAGAGGAACTGCCGTCGATGTATTATCAGGACGATGTCGCAGGTACGGAATACCAGGTGCTGTTATTAGACTCAAGTCCGCTCGAAAGTGCCAGTAATTTGCGCGGTCTCGAGTGATTTTTCGTGATAGAGTGCTCTCGACCAAGTGATTATTGTATAATTATTTTGAACATGACGTGATAATCAATTATTTTAAATGTAGCTTAAGAGTGGCATGATAGTTTTGAACAATAATCGTTATTATATTAAATCTAGCTTTTGCGGTAACTTTAATACGATCTGTGATCCAGGAGCTGGCCTCAGCCTGATATTCATTTGTACTACGCCCATAATCGCTTTAAATTGTTATTTTATTAATAAATCGTTGATATTTTTCCATAAAAATTATCTCGTCTTGTGTTCTTCATTGTTGTCACTGTCCGATTATAACGCGTATTTCAAAGCCATACATCGTTTACAAGTGATTTATTAAATATGTGTCTGCTTTTCTTTTTCCTCAACGTTTCAATTTTTTTCTTATAATACACACTCACATACTCAGATATTCATAAAGTTCTCTCGCACCCATTGATCGATATAATTCAGTGACACTGTATCACGTTATAAAATATCTAGGCGACTTAATATTTTTCTCTTAAATATTAGTATTAAATTTCTTCCCAATTATACTAAGCAAGTTGTAATAAAAAAAAGTGTACAAAAATGAAGTGTAAAAGGATCGATACGCATACAATTCTTGATTATTTTATGCTACGAATTTATTTGCATATGCGCAATTTATAGTTTATCGACAATAGTTGGGAAAAAAAATATTTATCTGCTGCGATCAATTAGCTGCATATACAATAATCATACAGCATATAAACACTTAATAAGATAAAAGTTTAGCTAGATAGGAACTCTCACATGAAATACACGAATATTGAGCTCTACATATATAAGGATGCACATATAGTCCGGAATGCTTGATATACCGTGATTTGAGGCAGATTTATTAATATATATGTATATGTGTATATATATATATATATATATATATACATATATATATATATATAATAGAGGGTGGACCATTTTAATC
>NW_012026791.1:207433-215727 GCF_000956235.1 Wasmannia auropunctata | reverse complement strand
TATCCCCTGTGTGCCTTGTCGACTCAGTCTGTCGGCATTAGCATCATCCAAGGTGTCCAAACACTAACTAAAACTTTTTGAATGTTGTTCAGGATCATGACATTGATAAAGGCCAACGACCTTGGCCATCTTTAGTTAGTGTTTGGACACCTTGGATGATGCTAATGCCGACAGTACTCCAACTTTCAAGCTTCATAACTCAAGATTTATTTCATAAAAAAATGTTTTATTTATGTGTTTTGGAAAGTTCTCGAGGCGTGCTATAAGAACATGTAATGAAAAATTGGAGGTTCCATTAAAAAAAATTCAAAGTGACCTTGACGACGCCACTCAGGGTCAAACCAATGTTATCATCTTATGTCCCCCTCGAAATCCTACAACTTTTGTCTGAAAAATTTTTCTCTCCCGGGCTTGATTTTCGAGATATTCGACTGGATGGATTAAAATGGTCCACCCTGTATATATATTGATAAATTCTATGTGCATCCTTATATAAACATTTTGTTTTTACATACTTTTCATTTAGCACCTTGTCTTATTTATTAATTAATAATAATTCCTGGTATCAAAATCTTCAACTAACACAATAATGTGACGTCCATTAAACTATTAATTATTATATATGTGTTATTAAATCCTGAATTTCAATATAGGTATAAAAAAATCTCAATCTTCTATAATTATAATGTCAATAAGAATATTAGATAATATCAAAGAACATTCATATAAGGTGTATTCTTAAATACACAATGTTCGCGTAATCTGGAATGAATTCAATAGCGTTTAACCCTTTTGTCAAAGTATAAATTTTCACTTTGTCATAAATGCATTAGATATCCAGGTATTCATTGTATATTTTAAAATATCCTGAAAAACATCTATTGTAGCAATTGCTAATTCTTTTTTCCTCCCTCCTCCTCTTCCTCCTCTCTCTCTCTCTCTCTCTCTCTCTCTCTCTCTCTCTCTCTCTCTCTTTCTCTCTACTGAATTTTAAAAAATCTCCAAACAATAGAAATTTTCATGTACCTAATTTGTATCAAAAGAATAGATTTTAATGTTCATTATTTCATATTCATTGATTCATATTGTTGTCTGTTTTGCTGTGTAACTGAGTTTCTTTGACGTTTTTTTATTAATTCATAATTGCAAAATATTACACAATAGAGAAATTATCGCGAGCATAATATGCAAGATAAGGAAATAATATTGGCATCGTTAATCATGAAAAACAAGCATCAGTCAACATATTTATATATTATTTGCTACTAAAATTAATGTTTTAAATTGAATGTAAAAAAAAACACAAAAATATTTAGAACTATTACAAGGTCCCATCGATTCCTCATACATATAGTAAATATTCAAATAGCAAAGACGAAAATTGGATATTAATATAGAACAGTTTTGCGGTGAAACTGAAGTACTACATAAAGCATTTTGCATCTTATCAAAGTAGTTATTTAGAATGAAAAATCTCTAGACATTGTTTCAGTTTTTCATATTTGCAAGAAAATAATTGTGATCCGGGTATCTGTGCATTGACAGAAGGGTTAAAGCAAAATATGATAATTTTTATCAATCTAAATATAACAGTTTAAATATATTCAAGCTGCCATTTTTTAGTATTACAAAAAAATACGAGATAAATAAAAATATCATACAATACTAAATACGAAATAAACATACTGATTCGTAATAATAATAATTCGAATATACTTCAACATGATTGAATGGAATGCTTACGTGATTATTGTTTCTATAGTGAAATTTACACAACCATTTAAAGAAAAAAAAAAAAACTATTTTATATGAACTTTTACCTCCGCATAAACAGCAAACAGCTGTTGTGTCGTCCAAAACAATCGAGTCTAATTAACCAAATTAAAGTGTTCATAATTGTAAGTTAGGCTTCTACGATATTGTCATATTATAATTTCAAAAAAAAAAAAGTAATTTTTTTTAAATTTTGTGTAGAATTTACAAATTGAGGACGATTTTTTTTCATAAAATCTATAAATTGGAAACTTTACAATCAGTATACTGTATTGTATCGTTAAAAATAATTACTGTTTTTCTAGTTTTACTAGAAATATTGCCAAAGACAAAGAGCTCACAGTGCAAGAGATCACCTACTCGGTTGTATATCACTCATTAAATAAATATGTTCGTTAAATAATCAAGCTCATGATACATATCAAGATATCATACAGGAAGTTTTAGCCAATTTCTACAAGCAAGCTATATTATAGATGACCACAGAAAGCTCGCTTGCCAGAGAAGGACTCTACTTGCAGGCACAGCTACATCAAGAGAAGGCACGTTTCATCTTGTCTTGCCAGATATTAGACCATTCCAATTTCCAATGCCTCGCGGGGTCTTACAATCCGAGGACATTAGACGTTTAAAAAGAAAAATTTCTATATAAAATTTCAATAATTAAACTATTTCCGCTCGTTTTTCTGAAAATGGCTTATCTTCCGTCATGCTTATCGGTGCAGGTTTACTGAATTTCTCTGCAATCTTACGATAGATCCGGTCTCTGATGTTCGCCAGCATACAGGTAACACAATGTAGCACCGTCACAAACGTGAAACCGCCAATACAAACGAGCGACGTCCGCACCGGTCTCTTCCAATCGAGGACTTTGTAGATGTAGTGATAACCATTCTTGTCGAGGCCACCAGCGACGTAGTAGATCACCGAGAAGATCACGTAGAACAGGACGATCGACAGGCACCACCAGAAGTTTCGCAGACGGAACGGTATGCTGGTGATAAATAGATCAATCAACATCAGAACGCTGTTGCACACGTGCATCATGATGTTGAGTGGGTCCACTTGATGTATCTCCGGATTGTACACGGCGAGCCAGTAGCACACCGTCACCCCGATTGCCATGTTGGTTGTGACGACATACAGAAACCAGTACAGCCGCTCAGTGAACTCCAATTTGAGACCGCACGGCTCGAAGCCGGACGTCTTTTGCAATCGCCAGCGCTTCGACACGAGAATACCGCCAATCAGCGCCTGTGCGAAGCCCAAAACCGCATCCCAGTTGGTCAGATAGATTGGCCATTTCTCGTATTGCATCAGCGGATTGTAACTGCCGAACTCGAACACCGAGCACACGACAAAGGCGGTCCAGACGAAGAAAATGATCCATCGATAGTACAGGTACCAGGTGGCCACGTATAGCTGGCACTTCGGCTCGGACAGCACCCGCGCCTGCGGCGGCTCCTGTCTGGCCGCTTGTCTCCACCTGCGCCCGATCTCCTGGCACCAGAGCTTGCTCACCATTGCGCGGTGACCTGGAAAGATGAAGAATTGTTAAGATAATTCTCTTGTATGAAGATTTATTAAGAAGAACGCGGAGACAATTGGCGTGTTTTAACAATATTTGCGAGCTGAATTGGAAAAACCTAAAATCGAAATTAATTTGGAGAGATTGGAGGAGCGTACTTTAAGAAAGTGTAAGGTAATTAGATGACGGGAAGGCGTACCAGAAGAAATTTTAGAGCAGAATCGAGAGATAACGGAGAACGGTGCGCCCTGCACGACGACTCGCGACAAATAACGAGGAGGCGGCAGATTCAGCCTGAAAGATGGTACATAGCGGGAACACGCAATCACGCTATTCCGAACGGAGCGTGATCCAATGATTAATGCTTTAATAAATGTAATTATTCTTCGAAAACTACCGCGCATTGCTCGCCGCGCTCGGACGAGCAAGCGCACGTGCGACACGACCACTTCCGGCCTTACTGCCGGTTCGAAACGGAACATTTATTACATTT
The DNA here is from genome assembly GCF_000956235.1 of Wasmannia auropunctata. Lineage (NCBI taxonomy): Eukaryota > Metazoa > Arthropoda > Insecta > Hymenoptera > Formicidae > Wasmannia > Wasmannia auropunctata. The sequence goes on along the minus strand of NW_012026791.1, from coordinate 211,933 downwards.
TTATTCTTTCTATACACAAGCATCACCAATTACAGTCTATGCTGAATATTTCTGTAGAATTTTATTACCATTTACTCAATTGTATTATTAATTTTTTAATATTGAGTTAATAAGAATGTATGTATATGTACTATAATATTATTATAATATAATATATATTATAATTAATTTAAATTTTGAAAGATTTGATTTTTTTTCTTCGAGGTTTATAGAATTTTATAAATTTACGTAGGTTTTTAGATTTTTAAATAATTGGCCGTTATTACAATAAACATTCGAAATGACATGTGTCGCTTTGATGAACAGCCAAATTATTTATGTGAAAACCCATCGAAGCTAAATATTTCTGTAGAATTTTTATTACCATTTACTCAATTATATTAATTTTTTAATATTGAGTTAATAAGAATGTGTATATATACTATAATATTATAATATATGATATTATAATTAAATTTAAATTTTGAAAAATTTGATTTTTTTTCTTTTCGAGGTTTGTAAAATTTTATAAATTTCGTAGGTTTTTAGATTTTTAAATAATTGGTCGTTATTACAATAAATCATTGAAATGACATGTGTCGCTTTGATAACAGTAAATTATTTGTTTGAAAACCCATCAAAGCTAAATATTTTTGTGAAATTTTTATTACCATTTATTCAATTATATTATTAATTTTTTAATATTGAGTTAATAAGAATGTGTATATATACTATAATATTATTATAATATTATAACATATAATATTATAATTAATTTAAATTTTAAAAGATTTGATTTTTTTCTTTAAGGTTTATAAAATTTTATAAATTTCGTAGGTTTTTTGATTTTTAAATAATTCGCCGTTATTATACATTAAACATTCCAAATGACATGTGTCGCTTTGACAACAGCAAAATTATATATATATGTTTGAAAACCCATCGAAGCTACAATAATATGCAAAATTGAAGCGAGGGCGAAAATTTTTTCAGCGGCCACCTTTTGCGCAACTTACATAGCGAGCATTGTAGGAGGAGCAACAGCAGTCGTTTCGAGGAAGGTAATCCTGTGAACGAGAGCACCATCCTCGAAAGAAACGAGTCGCGAATGTCACGATGAGTACGCGTCGTGAGCCCAACCTAACCTAACTTAACGTTTACCTAGCTAGCAGCAGTTGCTTGATTTGTGATGACAGCCGATTGAGATAAAATGCGCGAGCGCCGCGAGCGCGTAAGAGACCGAGCGGCTTTTTAAATATTTTATCATCAATTCAAGGTGATACTGAGAATAACGCTGAAACATCCGTGTATATTTATACGCGAATTTATCCGTCTTTTCACAACAATTGGACAGTAAGAGTTGAATGCGCATCTTTCACAGCGCTTTTGGAAAATCGTCCGGAGATTTATTAAAGGATTGTGTATTTTGATAAAAAAAATAACGCGAATTAAATGTACGATTTGATTCGAACAGTGCGCTAAATCGATGCGCGTTTTCCCATGGACTAATGGGACTGCAGCTGACTCATCAGCTGACCGTAGCACTGCAGTTTGCACTCGGTGCGACGCGCAGTGCAGTTTCTATTTAACAGCAATGTTAAAATCTGCACTGCCTGAACCTGAACTGCCTCCGTGCACTCTTATGGTGGAACCTAGACCGGTATTCATAGTCGGTTCTCTCATATTTAAGATCATCTAAAGTACAATCTTAAGATGTCATAAGCCAATCACAGGGCTGTATTAACATCTTAAGACATTACACTTAAAGACGGTCTTGAAATAAGAATCGATTATGAATATAATCGCAGCAAATCTGCGAAAACATCCGCCCATCTGTGCGTCTAGATATGTTATTTTATCTTTGTCTAATATTTCGGCGAATAACAAGGATAAAATGATGCACCGTGAAATCGTGAGAACGCGCCCGTGCGTAGTCCACATACCAGCCAACTGTCGAAATTTGAATTTGCGACTTACTTACAAACTGACGAAAACAAGAGAAGCTCGAATCTGATCTGTCCCCCCCTCGACCGACGTTGCCAAGTGAGTAATCTGTACGACTAGGAATGTGCGATAATGAGAGACAGAATTAAGATTCAACGAAACCGAGTTTCGATCGTTCGTAGCGATGAGCAAAAAATGCAGGTAAGTAAGCGCGCGAGCGGCTCGAGAGATCCTTGACGCCCGCGGCGAACCTCATGCATGATCGCTGCACGTGTTCCGAGTGGCCGGACCGTGTCGCGAAGTGACGATCCGAGTCTTTAGCTCCCCCGTACACCGTCGCGTCGCGCGTCGCCGCGACGCAGATGACGGGAGATGGGAGCTGGCCACTTGTGAACTAATTAACCTCGTTGGTCCGCCGCGATGCTGAGGTTCACACGGCATGAGACAGGAGAGATCGGCCGGCGCTCATACATAACGCGCTGGCGGCAAGCGGAAGGTCGCGCGCGGTCAATCAGTCAATACTAATTCACTGTTCATTTATTACAATCTTGGTCTATTACAGCCTGTTACATTAGGCACGAGCAAGTGGCCGGGTTTAAACGAATCGTTATCCACTGGAGAGTATATCTACCTTTGCGGTAGAAGAAAGGTAGAAGAGAGAGAGAGAGAGAGAGAGAGAGAGAGAGAGAGAGTAAAAATGCATAGGACATAGGATTCGAAGAAAATCACCGGGTTTTATTGGGTTGGGCCCATCTCTTGTCGAATCCTGGTTTATTTCATAATTTTTTATTACGAGATGGAATTAATGTAACAATCTCTCCCGGCGTTCTATGTCTAAAAAATAGAAAATAGAAGAATAGCATAATAATAAAAATTAAGAGAACATAAAGTTAAATTAATTAATCTTGTTCATTGTGGAATTTAGGCTAATCAAAAGCTTCTTTCCCCACTGACACATTTGTTCTCAATTTTTTTCTCTTCTGGTTGTTTTCAAAATTTCATTTAAAAAATAACTATTATAAATTGGAAAATCAATAGATTGGGAAATCAATAGATTGAATGTAAATTATGATATTACAAATTATCGATCTTTAAATCAATTATATAACTTTATAATTGTTACTTAATTTTTTAGACTTTTTTAAACTTTAAAAAATTAATATTATATATTACAATTAATTATAAAGATCTTATATTTGATTTAATAAATGATTGCTCATGTATAGCTTGGTAATTGCAAAATCTCTTATCTCCCGTATGATGTGATCTATTGTTAAAAGCTTTAAACGTTAGATAAACGTAAATTGATGATAAGAGTTTCTCTGAATTGATATTTTATTATATATTTATTTCCTAATTTTTGACGAGACAGAATTTTCCAGCATTTTAAAAATATATAAATATTCAATGTCCAAATTTCTCGCTATCTTTCTTTAATTTACTGATTTTAAATTCGCAATAAAATTATCGAAAGTTTAAAAGGAAAATGTTCAAGAAACGTGAAACGTAGTTTCAGTTTTTCGAGTGAAGAATCCAATTTTATGGAACGTGATACATACGCTTGGTGATTTTCTTCGAATCGTGTCCTATAATAAAAATAACACAAAATTCACAAAAATATCTATTCGTAGATATAGATAATACACACGATTTGAGAAATTTTGGCAATTTCTTTTTCAGCGACGTATCGTAATGCATATGCAACTAACGTTGATGATCGACTGATGTTTGAGATGAAGAAATTTCCGTGAGAAATACATGTGAGAAGTACGTCAGAAATTGATGTCAGGGTAAATGTGCCGTCTTGCGGAAAACGATATAAAGCAACGAATATGTAATTATGTATCGAGGTAAGCGTTAATTGAAAAAGATAGGAAAATAGAAAAAGGAAAATAGAATGAAGATATCTTTATCAAGATGGTACGATATATCTAATAAAACAGTGTTTGTACCTTCTAATTCGAGAGACCCATCTGTGCAAACTTATCAGTTCATCTGCCTATAGAGATAAGCGTCTATAGGGATTGATATTGAAGAATTTATGTATGAAACTACGACTCATTGAAACTACATCTCATTATATATATACATGTACCCGGGAACACCCTGTATATATATATATATATATATATATATACATATGTATATATGTATATACAGGGTGTCCTCCTATAAGTGGCCACCCCTTTTTATCTCGTAAATTATTAGAGATAGACCTAACAAATATAATATCAAATTAAACGGCTCTGAGTAAACTTTATTGTAAGCACAGTGATCACTTAGAAATGTTATCTATGTTAGAGAGCGGAAAGACATGATTAATTTTTGCATGGTAAAGTGACAATTTTAATAAAGTTTACTCAGAGCCGTTTAATTTGATATTATATTTGTTTGGTCTATCTCTATTAATTTACGAGATAAAAAGGGGTAGCCACTTATACGGGAACACCCTGTACATACATATATTTATTGTATATATTAGATATAAATATATCTATAATGTATTTTCCAACCCTGTGTATATAATATCATTTTAAGACCTAAGATCGCGCGCGCGATAGAGAGAGAGAGAGAGAG
>NW_012026791.1:206099-207413 GCF_000956235.1 Wasmannia auropunctata | reverse complement strand
TGTTCTCAATTTTTTTCTCTTCTGGTTGTTTTCAAAATTTCATTTAAAAAATAACTATTATAAATTGGAAAATTAATAGATTGGGAAATCAATAGATTGAATGTAAATTATGATATTACAAATTATCGATCTTTAAATCAATTATATAACTTTATAATTGTTACTTAATTTTTTGACTTTTAAATGTTAAAAAATTAATATATATTGCAATTGATTATAAAGATCTTACATCTGATTTAATAAATGATCATGTAGCTTGATAAATTGTAAAATTTCTTATCTCCCGTATGATTATATGATTCATCATTAAAAACTCTAAATGTTAGATAAACGTAAATTGATGATAAGAATTTCTCCGAATTGATATTTTATTATATATTTATTTCCTAATTTTTTACGAAACGGAATTAATGTAACAATCTCTCTCGGCGTTCTATGTCTAAAAATTGAAAATAGAAGAACAGCATGAGGTATTTTATTAATTAGGAGAAAATAATGAAAATTAAGAGAACATAAAGATTAAATTAATTAATCTTGTTCATGATGGAATTTAGGCTAATCAAAAGCTTCGTTTTTCCCACTGACACATTTGTTCTCAATTTTCTTCATTTCTGGTTGTTTTCAAAATTTCATATAAAAAATAACTAAATTGGAATCAATAGATTGAATATAAATTATGATATTACAAATTATCGATCTTTAAATTAATTATATAACTTTATAATTGTTACTTAATTTTTTAGACTTTTTTAAACGTTAAAAAATTAATATTATATATTACAATTAATTATAAAGATCTTATATTTGATTTAATAAATGATCGCTCATCTAGCTTGATAAATTGCAAAATCTCTTATCTCTCGTATGATTATGTGATCCATTGTTAAAAGCTCTAAACATTAGATAAACGTAAATTGATGATAAGAGTTTCTCCGAATTGATATTTTATTATACAGGGTGTCCCGTAATGACCGGACCAATGCTTAAGGATAGAGAGATATTCCTGAGATTATTTTAAGATAAAAAGTTCCAATACCAAAATGTTGAGGCTATAATAGTTTTTGAATTATAAGTGTTTAAAAGTTAACTAATCAGATCGTATAAAGTTGGCGCGCTTAGGTACGGCACAATGCAAATTCCTAAAAACAAAAGCTGACTTATCGTCCTTTTTATTAATATGGATTACATATGTGAATATAAGATTATTTTTATTGATATTTCTGCAAACACATTGCGCAATAACATTGTACAATAATATTTTCTTTTTTATAATAACACTTTTTGTCTTTATATAATACATAAAGCGCAAACTGT
>NW_012026791.1:201362-204770 GCF_000956235.1 Wasmannia auropunctata | reverse complement strand
TATACCTATATATATATATATAGGTATATATATATATATATACATATATTTATTATTTATATTAGATATAGATATATCTATAATGTTTTTTCTAACCCTGTGTATATAATATCATTTTAAGACCTAAGACCGCGCGCGCGACAGAGAGAGAGAGAGAGAGAGAGAGAGAGATATGTAGTGTATGTGTACGTATGTGTAACCTTTGTATAATGGTTTTTATTAATGTATTAAATTAAATTGATGAGATCGTTTGAATTTAGGCAGTTGAATGATAAATTTGTCAACAGAATACCTATGTTAATATTAATTTTAAGAATTATGCCATTATACACTTCTCTCGGAACGTATTACGTTTCTTTTGTCTCTGCTGTGACGTAATATCAATGCGCGCAATAATTTTTCTCGTTAATTTTGGATAAATTTTTATACTTTATCTATCGATTGATAGTATTATTGGATTAAAGACTCAACCAACACACATTCCCGGGAAAAAAGTTCTATATATAATTATATATAATTATATGCAAAATATGTTCCTTTCCTTTATATATGTTTCTTTCCTTTTTAAAATTATTCTTTAATACAAAATTGATAATAATAAGAAGGAAATATAAAAAATAGTTAAAAGAATAATTGTTACATTGTTTTTTTTTTACAAAAAATCAAGCTTGAAGAAATAAGAAAAATTGTTTGTATATAATTATATATGTATATTTTTAATCATTTATATATGATTATATATGAGCAATTTTTCTTATTTCTTCAAACTTTTTTTTTGTAAAAGAAACCAATATAAAAATTATTTTTTTAATTATTTTTTATGTTTGCTTCTTATTATTATCAATTTTGTATTAAAGAATAATTTTACAAACTAAAGAAACATATATAGACATATTTTGCATATAATTATATATAATTATATATGGAACTTTTTTTTCCGAGCTGCTATATATACAATACATAACTTTTTTTTTCACCCTCCTTCGTAACACCTACATTTAACTGGACACACTCTATGCTGTTGGCCAAATCATCATCGATTTTCTCCATGACCGAGCAGTTGTGACGTTCATGTCAAATACATTCACCATTGTTCACACTGGCGTACATTCCCATATCACGTGCATCTGTTATTAAGGGTATACATATATATATATATATATATATATATATATATATATATAATATACTACAAAGACTGTTCTTCTTGAATCATTTTGACCATAACTTTTCAGATTATCTTCAACGGTATGCGTATTATCGAAGAATCACTTCAAAGAGTCCGGTTAAAAATAAAATAAAAATTTTGACAATATAATATACGATAATATGATGATCTTATATGGAACTCATGAATTTTATATAAGCTCACAAATCTCGCTGGGCAACTTGTGAGATGTTCTAGAACTTGGAGAATCTTGAGGAAGGAGTAGAAAAACACGCACCGCATAACGCGGGTAGCTTCGGCGATTTCTTCGAGACAGCTTGTTCGATGCGGTCGGTTTTTTCCAACATGTCGCGAATCTCGATCTCTTCACACTCGGGTGGCATTTTTCTTTTATTTTTCTCAGCGATCGGCCTCCTGCTCAGCGTATGTTTCGTCTCTGACTACCCGGCACCGGTCCCGCGTGCTCGCAATCAATATCAATCCCGGGGTGGACACCGGCGCGAAGTTTCCCTCTCTGAACCTATGCAGGCCTGTTCCCCACTGAGGAATCCCCACCTTAATCAATGCAGACTCGTCACGATATTCGAAACTGTTCCGACCGCATTGAACTGTTGCGATTAAATTTTTCAGACGTATTTGAACATATTGAAACAAATGCAAAAGTGGTTTATATTTTTAAATATATATTTGCTTTTATTGATAAATGATTTATTTTAAACACAAATATAGCGAGACCATTTGTTTCAATATGTTCAAATATATCTAAAAATCTAATCGCAAAAGTTAAATTATTTGAAAATAATTGACGATCTAAAAAATGATAATAATGATATTTTCTCGCGGTAATTAATTATACTTAAGGTGGTTTTATCGCTCAACGCCAACTCGATAGTGTAACATTGTCACATAAACGTCACATAATCGCATATGTACAGTCTATGCCAAATGTTTTTATTGACTTACGCTTGTTTTTATTAATTGTATGGAGGGACTAACTTTTGACTAGGACTTGCTCGATAAAACCACCTTAAGAAAATGAATATATTGGTCCATTTACTTTTTTGTATTCAGAATTTTCGCTTTCTCTTTCTCTCTCCAACGACCGAATGCATATTTATCTTTTTAATTGCAGACACTTTTTAGGAATTTCGAACAACACAAACAGGTTTTATTTTTATATTAAAAATATCATGGAAATTGAGAATTCAGTCTGAATAATTAATTTCTCTACTTATTTCTTTTTTCGCATAAGTCCCCGCTAAAAATAATTACTTGAATCGATGACATATATTGATCCATCGATTTAACCAATCATTTCTAGCTGAGATGTATTTGATGAAGTGTTACGTACAGTCATGGACATATCGTTTACGATACTTTTTTTCATAGATTTTTAGCATATATTTAATGTACACTACATACTCAATAAAAAATAGGAAACACTTTTAAAACGCTCAAAATTGGACAGTATTTAAATCGCTGTAACTCAGTGAAAAATTATCATAGACAAAAAATTAAAAAAGCATTTTAAAGCTTGAAACTTATACTTTAACATGCTTTTTGTCGTGTTTTCAAAATCTTTTATCTCAACAGTTCTATATTTAAAAGAATATCAGGTTATTTTGTTTCTTAAAAATTCGCGCATTCCACACACTGCAATTCGATAAAAAATTTTTTCTCAAAAAATTTAAGATTTAAAAAAAATACATAATTTTACATACAAAATGCTTTTTTAAAATTTTCTTACGGCTTTTTTTGACCAAACTACGCAATTTTGAAGCTAAATCTGCATTTTTTATAACTAATGTTGAAATTCAATGAAGAGGTTGCTGATTTACACATAGATGTGTGTGTGCGCGCGCGCGCGCGTGTGTGTGTGTGTAGGATAAGTATGTATGCTTTGCGTGCGTGTGTTTAGCATTGTGTATTGCTTCTTCTCTGATTAATTATCATTTGTAAACGTTGTCGCATGTTTATGCATCTTTGAATTAAATTTATTGAAATTGAATCTAATTGAGCATATTTGGGACGAGATTAAGATGCCGTGAGGAACAGCCACAAAATTTGAACTAGTTAGGAGAAGTTCTTAAGCTTAATTTGGCATAAAATTCCAATGGATTTAATCCAAAGATGTATAAACATGCGAGAGAGCGCTTACAAGCAGTAATCAATCAGAGAGGAAGAAATACACTATACTAAATACACGTGCACAAATCACATACTTATTTATCCAACACACA
>NW_012026791.1:200833-201342 GCF_000956235.1 Wasmannia auropunctata | reverse complement strand
AATTTTAATTTAAATTATAAAATAAAATTACAACAATTCTAACGCTGCAATAGAAAACATAATATAAATAAGACAATTTTTTATAATGTATCGTGCGTAACTATGTACTAATAGACTATTATTAATTTTAGTTTATGATTTAAATTGAAATTCTTTATTTTTTCACGCCCCGATAACGGCGTAGGCAAAATATCGTGAATTTTTTAATTATTTAGAGCTATAGTATACTTTTCTATAAAGTTTAAGTATTATTTATTAAGTCAGTTATAGTCATTAGGTTAGTTAGTCACGAAGTTAGTTTTGTGTATTGATATGTAAAAAAGGAGCCATCGGATGTGTCGTGCCTGAGCGCGCGAATTTCAGCCGCTAATATTGGTTAACTTAAATCGTTTATAATTTGAAAAGTATTATAGCCTTGACATTTTTGTATTAAGATTTTCGTCTCAAAATTATCTTAGGAACACGTTCTTAAAAGGAAATCCGGTAGAGGTGGGACATCCTGTATATAC
>NW_012026791.1:200081-200813 GCF_000956235.1 Wasmannia auropunctata | reverse complement strand
ATTGTTTCGCTACGTGGCTTTAATTTCAGTTTTGCGAATGGACGCATCTGTAATGTTGTGTCGCCTATGTTGAGTTGTTTCTTCCCGAGATCGCATTTCGCGTTTTGTTTCTGCAGGAAGTCAATACCCAAGATTCCTTCATATTCGATAGGAAAATCGTCTCGTACTATGAAGACGGTATGGCGAACTTTTCGGTCTCCAATTGGTATTGTCGCTCGGATCTTACCAATCGTCTGAATTTTGTGACCGGTTACTCCCGTTAGAGTCATACGATCCTCTCGTAACGGGGTATCGTCCTTCACATATTTTAATTTCATGAGTGTGAGGGTGGCTCCTGTATCAAAGAGTAGGCTTACTTTTCCTTTCTTTGCTTCTTGCATTGGCAAGGTTACTAGATCGAGTCCAGTGTTTATGTTCGGTTTTCCGCTTATCTGCGTTACTCGATATTCACGCGCCGCTCGCGTTGTTTTTTCATGTGTACTTTCGTCGTCTTCACTACTGGAAAACGAGTCATCGGCATCTTTGGATACCTTGCTTGCCTTAGCGGCTGTATGAACCTGCGGCTTCTTTCGGTTCTCGAATTTTCTAGGTTGCGTGTGCGTCATCTCAGTGCGCTTTTGCAACGACCAACATTCTTGTCGTAAATGCCCTGGTTTTTTGCAATGTAAGCAATATTTTTCTACGGCATTTACTCCGGCTGGTTTGTAATCCGGTTTCGGCAAGGTGAAACGC
>NW_012026791.1:191852-193936 GCF_000956235.1 Wasmannia auropunctata | reverse complement strand
ATCGCGAATAGAATCCGCGATCCCGTTTAATGAATTAGTGACGGATATTAACGACGTTAACTACGAAATCTCAATTCAATTTGGTGCCAATCAGCCTCTTGAAACTGCAGAACGACTCGCTTCTCTCAGCATTAGCGAATTCCTTGACGACATAGCGCCCATCGAAAATACTGATCTAACTAACCGCGCTATTCAAGAGGCTTTTGCTTCTCTGATATCTGAGGAATACAACAATTTAATATCTCCTACGGAAAATATAGAAGACTACGATCAACTAGCACTCGATCTTTTAGAGTTCGACGTTACTCTAGAGGAACTAGCCGCGGAGCAGAATATAGAGGATACGCAACCTTCTTTCACCGATTTAGATATCGTAGACGAGTACATTCAAGAGCAGGAATAATGTTTTGTAAGACCCACTTCGCCGTTCTTAATAATCAAGGTTAATAAAGCCAATACTAACCATCATTCGAGGAGCTTAATCTATCGTAATTAACCAACTCTATCTCTCATGGGAAATTTTGGGGAAATAATTATAGCAGCGATTTTAAACCTGTTGTTTCCTTTTACCTAGGTGTCGGGATAATTTTCACTCTCCTATTCACCGTAAGGATAAAACCATCTTTCGTAACCAATCAACGCCTGCGCAACTTACTAATTCATTAACCTTCATCAATAGATGGTAGGCTCAACCAAGACCAGACGCGCTTACTGGTTTACTTTCAGATCACTCGAGGCGGTCCGGCATCATAGACAAATAGCAAATAGAGTGCTTAAGCAATACGATTTCCTCGAGAACCTCGCCAAAAGAGGAATCAACGGTCAAATTTCCTCAGAAGACTCAGGAAGCTCCTCCGATTCTTCAATCGAGTCGCCGCCCCCGGCACTTGAAGACCCGCAGAGTCCTGCCCCTGTCATACAACTTTCTGACGACGAAGACGTAGAAATTGTAGAAATACTAAACAGGCCGGATAAAGACGACGATGTTCAGATATTAAAGATAATAGAGAAAACAACATTAATTGATATAACGTCGTCAGACGAATATTAGTCAGCTTCCGAACGCGAACCTGTCGTGGAAACAATATTAGATTTAGCCGATGATTACGAATTGTTCGAATATAGCACCGTGCAAGGTTGTCCGACGTTCTTAGGTTCGTAACAGAAACAGCCGAAGAAATTGATAGTCGCACTAACCTTTACGACGACCACCCGGATTACGCCCCCGGTTCTCCGACAACAGACGGAGAAGTCATTGATTATCTTGCACAACAATTAGGGGATACTTTCGACTACGATATTTTCAATCTTTAGTTGTCGACCCTTCGTTATTGTGACCTACACATTGATTAATGTTACCGCAAACGATATTACTCACAGTTATCTACATAATTATCTATAATATTTATCCCCTCGTTATTACAAGTATTACTATTTTTATACTTTTCAAGGTCGCTCGACGACTGTTAACATATTAGTCCTCAACCAATAATTACCAACACCATAAAAGTAATTATCCAACGTTGTTTCAATCATTTATAATAACCTTTATTGTTATGCATGTCTAAGGTCATATAATCAACCCGCATTCTATTAATGTAACTCTCAAAAATGGAATAAATCGAGTTGTACTCCATAATCCTTTATTCTTGATATTGACAAGCCTTCGACTTCTGCAACAAAGGAAAGATCTCAGCTCACGGACTTCCCTGGGTTCCAACCCCTAAAAGAAACGAGGGAAAGGGCAACCGCCCATTTCGCGACCGAGGTACGTAGAAAAGGAGGTCGATAGTCTTCCGGGACGTGACACCGCGCTTCAATCGTCGAACCTCGACATTTGAGACGTAGAAACGCTGCGGGCCCTCGAGTACGGCGGTTCCGTTCGTCAAACGTTGAATCTCGAAATTTGAGCCATAGAAACGCCGCGGGCGCTCGAGTACGCCGGTTCCGCGCTTTACACGTCAAGGAGACGGTTGAATGGGTGAAACGCCGCGAACGCAAGGATACGACGTTTCCGCGCTACAAACGGCGAGAATCGACGTTTGAGTTGTGGAAACGTAGCGGGCGCTCGAATACGGCGGTTC
>NW_012026791.1:189972-190553 GCF_000956235.1 Wasmannia auropunctata | reverse complement strand
CCTTGCCAGCCCGCTCAGAGATGTGTATAAGAGACAGTATCAAGGACACCAAGAGAGTCGGAATTCTCGCGAAAATTACAGTGTTGAAACATCGTAAATAATATCGGAGAAAAGCCAGACCCTGAACCCGGGCCCAAAGAAACCCCGGGAGGGTATCAAGGACACCAATAGAGTCGGAATTCTCGAGAAAATCACAGTGTTGAAACATCGTGAGTGATCCGGTAACCGCGCGGAGATAATCCGTAGAGCTCGACTCTGAACTTGGGCCGAAAGAAACCACGCGAGGGAATCAAGGACACCAAGAGAGTCGGAACTCCCGCGAGTCACAGTGTTCAGATATCGTGAATAATATCGGAGAAAAGCCAGACCCTGAACCCGGGCCCAAAGAAACCCCGCGAGAATATCAAGGACACCAAGAGAGTCGGAATTTTCGCGAAAATTACAATGTTGAAACATCGTGAATAATATCGGAGAAAAGCCAGACCCTGAACCCGGGCCCAAAGAAAACCCGCGAGGGTATCAAGGACACCAAGAGAGTCGGAATTCTCGCTAAAATTACAGTGTTAAAACATCGTGAATAA
>NW_012026791.1:183908-184344 GCF_000956235.1 Wasmannia auropunctata | reverse complement strand
TTTCAAAACNCAATGAAACTTGTAATTTAATCTGCGTTTCAATTTATTAGTCATACGTGTCCCCAAAATTTACCAACCGTGTATTTTGAATTAAATACTTATTCTGCTCGTCATTTACAATGATAACAATGAATATTGTGTGAAAATCAAGATACCGTCGCAATTTTTGAACAAAATAAAACTCGTATTATAATCTGCGTTTCAATTTTGTTGGTATACATGTCCCCTAAATATACCAACCGAGTATTTTGAAATTATATACTTATTCGGCTCGACATTTACAATGATATCAATGAATTTTATTAAAAAAGCTAAGAAATTATATAGCATTTTTTAATTTCGAAACGAAAAGTAATTTGTTATATTACAATAGGCATACCAATTTATTGGTGTAGATAACCTTAAAATTTTCAAATCGTGTATCGGAAGAGCACAC
>NW_012026791.1:183319-183888 GCF_000956235.1 Wasmannia auropunctata | reverse complement strand
TAAACAAGCAGCAATATTCGGAAACCCGCGACGAATTATTAGCGATCGAGGTGCTGCATTCACCTCCAACGATTTTAAGGAATATTGTAACAACGAAAAAATTGAGCATATCTTAATAACGACCGGCGTACCCCGAAGTAACGGTCAAGTCGAGCGAATAAATAGAATTGTTATTCCATTATTTACTAAGTTATCCGCGTCGCAACCGGAGAATTGGTTTAAGTACGTTGATAGAGTACAACAATTCATAAACTCTACACCATCGAGAAGCACAGGCTTAACACCTTTTGAATTGTTAATTGGCAAAAATATGCGTTTACGTGATGATATCGAATTAAAAGAAATTATCGAAAAAGATGTCATAAACTCGTTACAAGAGAAACGATCCGAATTGCGTGAACAAGCGAAAGAATCTATTGCGAAAATTCAACGCGAAAACCGTAATACTTATAATCGAAAGCGAAAAGCAGCGAATAAATATCAAGTCGGCGAATTAGTTGCTATTAAAAGAACTCAGGCTACTCCAGGCAGTAAATTCCGTACAAAATTCATAGGACCTTATGAAATCT
>NW_012026791.1:180735-181315 GCF_000956235.1 Wasmannia auropunctata | reverse complement strand
AATATATATATATATATATATATATATATACATACAGGGTGGACCATTTTAATCCATCGTCGAATATCTCAAAAATCAAGCCCGAGAGAGAAAAATTTTTCAGACAAAAGTTGTAGGGCTTCGAGGGGGACATAAGATGATAACATTGCTTTGACCCTGAGTGGCGTCGTCAAGGTCAGAACAAGGTCACTTTAAATTTTTAAATGGAACCCCCAATTTTTCATTACATGTTCTTATAGCACGCCTCGAGAACTTTCCAAAACATATAAATAAAATATTTTTTTATGAAATAAATCTTAAGTTATGAAGCTTGCAAATTCTATTCATCGGATCGCTTTTTGGTAAAGAACTTTCTGTCTTAGAATTTCATGGAGAATATGCTGGTTTCTGGCGGTACGCCAGTTCTGGGACACCCTGTATGTATGTATACAGGGTGGACCATTTTAATCCATCCAGTCGAATATCTCCTAAAGTAAGCGCTATACAACAAAATTGTTTAAACAAAAGTTTTCAGACTTCGAGGGGGACATAAGATGATAACATTGGTTTGACCCTGAGTGGCGTCGTCAAGGTCAGAACA
>NW_012026791.1:180196-180715 GCF_000956235.1 Wasmannia auropunctata | reverse complement strand
TGATCGCGGTGCCCTTCGCGTTGGTTCATCATGAGCTCATTCATTTGAGTTCTTATTTCACGCATTTCTCGCATCATTACTGCCATTGGGTCGGGACTATTACTCCGATGCCCATGTGAATTGACAATGTCGTCGCAATCGTTTGACGCGTTTATCTCGTCACTGAAAGTGACGCGGCGAGTTGTTCGAGCATTTTCCGTTTGCCCATTTAAATCATATGACTGTGGTGTTCTATCTTCCGCCCCTGCGGAAGATGTACCCGCTTGTGGAGATTTGGTAGGAGTACGTGACAGCATGTCTGTTCCGGTTGTGTCGTCTTCTCGTATATCGTACGAAAATTGAAGTCTACGCCTTTGTCCCGTCCGTTCGTCTGCCTCGGTGTCAAATTCGCCTGTGGCGTTTATCCCGAGTAAGCTAAAGTCGTTCGCGGCGATTGGAAATTCGCGTTCGCGAGTTACGTGTGCGGGTGAGCCTGTTTCGCCCTCGTATAACTTCGTATAATGACTGAGTCGACAAGGC
>NW_012026791.1:176043-178339 GCF_000956235.1 Wasmannia auropunctata | reverse complement strand
CAAATTAACATTACATGTTAATTTAAACGTAATAAATATTAAAATTTATTTGATTTACATTATTTTACGCAATGATTTAAACAAACTGAAGATCTGTTTTCGATTTACATCTCATTACAAAAGATTATGATCTTATGTGACATTTTGAACTAAAAAATATTAATAATATGTGTATACACAAATAATTAGAATGCTTTCAAATATTTTATTAACTTATTAGGTGTACAACTTTGCTTTCACCGTTTTCCTATAGATAGCTTTAGCAATAAGTGATGGTCGAAATAAATAGATCATAGACGTCAAACAATAAACTTGGGCATCTGTCAACATAACCTCATAGAAACATTAGTCGATTTGTGTCTGCATTATAAAGTTATTCTCGGTTAAAAATGTCAGTTTACGAGCCAAATTCTCGTCATTTGCGGGAGATTTTAATTTTCTGCTTCAATATAAAGAAATCTGCAGCTGAGGCTCATCGAATGCACTCAAATACTTATGGTGAGGCCGCTATTAGTGAAAGAACGTGTCGTGAGTGGTTTCAACACTTCAAGAACGGTGATTTTGACGTCGAAAACCGACATAGCGGTGGAAGAGAGAAGGTTTTCGAAGATGCAGAATTGGAGGCATTACTTGATCAAGACTCGTGTTAAAATCAAGAAGAATTGGCACGATAATTGGGAGTGACTCAACAAGCCATTTCAAAACGCCTCAAAGCCATGGGAATGATTCAAAAGCAAGGAAATTGGATGCCGTACGAGTTGAAGCCAAGAGATGTTGAACGACGTTTGTTTGCTTGTGAACAGCTGCTTGAAAGGCAAAGACGAAAGGGATTTCTGCATCGCATTGTGACTGGGGACAAAAAATGGGTTCATTACGGTAACCCCAAGCGCAGAAAATCATGGGGAATTCCAGGCTATGCTTCCACGTCGACGGCCAAACCGAATATTCACGGCTCCAAGGTCATGCTCTGTATTTGGGACCAGCTCGGCGTAGTGTATTATGAGCTGTTAAAACCAACTGAAACAATCACAGGCGATCAGTATCGAACGCAATTGATGCGTTTGAGTCGAGCATTGAAAGATAAACGGCCGCAATATAACGACAGACACGATAAAGTGATTTTGCAGTATGACAATGCTCGACCTCATGTTGTGAAAGTGGTCAAGACATACTTGAAAACGTTGAAATGAGAAGTCCTACACAGAGAAAAAGGTTTCTTTAGATTTAGTATTCCTATTTGTTTGACTAAAATTTGTTTCATTGAAAGAACATATTGTTACGTCCTGAGGACTCCACGATTCTTTTCTTTTATGGAGAGTTCCAGAAACGGGAAGTCGATTAGCGGCGATTATTTTATCACGTGTTAGATTTAAGACTTCCTGCGTCTCAAGACGCGGACGCGCGAGAACCGTCAATTAAAGAAATCTTTTGGCGATAACCTTATTACAATTAGGTAAATAGAAAAGATCGCCGCCTGGTCCCACGTGCGAGTTTTTAGATAAGAGACCCTTCCAGCCTCAAAAGATAAAATTCATCAATAAATTCAGCACACGTCAAAACTAGGCGAGGACCTTATCTATCGGCTGTCAATGCCGCGTGAAACTCGCCAGCTCCGGATTCAAAGAGTCACCCCGATAACCTCATTATCCTATAATTAAGTAATAGAAAAGATCGCCGCCTGGTCCCACGTGTGAGCTCTTAAGACCCTTCCGGTCCCAAAAGATAAAATTCATTAATAAATTCAGCACACGTCAAAACTAGGCGAGGACCTTATCTATCGGCTGTCAACGCCGCGTGAAACCCAGCAGCTCCGGATTCAAAGGGTCACCCCGATAATCCTTCTTCCCGAGCTGCGCCTCCCGAAAAACAAAGGAGCCGGAGCGAGCTCCTAGGTATATGTAGGGCTGCTCTAGGCATCTCGCGTCACTTAAAACTCAGATCTCGGCAGTCAATTTAGTATTTGTCACGCTGTTATTTTAACGGGCAGAAAAGAACTTAGAATTCAGATTTCGGGACTCACTTTACCCTTTTGTCACTCTGTGAGTTTAACGGTCGAAAAACTTAGAATCTGTGCGCGGTTGAAAATCGAGTGCCAAAGATCGCTCTTGGAGAGAAGTCCCGCGCAACCGGCCTTCGAGACCCCAGCCGTTACCCAGCGTGAGTCCCCGCCAGCCTCTCCAGCTCGTTCTCAAATTACAGCAAGTAGTAAGTTGTCAGCTTTTTATTTTAACCGGGATTAATTAAATTAGTTGACTTGTCTCAAATCAATCTCGTCCTCAGTGCGTCATAGACAAAA
>NW_012026791.1:173325-176023 GCF_000956235.1 Wasmannia auropunctata | reverse complement strand
CCCGCGACTCGCGATCAATCCGGCGCCACCGAAGGCAAGAAGCACGGAGGCTTCTTGATCAGGCCTACCAGGAGTGGTTAAACTCCTTGGAGGACTCGACAGGGAGACCGGACAACCAGGAGCCTGCTGACTCAGCGTCACCAGCCGCTTCTCCGGCTAACTCTCCTCCCCCATCTCCCGAGGACATTCCTTCTCGTCCTCTTTCTGCATCGTCCGACCTCACCTACCGCATTTTCCCAGGTACACCTTCGCGAACTCCCTCACCGACATTTTCCTTTCCGTCAGTCTCCTATTCTCCGGTACCTCTTTCCCCAGAAGAGCCTCGCGCTCACTCCCCCGCAATTTCCATTGAGACTATAGACTTGGAGCGGGACTTACGCCCTTCTGCTTAGCACAAGCTAGCTTAGCACAAGTCAGATATACAGTATTGTTTAAATCGAACAATTATAAACTCGAATTAATGGACTTAAAATTCGAACTGTAAGGGCGCGCTCAAGATCTTGTCATGAATTGAGCAGACTACTTTATCGACTTCATATAGATATCACTAAATATGGCCGACTTTTCAACATCCTCTTAATACAAAGAGATTATACAGGGTGTCCCAAAAAGGTCGGGACACCTAAATATCTCGGGAAATATAAGTGTTAAAAAAAAGTGTTTCAGACAAAAGTTATATGGTTTAAAAATATCTATTTACTGATCCTATCAGTTTGACCTTGGGTTGCGTAGCCAAGGTCAGGTCAAGATTACATTGATTTTTTTAAATGGAACACCCTATTTTTGATTCAAGAATCTAATAGCTGATGTCGAGAGCTTTCCAAAACGCTCAATAATAAAATATTGATAACAATAATGAAATATTTTTTCATGAATTACTTTTCAAGTTATAATGCTTCAAAGTTACAGTATTGCCGGCACTAGCATTACCCAAAATATTTAATTTTGGAGACTGGTCAGTCAAGGTGAGATCGGTCGGTGGTCCATGAATCTTGACCTTCAGTTAACGCACAAACAAAATGGCCAGTCTCCAAAATTAAATATTTTGGGTAATGCTAGTGCCGGCAATACTGTAACTTTGAAGCATTATAACTTAAAAAGTACTAAATGAAAAAATATTTTATTATAGCGTTTTGGAAAGCTCTCGACATCAGCTATTAGATTCTTGAATTAAAAATAAGGTGTTCCATTTAAGAAAATCAATGTAACCTTGACCTGACCTTGGCTACGCAACCCAAGGTCAAACTGATAGGATTAATAAATAGATATTTTTAAACCATATAACTTTTGTCTGAAACACTATTCTGTAAAACTTATATTTCCCGAGATATTTAGGTGTCCCGACCTTTTTGGGACACCTTGTATACATAGAGTAGAAGAGGCATAGCGGCCCCTTTGAGTGGAAACGTAAGCTGATAGAAAGAGAAAGAAAATGGTAGAGCGAGGGATACATCTATCTTTTATCTTTTTCTCGCATGCGCGATTGAATAAGGATGCAGATGGGCGACTCGTTTTCTGTCTCTTTTTATGTGCTCACGCATTCTTAGCTGATTCCTCTACACCTTGACTTAATAATGATATTAATCACCGACGAGATACTTTTAAAGACCGATAGCCCTGGACAAATTTTCGTGCCAGCAAATGGGCCCGGTAGGCCCGGAGGTAATTGCAGAGTGTCGACTTTTGTTATCGACTTTTGACATAAATTTGCGATTTATTTGAATAATACATTATTAAGATCATGATTTTTATTATATAAGTGCTTTATAAATAAGTATGAATACTTATAATAATAATGCTATAATATCATATATATTGCCGCAAAAATACATTTTTTTTCTAATTATTTTACCATCTCTTTGGATAATCAAACGCGGATGGTAACTATAAAAATGCAGTTTTAAATAAAATTAACTATTAGCAAAATATAATACATATAAATTACAATGTACATGTCTAAAAAACATTGATCTATTAATAAGTCATAAAATTAATGTTATATTATTGACTAATTGCTTAAATATTAGCAATTACTAAACTGCCACGTTAACTTCCGTAAGGCTGTCGGTCTTTAAAAGTATCTCATCGGTGTATTAATATTTTGAAACAATAAATTTAATTTAACTTTCTATAAAAATTAATAATATAAAGAAAAATTTACTGTATATACAGACTAGTTTAAAATTTCAAGTTTAATTATTTATTTTTACATTTACTAACAATTATCAAATAATGTAAATTTAAAATCTAATTAAATTTATTTTAGTATTATAAAAAAAATAATAAATTGTTATACTTTTTAAAATCATTAATGAGTAACGATAACAAGTTACTTTTACAAACAATAACAGTAATGCGTTACTTTTTTAAGATAAGGTTCTCAATTCTGTATACAGGGTGTCTCCGTATAAGTGGGCACCCCTTTTTATCTCGTAAATTAACTATACAGAGTGTCCCGTAACGCTTAATTAATATTTCAAGACGTGAAAGAAAATGAAATTTTGAACTAAAAGTTCCTCTTTCAATTTTGACTCAGACCATTATTTACAGAGTTATTAATAAAGTTAATCAATCAAATCGCGCTTAGCCGGAGTACGCAGGAGCGTAGCGTGCCGTATGTGCGGCTCTTCGTGCTCACTTCATATACATTCTCCCGATTACAATTTTATTCTAATTTTTCGTATTAATAAATGAATAA
>NW_012026791.1:172405-172714 GCF_000956235.1 Wasmannia auropunctata | reverse complement strand
TTTTATTAGCCAGTTACTGACGAATTCCTGGTTTATTTTCTACTTGAGTAATATTTGACCTATGATCCGTGTAATCCCTGTAATATTTCCCCTGTAATATTTTCCTATAGTTATTTGGATTACACGGATTACAATCCCTAGCCAATGCGTCTTTTTTGTAAGGGATACGTCTATTAAAAATCTTGTAGACACATCTACTGAACCTGTCTATTAGACGTTTAAAAGATAACATTTAGACGTCTAGCTAGATGCGTCTATAAACATATTTTAGACGGTCGAATAGACGTCTAATAGACATCTATTCGATCT
>NW_012026791.1:171734-172355 GCF_000956235.1 Wasmannia auropunctata | reverse complement strand
ATAATCGTCGCTATCTTTAAATGCGTATGTTTTTGTAAAAATAGCGATACGCGCTTTATTAATATCATTAATTTTTTTTAAATTGTACATTTGACAGACATATTCTTCTAAAATTGTAAAAATTTCTGCCGAGTCACAATCACTAAGATTTCCCAGATTGGTAAAAGCTGTTTGGAAATTTTCAGAGCTTTTTAATAAACTAAATGGTTTTTTTTTCCTTTTCTGAAAAAGGCTGGGTTATAATCGCAGCCAGTTAATGCATGAAAACCTGGTAAGGAACTGCATAAAGATTTACCTAAAATGGCAGAAAATGAAATTAATTAAAAATACAATAAATTGCATTGTGAGACTATTGAAAAAATCTTTTGAAATTTTTTACCTAAAATGTTGTATAAGTCTTTTACATTTATTAATCTTTGCGCATTTGCTACACCGAATTCCATCCAAATATTTACAGTATTTTTTATTTTCTCCATGTTTCCAAGTAAAATTACAAGAATATCTGTGTCTGAACATCTAATTAAAACATTGGCATCATAATTAATATTGCAGATATGATAAATAATTTTCGTATCAGCTTCTTCGTGTCCTGGGCATGATAAATTATCTATAACGGATTTT
>NW_012026791.1:159774-171684 GCF_000956235.1 Wasmannia auropunctata | reverse complement strand
GTGCCTTGTCGACTCAGTTGCGTGCGTGCGTGCGTGCGTGCGTGCGTGCGTGCGTGCGTGCGTGCGTGCGTGCGTGCGTGCGTGCGTGCGTGCGTGCGTGCGTGCGTGCGTGCGTGCGTGCGTGCGTGCGTGCGTATTTTATATGTAATTTTATACGCACAACAAAGCAAATAAAGTGTTATAGAGGTAAATATCTTAAAAAGTAAAGAAAATACGACGCAGTACTTCGAACAAAAATTTTAGTATTTTAAAGGAGTATATGATAATGCTAATGATCGATTTAATATTGAGCCGCTATATAAAGAGCGCATAAAGCGCACAGCTATTCTATTTTACGTTAAAATGTAAACTATCTTTGTGAATTCTTTATGGATTTTGCTCGTTATATTTGTAATACAATAATTAATAAAAATGGACGGTCAAAAACAATTGGCCGACGAATTTAATAGTATTTCGTTGTTGACACCGACTTGCAAACACTATCATCTGGTTTCCGTACATAAGACTCTTAAGGATATTTAATACCTACAATAATAGTTAAAGGACTGATTTTGACGAATATGCTCTTCTCATATAGTTTGAGTAATAAGGATTGTGCAGAATGTTATCATTTATTCAGAACTAGAGCGCAGAAATGCTTCTGTTACTTTTTTCCTGAGAATTTTCGAAATTTACTCAAACTATATGAGAAGAGCATATATTCGTCAAAATCAGTCCTTTAACTTTTTGCTACTATTGAACGTATTAAACATCCTTAATATGTCATGTATTTGGCGAAATTCGAGTTATATGATACACAACTTTAATGCAATACAGACCGAGCAACTTTTTTATTGCTTCCTTTATGGCGTAATTTCCGTTCAACACATACGACTCCGTTTTTAATGAAATTCATTTATTATTTTGACTATGTTTCGATTGATTATTTGTGCGACTCTGTATAATTTGTTTTATTTTAATCACTGACTACACTGCAATGCGATTTTTCATTGCTTAAATTAGTAATGCGATTGAGAAAGTCCTAGTAAGGATCGAAACTAGTTTCATTGCGTTTTATGTTAGAAAATTAATTAATAAAGTAATTTTTACATCCTGTTAAATTACTCGCCTTTGGCTATTCATTCTTATTAATTATTATTTTTGTGAATTATCGATTTTTTGACCATCTTATTTTAATATTTACATAAGCAGAATAAAAAAATATTATATTATATAAAAAAATGGTATAAATTTTATTAAAGAAAATGGCCATTATTTTCATATGACCTTTCTTAAAAAGATGTTTTTAATATGAAATCATTATTATTTATAATATGTTCTCCTTAAAATCTTAAAATTTTTGTGCAAAACATTTTTTCATATTTTCTTTAATTTTCAAGATACTTATCTGTAACACTTTATGCGCCGCATGCTGTATATGTATTCTTCGCATTTTGTTAACAAAATGTACGCTTATTACGTATGCGCATATTCATGTCTTCTTATACGTTATCAGCGAGAGAGAGAGAGAGAGAGAGAGAGAAAGGGAGGGAAGAAGGCAGTGAGAGAAAGGGGAGAAGCAGCGAGGGAGAGGGAGAGAGCACGATTCCCTCATACACATATCATGCATATATTTACATTTGAATCCTAAACAACATACGGTACGACATCACATAGGCGTGCATGTGTGACTTTTAGAATATAAATATAGTATATATTGTTGTTGTTATTATTATTATTCTTATTAATAACGTTTAATATTATTAAAGTATATGGGATATTTTTATAGAACTTTAATGATACGGAAATAATCTTCGGAAAAAGATAATATTTATAATTAATATAGAATTTTGTGTGGGTGTATTATAGTTGCAACTTACATAGGCCATTACAATAAACCTTACATTAATCATAAATATCTTTTTATCAATCATTATTAACACAATAAATTTTTTTAAGAAGTTTAAGTTTTGATAACAAAAATTTGATGTAACTTTTATTGCAATAAAATTTTTCTCACATATTAATCGCAGATTTATATATGGAAAAAAATAATATTTTATTAACAGTATTAGTTTTTGAAAATAATTTTGTAATAATTAAAAATAATCTTAATTCAACAACAGAATTAATGAAATAAATAATATTTTATTAAAACAAGAATATAAAAATACATTTGTTTCATTAATACTTATTGAATTAACAAGATTATTTTCAATTTGATTATTGTCGCTTATTAATACATTAATTTTTCCGTGTGATTGTAACATGCTAAAATAGATTGAAATCATTCTTTTTGCAACTTTAATAGCCAATTTTTCAAAATTGTGGTGTAATGTGTTAAAAAAACTATTTTTATTTAACAAAAAGTGTTATACAAATATTATATAATTCCATTGCTCCTCAAATTGAATTTTTCTAATCGTAAAGCTATGTATAAATAAAACACAAGCGCGTGATAATAAAGAAATTAAATTTGCAAATTTATACAATTATATCGATTATATAATATTAAATTTTTTATAATGCAATATTTTTACAACAATCTTAAATCTTTTATTTTCTTAAAAAGATCAGTATATAAATACATGTTTCGAATTGAAACAATATACATATATCTATTGAAATTATATATTTCATGTAATTTTTTTCACATGTAAACTACATTAAAAACCAAATAAATTTTGGCATTTTATTTTATGTTTAAATAATTTTTTATTTTAATTTATTATTCAAATATATACTTTAAAAATAATTTTTACAATTAAATTAAGAATTGGCGTTAAAGAAGATTGAGAACTATTTCTACGGAAGATGAAAAGCATTTAGTAGTTGTTTATTGAATGATATTAAAATTGCAAATGTACAGTCGTAGGTCTCCAATCGAAGTAGTCTCCAACGCAACGTAAGTATTACTCATCTACCTGCGAACTATCGGTAAGATAGTCAGAGGCGTAGAACCTTCCTAAGGGGAACGCCTATCATTGTCTCGACGTCGTATATGCATTTGTTCACTTGACTGAGGACGTAAACGGCCACATACGAGCCCGTCACGTCTGTGCTGACGAAGCAGAATGGAACATTTAATTGATTAACTCGGCTATTGGATCGAGTGCAGTCGCAAATTCGCGTTCGTGAGTGTAACAAACGCAAACTGCGAGTTCATCTATTGTCATCATGAGATTACAACATGATCGAGCGAGTGCCGTGCAGATACTCGCGGAAAGTAATCGATAATCGAATCCAAATTGTCCATGATAGGCGATCTTCGTGAGTAACGTTTGTAAATCGAGCACTTTTTTGATTAAATTGCAAGATTATTAAATGCATGGATGCAAGATTATTTGATAAAATCTAGGAATATCAATATTACATACAAGAGTAACGATGCAGTTGTGATAATCGGTATAACAGAATTTAAGAAAATAGATGATCAATCTCGTGAAACATGTTAAATATTTTAGATAATGCTCAATGTGTTAAATTAATCGTTATCAAAACTAATATTTCTACATATACATATTGTATAAATATAATGTGTGGTATGTAATATGAGATACGCAGGACGGTGCGCGAATATCTGTCCTTGTTATTAAGTATATGTTCCAACAGCCTTGGTTGTAGTTGGAAACGTTATCGCTGATTCCGGCATTATGACTTCGTTTCCGCACATAAAACTCGTTATTTCGCTGCGTTATTTTTACGAAGCTATTGTACGTAATAAATCCCTGATACACGCGTGATAATGCAAAAATCCAAGATATTCATTTCTGTATTATTTCTAAGCAAAATTAAATTGAAAATGAATTTGACAGAAAAGCTAAATATATAGTTTCTCTTAGATTTATTAGATGTTACAAAGAAAATATATAATACAAAATATAAATAAAATTTGCAATAAATAAT
This sequence comes from Wasmannia auropunctata, assembly GCF_000956235.1. NCBI lineage: Eukaryota > Metazoa > Arthropoda > Insecta > Hymenoptera > Formicidae > Wasmannia > Wasmannia auropunctata. Next base: position 167,799 of record NW_012026791.1, on the reverse strand, counting down.
AATTTCTTTCTTATTTTTACTGAGAAAAAACGTAATCGTCTGAAAATATTCTGTTTCGAATCGTTACTTTTGCGATCAGTTGTTCAATGAAAATAAAACATGAACAGATATTCTAATACGATTTGATAGTGTTTCTTTATTATTAATTGTAAGTGTCATTCGTTTCGCTACTTTTTGCTCGAATGTAGTCAAGAATTATTGGTGACACAAGTGTTTCTTATTCGGTGTCAGTGTGCTGATGTGTATACATACACTTCATTTTTCATGTTTCTATGTTGTAAGAGACACATCGACAAATGTAGTGGCAGCGAATACCTACGAAACGTGAGTGACTGATAACTTTCATTTCCTTATCTATATAACATTACTTAACAATCTTCAAAATAAAATGCTAATTGAATGATAAACATTTTTATGATAAATTAATTAAAATGTACGTACCAGTTATCCGAGAAGTTTTGTTCAAGATGACAACATGTAGCCTCTATGTTTCATGTTACTATATTACGAGTTTATCTATAATCACATCGATGTAGTGACTTTGAATTCGAATTTCTGTGAGTTTCAGTGAATGTCGCACGAAGACTTTTTGGGCCCGTGGGGCCTACCAATTGTAATTGTGATAGGAGTAGGAATCATTTTGATCGCATTGCTCCTGTTTGTTTGTTTCCTCACGCCCGGTTGTATCGGCTATGAATGCTTCAAGAAAGAAAGTAAGATTATCAACTGCTTTAAAAAATTTATTTTCCTTAAATTGATTATATTTAGTTATTCACGATTATCTAGATTAATAAGCAATATCTAACAATAAAATTAGTATTGTTAAATGTGGCGTCAATCAAGGATAACCATATAAAGTCGTTCTCAGCAAAGTATTTAGCGTGCGCGCGTGAAATTAGCTTCATTTTTTCAACATTATGAAAAAATGAATAAAATTTTGAATAATTTTTTTATGAATTCTAACTAATAGCGTTTTAAGTAAAAGAATCAAAATTGAATTTCTTTAGACTTTTCAATTCTTAGATAAAAATTTTTTAAGAGAAATTATTCAATTACTTTTTTGAAAATTTTTTCAAAAGTGCGATATTATGTTTAGAATTGTAAATAAACTTTTATAAGTTTTTAACTTTTAAATTAGAATTTTATATATTGTCTGTACATAAAACTACTTAAAATTTTCTGAGAATTTTAAAGAAAATTAAAATTTTTAATGAGAAACCATAAAATTAGTTACTTTTAATTAAAAATGATTTTTTAAGAGAAATTTTCTTTGCTTTAAACAGAACTCGTTCTAAAATTTATCTCAGAATTCTAAAATTTTCTAATGAATATAAATATTCACAATTTCATTAACTTTTTCATAATTTTGTAAAAGTGGAGTTAATTTCACAAAGATAATTTAAAACAATTACTTATACTTTTAGTATCTTTGATAATTACTTTAAATGTAATTTTGAAAACGATATTTTTTATAACTAAATTATTTAAACTTAATTTAATTATAAATTTCTTTATAATAGCTTTATAAATATAGGCGAATTACGCCATTGCACTATGTCATATGACACATATATGCACCTGGGTAAATGTTGTTTCTTTCGTTTCCTCTGCAACGTTATATAATTAGATACGTCAACTGCTAACACACAAGACATAAGAACCTTCAAATATTGTTATTGAAAACACACGTCTGATATATTTTCTGCACATATTTTTCGCGTGAAAAAATCTTTGATGTTAAATTTTTATTACATTTATCTACGCCTCACTATTAATCATCATATGATAGCTAATATTAATTTTTGTAGTAATATTTAGTAAAGATTGATTAATTAGTATCTAAAATTGTGCAAGAAGAATATTTCAATATTCCATAAATGCGGTAGTATCAGCTTAAAAATAATAATACCAGAAAAATAGAAATCTGAGCCAAGGACATAAGAGTATATATATGTATATATTTAAGTCGCTATCTAAGCTAAAAATGGAAACGTCATTCTTGAAATGGTTTTTCACAGGCAAAGAGGACAAGAGCGTGCCTCTGCGAATAAAGAATCAAGAAAAAGAAAACTTAAAATTAAATGATGTCAGTTATAGATCTTGGAGACTCGGTAGTTTATATGAAAATGACAACGGTATGTATGAATTTTATACTACTTTTATTTAAACTTTAGGAAGACTTCAGATGTCTTGATTAATTCCACGTTTTTTAGATTTTATTTTTAGATTACAATTTATCTTACTTCTATTACCAACCGTTTTGCTAGATTGCAAAAATTATATAGATAAACAGCAAGAGAATAAATTATTTGTAGATAATATATATTAATTCATTATTCTATAGTAAATTCTATAGTAGATTGGAATGTCATGATAAAAATATATATTAAAAATATATTAACATTAGTACACACATACACGCACACACGCGCACACACACACACACACACGCACGCACGCACGCACACGCGCGCGCACGCACACACACACACATACACACACACACAACACACATACACACGCACGCACGCACGCACGCACGCGCGCGCGCGCGCACACACACACACACACACACACATACACACACACACACAACACACAACACACACATACACACGCCGCACGCACGCACGCACACACACACACGCGCGCGCGCGCGCACACACAGCAGACATTACACTTTATAAGTTTATCTAATTTTCATATTAAATCTATTAAGTGATATAAATTCATTAAGTTTAATTTTGATAAAATTTGAAAAGAAATTTGAAATATAGCCGCAAGAATTAAAAAATTATCAGAAATCATCTTAAGGTTAACAAATCTGATCAACATCTATTATTGATCAAGAAATTCATTTTTAGTGTAAACAATAAAAAGAAATTATGCAATGCAGGTACTATTAGTGAGAATGCAGAATCTCATAGGAATTCGTTCAATTCTACCAGTGCTCAGTGCAAGAATGTGGACTGCTCTTCTACACTAGTAATTATGCACAGTCAACGCAAATAAAAGTTCCATCGCATCATTTGGCGATTAATTAATTTTCTGTAAATTGCAGAATTTGATTTATACAGATAAGCAGAAAAATGATAAAAAGATGAAAGAGTTTCCGACCGAATTGACAATGAGTTTGCAATATTTACCCCCCTGTGATGACATTATCACTGGAAAACTCGTTATCGGTATCGAAGTGCGTTATTGGCATCTTATGTATGAAGAAGTTACAAGAAAATTTTATTAATAATAACATAAATATTAAAAATATCTATTTTATACTAAAGCCATTTAAGTGACTTGATAGATCTTGGATCAAATAAATTCACACAACAAAAAATGAAACACATTCTTGTATTTGTTTGTTTTACAGGCGCTCTGTGGCCTTCCTCCAAAACAATACAATGGTACATTGGAACCTTACGTTGCATTGAATATTATGAAGCAATCATGGAGTTATAGCAAGCGACAAAAATTGCATAGTTTTAGAACAAGGGGCATCAGGCATACTGCCAGTCCGATCTACAAAGAAACTTTTATTATTGCAAACACAAAGCCACAGGAAGCTAAGGTAAATTTTTTATCAGAGTATGTATATAAGGTAGAATAATAAAGTAATGACGCTGTTTTTTTCCTCTTATGTTGCCATGTTGGTAATCCTGTAGTCTGTTATCACTGTCTATGTTTGATCTTGGTCCTTTCTCTATTCCAATTGACATGGTCCTATGTTCGTTAATCGGAGTAGCAACTTAAAATATTAAGATGTGTTTATGTTGCTTGTAACGAAAATGAATTCGCGTAATACCACACAGCAAATATGCTATGTATGAAAGGAAAAAATATATATAGTTCTATATTGTAAATTACATATTGTTTTTAAAGAATTAAGCAACTGAGTGTTTTCTTTATTACAATTGATTTATCTCATTATTTTGTGCTTAAAAATATTAATTGGTATAATTATCCAGAAATCAATAGTTTGATTTATGTATGAAATATTTCATGTTATGTCAAAATATGACGTAATAAAGTATAAAATATCTCGTAAATTATTGAATTTTCGATAGCTTTACAATAGTTTTATATGCAGAATAATTAAAGGAACCATAACTATGTAAAAAAATTATATAATTAGTATTGTAATAGCGGTATCCTTTATATAGCTTTGAAAAATTAATTTTTTTTAAAATTATTTTTACCATTATTTGTCCCCCTTCAGACTGTAACTTTTATTTTAAACATTTTTCCGCATCTTTTATACTTTTTGAGATATTTCGATGCAAAACTTAAAATGTATTACACATAACTTAAGATAATTTATAGATTCTTAAGCTTTGATAAAAAAAAAATAAGGACTAGGTAATATTAAAACATATTTTTATAAAAAAAGAAAAACTCGCAGAGTAGATATAGTTCAACAAAGTAATAAAATCAACCGTTGCTTTTTTTAATTTAAAATGTAAAAAAAATATTTCCCGGATACTAAGACAATTTTAATTACGATTTTCGGATTCAGCAAGTGAAATTGAGTAAGAAAAAAAGGTAAATTAAATTAACGTTCCCCGTGTGCTTCCCAATTTGCCTAAAATGCATGAACTGCGATGTTACGGCAATATGAAATATATACGAAAAGTTCAACAAGTTTCTTTCCGTAACATTATCGCGAAATTTTACACAAAAAATAGCACATCGTTGTGCTAAAAGAATGTAGAATCATGCTATTTGGAATTGTGTTGTGAAGTAGGGGAAAGTCACACATAGTCAGTGATAACAGGCTGCAAATTTGCTAATAAAAAGGAAAAACTCATTATTTTATTGTTTGATCATGTACTTATATTTGAAAAAAATAAATTAATTTAATATTTCTATTAATGTATTTTATATTTTTTTACAACTGTAATAACATATAAATTAATATCTTCAATTTAAATATATACATTAACATTTTATAAAGATTTAATAGCACTTGCGTTGCTAATTTTATGCGAAAAAAAATCTGAATCTATGATGGAATCAGCAAGTTGTTTCAATTTACTTTTCCGCAAATTATTTTTCTTTTAGGAATGGATATTAGATATCATTGCATATGATCATGACAGATACGCAAATCACACAGAATTGTGCTCGCTTAAGGTATCGTTGAAAGATATGAGAAAAATTTTTTACAGTCCGGAGATTCACATGTTCAATTATAAAATGAAGCCGTGTTATCAGGTGACATATTAGCAATACACATATTTAAAAAGTTAGATAAATTAGATATATTAGGAAAACTATAACATTGTATTACAGTAAAATTTCCTCCGAAGTGCGACAATACATTTCCCAAAAATATTTTTCCCGCTGAACATGATGCTATTGGCAGAATTTGCCTAACATATCAGGATTTTGAGTAAATAGGAATAAAAGTAGCAAAAATGGCCACTTTTAACATTTTTTTGCGTCAAAACGGAAACTGGTTTCTAAATAAACCCAACGGTATCTGAAAGTATAACACAAAAGCTTTCAGACTTTAGTTCATGATCGTACGATTTTTTTTCATCAAGTTATGGCTGTTCAAATTTTAGACTTTCTGTAACATTGACACATCTTAAACATAGACATATAAATAGGAATAAAAGTGGCATGAGAAGCTCTTTGAAACAATAATTCCGCTATTTTATATTAACAATAAAGTATAATAGCAAACTTTGATTTTTCGTAAAATACATACACACATGACAGAAAGGTTTTGAAGTCATTAAATACTATAGAAGTGACAAACCATGGGTACATACAGGACACATCCTGACTTCTGTGTAAAACACACACATACACATATAAATTTAAAGAGTATACACCATATATACTCTCTAAATTTTCTGGAGTGACTTTTCACTCTTTTGGAGTGAGAATTCACTCCAGAAAATTTACGTATCTTTCTTGTAAATTGCACAAAAAGTCCAAAATTCAAACAGCCATAACTTGAAAAAAAGTTATATAGTCATGTACTAAAGTTCATTTGAAAGCTCTTGTATAATATTATACTTTCAGATGTTGGGTTTACTTAGAAAATATCAGTTTCCGCCGTAACAAAATATTAAAAGTAATAAAAAATGCCATTTTTGGATACTTTTATTCCAAATTACTTAAAATCCTAACGTGCTAGGCAAATTCTGCCAACGGCATCGTGTTCAGCGCGAAAAAATCTTCGGGAAATATATTATTGTCGCACTTCGGAGAGAAAAAAGTTTTTTTGTTACACAGTGTAAATAGTGATTTAGAAATAATAATAAATAAACAAATAAAAGGTTAAAAAAGAATAATTTCAAATAAGACCGATATATGTATATATCATATGCCTATATATTCATGCCTAACCCTACAAAATGCATGATATCAGTACAATCAGTTCAAAATTATTGTTTAAAAAAAAGGTTAAAAAAGGCGCTAAAAGTACGTGTTTTTCGAGAAAAAACTGTTGTATTAAATTAATAAAACGTCTAACCCTACAAAATGCATGATGCAATCAGTAAAAAATTACGTTTTTAAAAAAAAGTAAAAAAGGTGCTAAGAATACATTTTCATGGAGAAAAAATTGTATTAAATTAAAAAATAAGACCTAAGCGGTGCTATTCCGGGAAAAAAAGTTCCATATATATAATTATATATAATTATATGCAAAATATGTCCATATATATTTTTTTCCTTTGTAAAATTATTCTTTAATATAAAATTGATAATAATAAGAAAAAAACATAAAATAATTAAAAAAATAATTTTTACATTGGTCTCTTTTACAAAAAATAAAGTTTGAAGAAATGAGAAAAATTGCTCATATATAATTATATATAAGTGACTAAAAATATACATATATAATTATATATGAACAATTTTTCTTATTTCTTCAAACTTAATTTTTAAAAAACAATGTAACATCCTTTTAATTATTTTTTATGTTTTCTTATTATTATCAATTTTGTATTAAAGAATAATTTTACAAAGGAAAGAAACATATACGAACATATTTTGTATATAACTATATATAATTATATATGGAACTTTTTTTCCCGGGATCTTCAATTCTGATCTAATAAAACGCAAGTGATATATAAAAAAATAATATATCATTTATCCAAAAGATTTGATGATGTCAACAACCGGTGCCAAATTTACAATTTTATAAAAAAGACTTTACAAGAGTAAATATTAAAAAATAAATAAATCCTAAGTGGTACGTATCTTTATAAAAAAAATAACATACATTTATATAAAAGATTTGATATTAATAATTGGCACCAAATTCAATTCTTAAAAAATAACCTTACAAAAGAAAAAAGAAAAAAAATTATATAATCTAAATAGTATATATCTTTGTATTCTCATTGAAGATCTATTCCAATCCAAGTGATAGCAACTTTAATTTTATCACTTGGGTTGGAATAGGAAGACCCTACAATGGGAATACAAAGATACATATATACGTATACTATTTGGGTTGTATTTTCTTTTAATTTTCACTTTTGTAAGATTATTTTTTAAGAATGGAATTATTGATATCAAATCTTCTATACATGGTGTCCAGTAAATCGTCTGCAATACTTTGAGAGATGATTCGGGACTCAAAAAGAAGGAAAAAAGGTTATATAAACATGAGTCCGGAAATAAGTTGTTTCCCGCGAGTTATAACCATTTTTATGTTAAAAAAAATGTAATTTATTTGTCATAATCATAATTATAATAACAATTCTAATTTATGATAATCATCATAATTAGTCACAATTATTTATTTTTGTACTCAGGATTCACCACGTGAAGACATAGTCCACTGGGCTGTTTTTTATTTTTTTAATTTTTAATTTTTATTCTTTTTTTCAATTTCTCGATTATTTGTAAATACAATTATACACTGCTCAAAAAAATTATGACATAGAAAAATTTTGAGCAAAAATTGGTCAACTTTGGTTAACGGTAACTCCGCGAAAAATTATCATAAAATGATGAACTTTTTTTCAAATGAAAGCTTGAAATCCTGTCTCTTATACACAT
>NW_012026791.1:159302-159724 GCF_000956235.1 Wasmannia auropunctata | reverse complement strand
AAACGTGCTGATGCACAGAAGCAGCACGTTTTGTCGGCATATTTGCAGCATGCATCTCCTAAATTATTTTACAAACACTTTTATTAATATAATATATAATTGATCGTCATCCATGGTTTCCAAAAAATTGATCAGATATTTCTTCCCAAGTTGTTGCTTGGAACCTGCATTACTGCTTGATTGTGTAATCACAGCAGTCTATACAATCTATACATTATAAAATGCAAGACAATGCAAGAATATTTAATATTTTTCTTTTCAAGACAATGCAAAGCATTTACAACGTGAATATGACGCGTGGACGGGGAGGGAATGCGGCGACAAGCGGCGACGGCCGCTGAGTCCGCTGACTGCCGCATCCCCTCCCCTCGACATCACGCGTAAAACGGTCTGCGAAATGGCATTGTCTTGCATTACTGTAA
>NW_012026791.1:158011-159252 GCF_000956235.1 Wasmannia auropunctata | reverse complement strand
CAGAGATGTGTATAAGAGACAGCTATTAGGTTTTTCTTAACAAATAAAGGATGATACCACTTATATTGATTTACAGCGTTTTCCACCTCAGTATTTGACTTATATTTTTTTCCCCCAAGAAATTTTTTCAAATTTGGAAACAGGAAAAAGTCGCTTAGAGCTAGATCTGGCGAGTAGGGTGGGTGCGGACGCAATTCAAACTTCAATTCGTTCAATTTTGACACTCGCGCGACATGTCCATCTGTGTGCGCTTTTGGTCGATCGTCAACAAGCGTGGCACCCAGCGCGCGGATAATTTTCTCATATCCAATTCTTGATGTAAAATCTTGTGCACCCGTTCAGATGATATCCCACAAGCCTCAGCAATATCCTTAACAGTCAATCGACGATCTTCCATCACAGTTTGATGCACAAAATCGATCATTTCGTCAGTTGTAGCGATTTTCGGGCGCCCGGAACGTTCCTCGTCTAAAATGCTCGTACGACCACGTTTGTACTCGGCCACCCAATGTTTGACCGTTGTAAATGAAGGGGAGGCTTCACCGTATACAGAGTCTAACTCATCTTTTATTTCCTGAGTCTTTTTCCCTTTCAAATGAAGGAATTTTATCACTGCGCGATACTCGATTTTCTCCATTGTTGACAGACAATGTCAGCTGACAACTTTGGAGAGTTGCCATAGACAGAGTAATGATCAGAATGACTTCAAATTTTTACGGTTTACATATGTTAAGGCTATCTATCGGACGGCGAGAGAAATTTTTTTCTACAGTTACTTTATGTTGATAAGGCTGGAAACTTTTCAAATGACCCTCGTATATACAGGGTGATTCAGAACAACCCATCGTCCTTGAAAAGACGTATTCTTGACTAAATTCTAGGACGATTTTTCCTTTACAAAAATTTTGTCCGAAGCTTAATTTTCAAATTATAACGAGAAATAGTTAGCAAATTACGGGCCGCGTACGGATGGTAGGCAGGGGCGGCGCAACTTACAGTCCGCCGGCAGGCGGTACGCGGGACCGTCGCGACGATCAACTGACTACACGCGCGCATAAACATGCGTTTACATTCTCTCTCTTTTTCACACACACACACAACACACACACACACACACACACACGCACGCACGCACGCACGCATGCACGCACGCAATATTTTACCTTTGAAAGATTTGTCGACTTCTCGAAAAAGNTGGATTAATTCTCATGTGATTTCCACGTAATGAGTGTTTATTTAAT
>NW_012026791.1:153888-157224 GCF_000956235.1 Wasmannia auropunctata | reverse complement strand
CATAGAAACAAAAATGATTTTTTAATTAACCGCTTAACCATCCAAAAGTATATGCTAGCAAAAGTTTAATGCCATTGTCTTTTCAAATATTTTTAAGTTTCATAAAACAGGCTTAAAGTGACTAGTTTGACCAATGGGATCAAAGTAAAGCAAAAACTTGGCGTTCCCAAATTGCATTAATAATTTAATCGATACGATGTATATAAAAGACGGGCACGCCAAGTTTTTGTTTTACTTTGATCCCATTGGTCAAAATAGTCACTTTAAGCCTGTTTTATGAAACTTAAAAATATTTAAAAAGACAATTAAACTTTTGCTAGCATATACTTTTGGATGGTTAAGCGGTTAATTAAAAAATCATTTTTGTTTCTATGTCTAATCAATACTTGGCAGTTTGTATAATCTCATATTTGTTTTTGGACAATTTTTATTTGTTAACATAATATTTAGGTTTAGGAAAGATGTAAGGTACAATATTTTTTTATATACTTGGCGTAATTTTTTTCTTTTTGTTAAAAGAGTTTTGGTAAGTATTTACTTTTGTAAAGTCTTTTTTATAAAATTGTAAATTTGACGCCAGTTGTTGATATCAAATCTTTTGGATAAATGATATATTATTTTTTTACATATCACTTGCGTTTTATTAAATCAGAATTGAAGATAGCACCGCTTAGGTCTTATTTTTTAATTTAATACAACAGTTTTTTCTCGAAAAGCACGTACTTTTAGCGCCTTTTTTAAACCTTTTTTTAAAAAGATAATTATGAACTGATTGTACTGATATCATGCATTTTGTCAGGCATCAAATTCAAAGTACTTAAGTTTTATTTTTTAGTTTAGTTACATACATACGTTACGTTATATATGACGTATGTGAAATTATACATAAATATAATATTAACGTGGTATACGATATGTGTACATATCCTCTATTTTATATCATATAAGAATACATATTATATCTAATTTAAGTTTACATTAGTACTACATGACGAAAGAGTAGTAATGTATTATATTTATGTATACGTCATATAGTATATTGTTGCGCTCGTACGTGGAGAAAACACGAACGCGCACTCTGATGCTCACGCGGTCACGATCGCGGCGCGGGAAGTCACGCACTCGCGTAACGCATTCGCGGAGAAATGAAGGAACACTCTTTTGAACGAACGAGAAAGAAAAAACTATTTATTGCGACTTGTTACAAGATAATCGTATGTACTTTCAAATCTCCGTTCGAAACTTGACAAGCCATCAAACAATTTCGTTGTCAAAAGTCGCTCCTTTTCTGTCGCTCTTCCAGACGATCGATAACGAGAGCATCGAGACATTATGGCGAGAGCCGCGCCAGAAACGGGCACAACAATATTTTAAGTTCTTATTGGGAGTATCACTTGGTTAAACTACGTTTAATATACCATATTGATTTTATTAATTAAGTACGTTAATATGCTATTTAATTGTTATACAATTTAATATACCATGTTAACTTTAAGAATTAAGTTAATATAATAAATTAAATTGCTAAGGTATTTACATGTAATGTCAACAATAATTAAATGTATTGGAAGACCGGAAATATTAATTACCACCAATAAAATTTAGATATCTTAGATGTGGTTAAGAAATAATTATTATAATAATTAATAAATATAACGTAAGTAATTATTATAATAATTATTCCTTAACCACATCTAATAAGAAGAGGCTCAGATGTGGTAATTTTAAAAAATTCTGAAACTTATGGTATGTGAAGGGTTATCACTTAGATATTATTTTGGTCAAGCAGAAAGACGCACTTTTCAGCCAATGTCGAGAAAAAATTTTTTATTTTATTTTAATATTTATGTTGATTTCTATTTAAAATTAATCAAATTTATAGTAATCAACGGATATTCAATATAAATATATGAAAAACGCACATTTTATTTATAATAACGAAAACCTGCGATAAATATCCAATGCAACGAGAGTAAACAAATTAAACCAACGTAATGAGAATCTGAAATAAAGTATTTTTGTGATTTTAAAGATTAGGAAAAAATTGAATATACAAATAATGTATAATATTATTTATTCTTTAATTGATATTGGTCACTGTATATCGTACAATCTTTCATACGTTTATAGGTATCGCATGAGCATACGTGTTATTTGCCATCAATAGCCTCAAAAAACCTTGTGCATGTAACAAAGCTGTATTTATAATGTAATCTATGTGTTGTAAAACGTTGTGTTTCCCCTGCTTTTTTGACAAATATCATTCAGGCTCATGCGATACTTATAAAGCTGACGTATGAAAGATTGTACGATATACAGTGACCAATACCAATTAAAGAATAAATAATATTACACATTATTTGTATTTTATTCCTATTTTATTCCTATTTCTATTTTTTTTCCTAATCTTCAAAATCACAAAAATACTTTATTTCGGATCCTTGTTGGGTTTGATTTGCTTGCTCTCATTGCATTATTGGGTTTTATTTATCGCAGGTTTTCGTTACATTGTAAATGAAATGTGCGTTTTTAATATATTTATATTGGATATCTGTTGATTACTATGATTAATTTTAAATAGAATTGATATAAATATTAAAATAAAAAAAATTTTTTTCTCAACATTGGCTGAAAAGTGCATCTTACTGCTTGGCCAAAATAATGTCTAAGTGATATATTTCATGTACCATAAGTTTCAAATTTTTCTAAAATTACCACGTCTGAGCCTCTTCTTGTAAAATACCTAAAACCTGTTGATTGTATTTAAAATTTCCGGTATTTCTTCCAATACATCTAATAATTCTTGACATTACTTGTAAATAACATTCAGCAAATTAATAATACAATATATACTACCTATAAATAAGATATATGTTGTATCTGTGTTGTATTATATGTTGTAGGTTTTTAGTCTAGTAGTACATACGAGGGTCATTTGAAAAGTTTCCGGCCTTTTTAAGAAAAACACATATTTCGAAGCAAAACAAAATTTATTTCTCGACGTATTCTCCCTGCAACTCGATACATTTGGTTCAATGTTTCTCCCATCCTTTTAAACCGTCAGAAAAAAATTGATGTCTAAACCTGAAAAATATTGATTTGACAGCGTTTTCCACCTCAGCATTTGACTTATATTTTTTTCCCCCGAGAAATTTTTTCAAATTTGGAAACAGGAAAAAGTCATACAGGCTAAGACACTCGCGCGACATGTCCATCCGTATGCGCTTTTGGTCGATCGTCAACAAGCGCGGCACCCAGCGCGCGGATAATTTTCTCATATCCAATTCTTGATGTAAAATCTTGTGCACCCGTTCAGATGATATCCCACAAGCCTCA
>NW_012026791.1:153269-153831 GCF_000956235.1 Wasmannia auropunctata | reverse complement strand
GCCCGCTCAGAGATGTGTATAAGAGACAGAGATAAATGTTTCAAGTTTATATATACAATATATAGTTAACTAGCAGGGCCCCTATTCTGTTATACACGCTACCGACGATTGTCGGTGTCGTTGCGCAGCTTTTTTATTATAAGAAAAGCGCAACGACACCAACAATTGTCGATAGTGTGTACAGAATACAGCCTCAGCTGTGTTGCTATGAATTATTATTATTATTATTATTATACGTATTATTATTTTTATGTATACATGCATTGCTATAAAATAAATATGTATTACTAAAATAAGAGCCTGTGCATATAAATATCACATCCCAGACAGCACAAAGTTGTCTGAATGATGACTAAAAAGATATCTGCAATAAGTCCTAAAGACGTCTAAAAAGTTGTGTGAAATGAGTCCTAAAGACGACTAAAAGATAGCTATAAAAAGTTTTAAAGATGACTAAAAGATATCCACAGAAGTCATCTTTAAGTTATCATATGGATAAAACCATGAAGATGACTAATTGGGCGACATCTGCCGACTTTTAGTCATCTTTTCGTCGACTATA
>NW_012026791.1:151434-153226 GCF_000956235.1 Wasmannia auropunctata | reverse complement strand
AGAGTTGCTATAGACAGAGTAATGATCACAATGACTTCAAATTTTTACGGTTTACATATGTCAAGGCTATCTATCGGACGGCGAAAGAAATTTTTTTCTACAGTTACTTTATGTTGATAAGGCCGGAAACTTTTCAAATGACCCTCGTATTTTAAATATTATATATACACATACAGGGTATTCAGCGTAATGGTCCGCACGATTTTTGAGACATTTTCGGTAGTTAAAAAAAAATTGAAAGGGGGATTTTTTACTACTTCACGCAGACTACAACATGTGATAAATAAAAATTGAAAAAAAAATCTTTTAATTAAAAATCAAGATCACCTTGAATTTTTTAAATGAAACTCCCAATTTTTTATTGGGCATTCTTGTAGCTTATTTTGCGAGCTTTCCAAAACACTTAAATAAAATGTTTTTGGGTTAAGTAAATAAGTTATAATATCGTCAGCATTATCTAAGGTGACCGAACAATGGCTAAAACTTCTTTAATATTGTTCACTATCATGATCTTGACTTTGAATATTCATTATTGTAATAACACAATAATAGTTGTTTATTTATTACTTTTTTATTAATTAAAGATTAGCTTAAATAAATTTTAATTTGCAAAATAAATGAACAGAATAAATAATATTCTTATAGGGAAATAATAATTAAAAGGGGGAGTTTTTTTCTACTTCACGCAGGCTACAACATGCAATAAATAAAAATTGAAAAAATCTTTTTTAATAAAAAAGTATACTATATAATAATAATTCGAAAAATAATATGTTTATAATTATACTTTTTAGGAATTTGGCAGCATTTTGTTAGCTGTAAGCTATCTACCCACTGCAGAACGACTGACTATTAACATCATGAAGCTGCGTGACATCAAATTTATACCAGCTGTGTTGAGTTTAAAAGAATTTAGTAAGTTTAATGTACTAAAAATTTAGCGCAATATTATCAATGTTAATATTGTAAGAAAATTGGAATTGATATAAAGAAAGAAAAGCAAAATAATGTAAGACATATACCGATAAATACTCACATAAAAGTAGGAAGAAAGGAGTTGTTCCGATTGTAAAAAAAGAAGAGTGCGAAAGGGTGGAGGAATATAGAATGGTCACTTTAATGTCAACACTGTATAAGGTGTATACTGCAGTGTTGGCGGAAAGGTTAAGAAAGGAAATCTAGGAAAAGAAGGTGATTCCACCGAATCAGACGGATTTTAGGAAGGGGGTAGGAACCATAGATAATATTTATGTGTTGAATTATCTGGTGAACAGGCAGCTAGGGAAGAAGAAAGAAAAGAAAGTAGCACTGTTCATAGATGTTAAGGAGGCTTTTGACTTGATGGACAGAGAAGTATTGTGCAGGACGATGAGGGAACGAGGTATTAGGGAGGGATTGGTGAGGAGAGTGGAAAGACTGATAAGAGAAACAAGGAGTAGAGTCAAAGTGGGAGGGGAGATCGGAGAAAGCTTCTGGACTGCGAGGGGGGTAAGGCAGGGGTGCCAATTGAGCTCACTGGTGTTCAATGTATTGATGGCGGACTTGGATGAGGAGATGGAAAGAGATAGATGGGGGAATAAAATTGGGGGAGGGAAAAGTGTATACCCTAACATACACGGATGATGATGGCAGAGGAAGAGGACGGGTTGAGGAGTATGATGGAGAGGTTGGAGAGATATTTGGACGGGAAAAGGTTAGAACTGAATACGAGTAAGACGAAGATTATGAGATTTAGATCGGGGGGAGGAAGAATAGGGAAAAGTAATTGGAGATGGAAAGGAAAAGTGATAGA
>NW_012026791.1:150837-151384 GCF_000956235.1 Wasmannia auropunctata | reverse complement strand
GGCTCAGATGAGACTCGATAATAATCGGAAGATGGTCGCTCCCCCATGGGTCCTCACCGACGCGCCAATTAAAACGCAAAGCCAATGCGTCGTGGACAATTGATAAATCTATAACTGTATTGAGGCGATGTGACGCGCTATGAAAAGTAGGTGAGCCATCGTTCAGTATTGATAGATCAAGATCCTCCACTGTTTCCCATATTTTCGTACCCGTCTGGCAAGTGTGAGCAGAACCTCAAATTAAATTGTGCGAATTAAAATCGCCACCAAAATATACTTTACCCGTAAATTGAGTGAAGAAGCTCTCCCATTCTCGCCTTGATATATTTCCGGCATTAGAGGGACGGTAACAGGAAGCAACAGTAATCGATTCTCCATTCACATAGATATCAGCCGCGCAGATCTCCATCTTACCACCACAATTGTCGACGTTTGCAATCCTTTTGTATTTAATCCCTTTACGTATTGCTATCAAAACGCCTCCTCCCATACGATTCACTCTATCCTCCCTCACAACGTCAAAACCTCTAAGTGGGAAAGATTTTCC
>NW_012026791.1:149476-150787 GCF_000956235.1 Wasmannia auropunctata | reverse complement strand
TAATGTATCTACTAATTAATATCCGTTACGTACTTTACAATCACTGTCGATTAATTATCCGTCCACTGAAAAATCACTCGAAGAAAGAAACACGCGACAATTTACTGACACACGAGGCGTTCACTCGACAATAGCAAGCAGTCGACGCAGTCGACTGACTTCAACTAATCACATGTCGCGTTTCGACTGCAGCGCTGCAAACATAACCATAAAATAAAATCAGTCGACTGCTTGCTATCGTCGAGTGAACGCTTCGTGTGTCAGTAAATTGTCGTGTGTTAGTAAATAGTGCGCATGTTTCTTTCCTCGAGTGAGTTTTCAATTGACAAATAAATAATCGACATTGATTGATAATTATTAGCTACTTAATACATTCGGTATTAAAGTCAGTTGATTGCTTGCTATTGTCGAGTAAACGCCTCGTTTGTCAGTAAATTGTCGCGTGTTTCTTTCTTCAAGTGATTTTTCAGTCGACGAATAATTAATCGACACGGATTAATAATAATTAAGTAATAAATTTGATATTAAAATCAGTCGATTGCTTGCTATCGTCGAGTGAACGGGTCGTGTGTTTCTTTCTTCGAGTGATTTTTCAGTGGACGGATAATTAATCGACAGTGATTGTAAAGTACGTAACGGATATTAATTAGTAGATACGTTAATAGATTTCTTCAAATGAATAGTTTGTATGTGAATCGAGTGTAAAATGTTGAAGTGACACGGTTTGTAAAAAAAAGAATTAACTAATTAATTATTTAATCTGTGTCAGTCAGTGGATAACTTGTAACGTTTACATTAAAACTATCGAAAATTTAATAAAATAAACACTCATTACGTGGAAATCACATCGAAATGAGAATTCATCTATCTTTTTCGAGAAGCTACAGAAGTCGACAAATCTTTAAAAGGTAAGGTTTTGTGCGTGCGTGTGTGTGAAAAAGAGAGAGAGAGAAAATGTAAACGCATGTTTATGCGCGCGTGTATAGTCAGCTGATCGTCGCGAGGGTCTCGCGTACCGCCTGCCGTCGGACAGTAAGTTGCGCCGCCCCTGTCTACCTTCCGACTTCCGTACGCGGCCCGTAATTCGTTAACTATTTCTCTTTATAACTTGAACACTAAGCTCCGCACAAATTTTTGCCAAAGGAAAAATCGTCTCAGAATGTGGTCAGAAATACGTGTGTTTAAGGACAATATACTTATTCTGAATCACCCTGTATACCCAGTGAGAAATGGTTTTCAATTCGAATCGATGTTGAATTGATGTCGAAATCATCATATTGAATTGTTGATCATTTCTCACTGGGGAGAACA
>NW_012026791.1:147170-149426 GCF_000956235.1 Wasmannia auropunctata | reverse complement strand
TCTTTAATCACAACCTTTCTGCTGATCTTGTACTTCGGAATGTAGGCGCTAATTCCTGCTTCTTGTAGTGGTTTGTTATTTAATGCACCGTTAGCCATGGTTTTCGACGGGAAGGTAGCCTTCCACGTATCCCTTGAGTACTTAGCAATCTGAGTGAATTTAATGTTGTACTTGCAAAGAATTTGTGAGATCTTCACAAGTGAGATCTTCTCTCTAATCGATCCAGCGACCGATTTAATGCGGAACAAAACAATGAACGGAGCCCTAGAGTAAGCATCATACTTAACTCTCTTCTCCATGTTGACCTCAGGTGTTTTGGCGCTAATACTTTTCTCGAGATCACTGTTTACAGCCGCACAGGCACTTTGACCTTTGGGGTTACCCCCAGACCTCGCGTTTGAGATTGCACTTACTGTCGTGTTTTGACCGCCGACCCTTCTCTTTGTTCCTTTGGGACCGCGTTTCACCTTGGGAGCAAGGTCATTTGTGGACGATTGATTGTCCTCTTCGGTAGTAGGGTGGCCTCTCTTTTTCGACGAGTTCTCAAAATCAACTTCCATGTCGTCATCTTCTTGATATGCCATATTAACGCTTTGAACAGGGTTTCCCCTCAAGAAGGCCTGAAGGTCATCTCCAATGTCTTCGAAACTCGGGGATGGAACGTACTCGCCCGAGGGCGAGCACGAGTTGCGGAGGTTAGACTCCGACAACTTGGCTGTCTCACACGCTATGACGAGGAAACCAGAAACAAGAACCTTCCGCGGAGCGTAACAAGAGTGAATGAAATACCTCTATAACCGCCAGACACACTCAATCACGGTAAATGCGTACAAAGTAACAGATACGTAATACGTAGTACCGTATGCAAGGGCCGCTCGAGCGGAAGTCCGTATTATACATATTGTACATTATCTAAGCCGCTGCCATCTCTAGATCGCTCAAGCACTAGAGGTGCAGTCGGTAATTTACCGCCTATGGTAAACGGCTTGAAAATGTGGTGTTCATCCATTATCATTAACCCTGTATATATATAAAGAATTAAATAAACATAAAAGTGAAATATACAAAGAGTTAGTGTAAATCTGTCATCTTCCCGCTACGTACCTGCATACGAGCGCATCCTATTCTTTTCGTCGTCGAAATTCCGAGGCAGCCAGCTTACTAAAACAGCGGGAAGGCATCTCCGTTGGCAGCTTGTCTCAACCTTTTTCGTAGGCGGGTAAAACGACCGAAAGTAGTAAAGTAACTGGATTGCAAAGATTTTACGGTTCAATAAATTATTTAAGTCGATACTTCTAATTTCAAATAGTAAATTAATAAAGATACAAGTGACTCTCATTTCAATACGGCTTATTCGGATCTGCGCATAGTGAGGTGCTTCGATTGAAGAAGTCCGATTTATAATGAAGATAGCGACTTGTAAAGTCGAATTAATTCGTTATGACGGATTAAATCCGGTTACAACCTAACCTTGCAGCCGTTAGCACTCGGCTGCAACGATCGCGCCGTTGATAAGCGTGGCGTCCACGAGCGTTCGCAATGATCCTTCCCAGTTCGAGATCGAGCTGACGAGGGCGATCATCGGCGAGGCCCACAATTTTAAGGATAGTGGCGTAGGATATGAAGTAGCGGCGATAGAGGAAATTCCGCTGTCGCATATTCCAATGCCGGACGAGCAGAGACCGCGAACACCGGAGAAGCTGAATGAGGAGCTAGGGCCGAACAGGACGTGCGAAGCTCTAAGGGCGGTTGGAGGACGCAAGTGTTGGAGTGACGTCAGGGTTACACGAGACAAAAACCGAGGTGGGGACCACAGAGTCCACTACACAGTAGAGTGAGTAAAAGTAGAATGAAGCCGATGAAGCTGGAAATCGCCATTTTACGATTGATAGCGTAACTGAGGCTTTGACTATATAATTATGGACCGCTAGTTGCCCCGTCCCACCACCCCTCTCACCCATAAGGTTATTATATATTGAAAGGATATTACTAGCCGGTTTTATTACCGGCGAAAGGATGTAGTGATATTTGTCAGGAATATTGGAGGAACGTAACTAGGGTAGACACTCGTGGTACACAGTAATTAACAGAACACAGGTTTATTCAATTAACACGAAAAAGGCGCTCGACTCGCGAGGCATAATGGCTGAGATCTTCTCTCGTCGACAAAAGACTTAAGACTGTTCTACCGTCTCCAGGCGGAAACGATGATATAGCAAGAGAGTCACATGCGCCAATCAGAGGACGCCAAGGGCT
>NW_012026791.1:144447-147120 GCF_000956235.1 Wasmannia auropunctata | reverse complement strand
TCATCATTTTGACAAACTAAAATTTGATCTTATTTTTATGTCATTTTGATCTTTCTGTTCTCCTTGGGCAGGATTTCGATTTGTGATCGATGTCAAATCGATTACGCAGTTTGAATCAACAGGAGGTCGACATAGGAGTCAAAAAGAAATCGATGTCAATTTCGATCCCGTTTCGAACCCACTTTTCGATGTCGGGTCGACATATTGTTTCTCACTGGGGAGCATTTTCGCGGTGTCCAAGTAAACAGTGGACGTTTGCGCGGTGTCCAAGTGAACGGTGGGCATTTGCGCGGTGTCCAAATGAACGGTAGGCATGTGCATCGTGTCTAACAGGCTGTGTCTATTTGAAACGTGTCCATTTGCAACGTGTCCATTTAAACTGTGTCCAAGTGCACCGCTCCCCAGGGGTCCTCCTCGATGTTGAGAGGAGTTCAGCCCATGCTTGGCTCTTGGCATCCCTAATCGCTAACCTCAGCTGTTTGCGGGCCAACGCCAACGCCCTTTCCAAATCCGGCATCGCCGCACGCTGTCTTCTTCGACTCTGCGTAACCTTTCTTCTTAACGAGACGCGCCTTTGATGTAGAGCGGCGATATTTTCGCTCCACCAGTACATAGCCTTTTTGTTCTTTACTCTGAGCCTAGACATAGACACCTCCGAGGCCTCACTCAGGGCCTCCTAAAGTTGGCCAGCAAGTTTCTCAGCGCACAAGTTCTTATTAGATTTCGACCAAAACTTTATCAACACGCTAGTCTGGAAAAGGTCCTGGTTCAGGCTGCGTATGTTCCACCTGGATAGGCCACTGGAGACCGATCTGAACTCAGCCTTTAAAGATCCTCCTATTCTGATCACCATGTGTTTGTGATCGGAGAGAGACTCCGCATCCACTGCCACCTCCCACCCTGTTAACAGCGGTAAGGCCGCTATTTATTTGCCCTGAAATAATGCTCTCCAGTGATTCCGGGGTTACCCGGATTACGTGATCAGGCCGTCTTTTTTTCCATGGTTTTATAGTTAGGTCGCGATGGTGAGCAGCCTAGGTTGTGATAACCATCGAATCCAATACTCCCCCAGTTTACAAGCACCGGGGCGTCTTTTGAAGGTTTCCTTCACGTTAAAAAAAAAAGGGCCGCTGGGAAGGCCCAGAACGGGTCAATTACCGATCTGCCCTGAGGCCTAACACAGGTGGGCACATTACTCTTATTCAAGAGTCTCAGGTCCAACGAAGATGCCCAAGCACGTCCCCCCGTCTTGTATGGTAGGCCTTGTCCCACAAATGGGATTTGGCATTGAAATCGCCCAAAACCAGCAATGGTCTTTTCACATAATCCTCCATTGCTTCCTCGATCGAGATGAGGAATGCGCGAAACTGGTTTAAACTTCGGTTTGGCGAGAAGTAACACGAAAGGATCGCGATGCCATTCCACGACACCATAGTGAATCTCTCTCCTGTTGAAAAAATCCATGAAAATCCATATGGATTGCCATGGTAAATTTGAAATCCATATGGAAATCCATATGAATGACCATGTTATGTTAAAAATCCATATGGAAATCCATGCGGATAACCATGTCATTAAAATCCATATGGAAATCCATGTGGATAACTGCATGTACGTCATAATAAAGTAATTCATATGAAATATGAAAATCTATATAAAAAATGTAAAAAATACATACATGAGATATGCATGATTATCTTACATATAATTTTTTCAATTCTTTTGTTAAATTATTTTTTAACAAATATAATTTATATTTTTAATAAATATTATTTTTTATTTTCTATTTGTATAATTTATTCTAATTTGAATTTTCATATGAAAAAATACATGTGCGAGCCATATATTGGAAAATTTAATATATTAACAATATATAAATTATAAATTATTTACATATATATATTTCAATGCATATGTTGAAAAAATCCATATAGATTTCTATGTGGATTTCCACATGGATTTCTATATGGATTTCCATGTGGATTCCTTGTATACAGTCGTGGTCATTTAGGTAGCGACACTTTTTTTCTAATAGATTTCGGAACGCCCAAATATTACACGGATGTGAATCACTGCATCTAGTGAGCTAGAGTGAGGGTTAGAATATCTGTCATAAGAATTTATACAAGATGGAAATATACATTTTGGAAAAACTGTGAATAAGTATATCAAATATATATAATGCAATGTCTTAATAAAAGATAATGATTCTATTATACACTCGACAGCAAAATTAAAGCATCACCCATTCTGATCACTAAAAATAGGCAAATTTCAAGAGAGTGTAACTTTGTCAAAAATAATCGCATCGAAATGATCAAAAAAGCATTTTAAAGCTTAAAGTCTCTACTTTCGACATCCATAATTCATTAAATTACTTACTGATTCTTTACAAAGCTGCACGGATGCAAATGGAGATGCATCAAATCTAAAAAATTTTTACCAAGTTTGCGAAGTTCCAAAAAGTAAAATAAAAATCGCACGCAAATGAGGTTTACATCGTTCGAAAGCGTGAATCTTTAGCTTTAATTTGCGCACTCGTTGAGCATTTTGCGATTTTTTTTCACCGAGTTATTCAATGTTGAGCATAAGGATCATTTTTACTTCAATGTTGAATAACTCGGTGAAAAAAAAATCGCACAATGCTCGCCGACTGCTCAAATTAAAGCTAAA
>NW_012026791.1:143798-144427 GCF_000956235.1 Wasmannia auropunctata | reverse complement strand
AATAAAATTAAAGAATGAAATTAAGAATGAAATTAACAGAATAATTCAAATTTAAATTTATTTGATTTTCAAAAAATAAAAAAATATATATCTTTAGTTAAAAAATTATTTAAAGACATAATAATCTATAAAATGTTATATATTGCAAATTAAATATCCGAATTCGTAGCATAACAATAACATATACTAAATAATAAAAATATATAATATATAACATAATATATACTGGAAAAAATATAAATCCTTCGTATTGAAGTATCATTAGCTCAGCGTTAGCGTATAAATTTGATGTTCTAGGGATCTCAAGTTCGAATCTCGATGTGTTTACAAAAATTGTAAACCTGCGTATAATTGTAATTAATAAAATAGAAATAATGCGAAATAGTTAAACACAAATTAAACTCTAAAAATAATATGTAATCGTAAAATAAAAAAAATTTTTATGTTAAAATCTTTTTTTTCAGTGTATTTATGTATGTGGATATTTAAATTTATTACGAATTTTTATGGACGTGAAATGAAATCCTTTTTGAATTTAAAACTCAATTTTGGTGACATAAAAGTGAAGTCTCTTGGGAGCCTAAAGAATACTTTTAGAACAGAAATGGGAGATCGGAAGAGCACACGTC
>NW_012026791.1:143336-143748 GCF_000956235.1 Wasmannia auropunctata | reverse complement strand
GGATCCAAACTTCAACATCTTCATCGGCCGTACCGCTGAAAGACGGGATTTGTGAAGATAATATTTTAATGGCCTGGGGATTGGCCAGATTTCCCAACAAGGTTGACTCGTTGCGAGACGCGGATGGCGTGGTCGACGGGAACACTACCGGAGCTTGAACTTGTGCACTGCCAAGTTGAACCATCCATTGCGAGAACTGAGCCATCATCTCTTGATTTTGACGCATTTGATTAGTGAGTAACTGGAACATCTGATCGCCAGATAAGCCCGCGGCTTGAGCTGTCGCAGAGCCTGATGAAGGATTAACTGTAGGAGGACGTGTCAACGTTGTTCTTGATTTCGATGCGCCGGCTGACAGTGTCGTACGAGGCGTAAGTCTGTCAGACGTCTCCGAAAGGGTATCTCCAGTAGA
>NW_012026791.1:142845-143286 GCF_000956235.1 Wasmannia auropunctata | reverse complement strand
ATTTTTCTTGTCAAACTTTAATTGCATTATTACTTGTGTCGTGTCTTTTTAAAAATTATTTTAAGATTTATATGTGCAGAATAATTTAATATTGAATGTTTAATACTTCAAAGTTTCTCGATTAAATTTTTTAATTTTATGTTAACGGGCATTGTTATAAATAGTACGTATAATTGAGGTTGTGATTTCATCGATAAACACATAATTAAGATATAGTGATTAACAGAAATATTTATATATCTTATTACTTTTTTATAACAATTTTATAAGAAAAAGAATGTTGTGTTAAATAAAAATATTATTTTAGATAGCTTAATTATATACACAAAAACAGTACTCTTTCAGAATTTTTAATAATGTATCAAAAATAATAGCTAAATAGAAATTTCTAGATTTTATTTTTATGACTCATATCTGTATATCAATAAGTTTGTAATTATT
>NW_012026791.1:141812-142795 GCF_000956235.1 Wasmannia auropunctata | reverse complement strand
ATCCACACATAAGCGCGGAAGACCGCTCTTCTTACGGACTAGCACGACGCGCGCGCAGTACGATGAACAACTCGGTTTAATGATCTTCCGTTTTAGAAGGTCATCAACTATTTCGCGTAATTGTATACGCTCGGAATGGGCAAAGCGACGTGGCGCATAAGCGAACACAGAGTCGTCCTTGAGGGAGACTTTGACTGAGTGCTCGTCTTCGACGGATTTTACCGGAGTAGCCGCTACTTCGTCGATAATTCCGTGTAGCTTCTTGTCAACATGGGGCCCAAAATCAGTCGCGATCTCGCATGCACTCGGTTCATTGCCTGCATAAATCTCAGTTGATGCTACTTCATTGAAAAGTTTAACTCTTTCGAGTTGATTATCACGAGTCGGGTGGTACGAGAGGGACAGGTTATTATCCACGAGAAAATCTCGACCCAGAATTATGTGCTGAGACTCTGATTTAACTTCCGCCACATGAAGTTTAACTTTAAGGTCGGAATTAGGCAAAATAGACAAACCAACTTTAGCATCACAGGCACCGATTACATTTATCTTATCACCGGTCAAAGTGCGAAAAGATTCAACAACGGAATCGTCGGCAGGAAAATTATGACCATTGAAAATATTATAAATCGAAGATGATATAAACGAGACTGGGCTACCCGTGTCTACAAGAGCTTTTAAATGACAAGAAACACCGTTGTACGAGTCGACATCGATAATAGAATTATCTAAAGTAAGTTTTCTTACGGAATTTTCTGAAACGCACGCAACCTGATTCGAAGGAGTTTTCACTTCCTCGGAGGACGAAGGCTTGGAGGTTGAAGGGGTTGACGACGAGTCGACCAAGCCTCTACGTTGAAGCTTGAAGCAGTTGGCTTTCAGGTGTCCCTTGGCCTTGCAGTACGAACACGACATCCCCGTGGCTGGAGTCCTTGACGCTTGCGTTGACGATGGAGAGGGGGAAGACGCTTCCTTCGCCCTTT
>NW_012026791.1:139175-141279 GCF_000956235.1 Wasmannia auropunctata | reverse complement strand
TTTTTTTTTCACTGATCTAATCCAGAACTGAAATATGGAACTCATTTTTCGGTACAAGATAGACAATACAGAGATTCCAAAAATAATTTTTTAATTTATAAATCTTTTAAATTATAGAATATTTTCTTCCATCCCATTTTTGTCTCATAAACGTTTTTAAAGAGTTTCAAAACATTTCGCTTTTATGTCACTAATTTGGAACTCTTTTTCAGATACAAAAGATAATTTTTTTATAGTTTATCAAAATTCGCAATGAAAGTTTTTAGATAGTATCTCAACAAACATATCTAGCAAACATGTATTTTGATTATGGAATGTTGCCAAATGGGAAACAAATGTCAACAATGTGAGAGAATAGCGATAGCGATAGAAATGACACAGGCAATAAGCATAGCGATAGAAATAGAAGAATCCATTTCGTCAGAAATTTTATCGCTATGCCTATTCCGTATTCCAATTGTACTGACATATGCGTCCCCAAATATTGGATTCCTCTGTTCCTATTGCTGTGCTTTTGCCTGTGTTATTTTTATCGTTATCGCTATTCCCTGATGCATTGTGCTTTACTGTGTTCTCAATTGGTCTCCAATGTAAACCAAATTTGAAGAACATATTCTACAATCAAATTGACAATATTATACTAGAACAAATTTAACAAATGCAATATGACGACAGATTACATGACAAATCCAGGACAGACCTGTTTATTGCAAAGTATATTATATTGCATTTTTACGAGATGTCTACTGGCACTATTTACGCAATAGCAAAACTGCTTACAATTAGACCGAAACATGTTTGGCCATTTTAACAAAGACACCAAAATATCTTGAAAACAATGCATTTTTGAAAAAAATATTTCAAATACAATTTGTAAGGTTCAAAGAAAACCATCAAATGATTACTTAAATTTTGAGTCTAGGACTCACTTTGAGCCCAATAACGCTCAGGTTAATTTTTTCGATGGAAATGCTTATGTTTTACTGTAGATTTGTATTCTAAAAAAAATAAGGAAAATCTGTTGTTGATAATTTCTCGTTAAATCCCTTTCAACATGTATAAAATAATACAATAAGGAAGATCTGTTTTTGATTATTAAAATCTTGTCTTCATTGGCCGAATTGGTCCTTGGTATTGCCTTCATTGGCTGGAATGTGTTTCAAAATTCAAAGTTCTTATTTTGAAATACATTCTAGCCAATGAAGGCAATACCAATAGGATCAATTCGGCCAATGAAGACAAGATTTCAATAATCAAAAACAGATCTTCCTTATTTGTTTCGTAGAATACGTATTTGCAGTAAAACATAAGCATTTTCATTGAAAAAATCAATCTCACCTTTATTGGACTTAAAGAGAGTCCTGGACCCAAAATCTAAGTATATCATTTGATGGTCGCCTTAAAAATCTACACTTATTTAAAACATTTTTTTAAAAAATACCTTGTTTTCGAGATATTTTGGTGTCTATATGTTCAAATGACCAAACATGTTTCAACCTAAGTCGAATACAGAATCCATAGGATCCCAAGATTTTTTCATCTAGAATACTTATTTCAAACATGATCTTTCGACTAATAATATTAGTTTTTTAATATCACTTTTGCAACATAGAACGTTTTCTTGTAAGCTTACTTTGAATGTGATTTTTAACATTTTCCCATCATTCATTTGAAAATAACGTTTGTAAATGATTCAGCACATCAAAAACTATAAGAAAACATGCATAAAAAGGATTCAAGCCAACCTTTAGCCAAGGTTATTTTAACTGCCCTTTAAAGAGATAAAATGAAAACTCGTTTATTTAATTAATTTTAATTAATTAAAAATGTATTACATAATATGTCTGTTACAAATTATCACCTCAAACAACAAAATCGATGCATAAGACATTTTTCAGTCATCTTTTAGACATTTTTTAGATAATTCTTGCAAAAGTATTCAAAAGATATATAAAGATGTCTTAAAAACGTCTTATGCGTTAATTTTAGACTTTGTGCTGTCTGGGACCTTAGTCTTCTTATTATATACTTGTTGCTTATTTTGAAAATATATCCCTCAAATAATCACCTCTCTCTCTCTCTCTCCTGTCTCTTATACACATCT
>NW_012026791.1:138380-139125 GCF_000956235.1 Wasmannia auropunctata | reverse complement strand
TGCGACAAACGCGCGGCGATACTCGCGAACGCGGGAACAAGCCCGAAGGCGACAAACGCGCGGCGATCACTCGCGAACGCGGGAACAAGCCCGAAGGCGACAAACACGGTCACCGGTATGTGAACGTGGTGAGAAGCGCGCACACTGCGCGTTATCAGCCTGTGCACGAGTGTCGGGAAAGGAGGACGAACAGGCGACTTCCGAGCCCGCAGGGAAAAAGGCGGGAAGGAGGGTGTATCCCACTTCTGAGCTGAAAGGATATTACTAGCCGGTTTTATTACCGGCGAAAGGATGTAGAGATATTTGTCAGGAATATTGGAGGAACGTAACTAGGGTAGACACTCGTGGTACACAGTAATTAACAGAACACAGGTTTATTCAATTAACACGAAAAAGGCGCTCGACTCGCGAGGCATAATGGCTGAGATCTTCTCTCGTCGACAAAAGACTTAAGACTGTTTCACCGTCTCCAGGCGGAAACGATGATATAGCAAGAGAGTCACATGCGCCAATCAGAGGACGCCAAGGGCTCACGTGGCCCGTCGCGCGGGCGCAGCACGTACGCGGGATGAGTCCGCCAATCGCGAGGCGATCACGAGAACACTAGCGCCGCGGAACGGAAGCGCTACTAATTGCCAACTTAGAAAAGAAATACTACTGTTGGGGAAAATAACTAGGCGAACTGGCCATTTCTTACAGCTCGGCCAGCCTGCGCAAGGACATCGTCTCGAATGTGGTCAATTAT
>NW_012026791.1:137238-138360 GCF_000956235.1 Wasmannia auropunctata | reverse complement strand
TGCCCGCTTTCGAGCTCCTCTCGTACGTGCACTGCCTCGAGACGCGTCTCTTGTGCCCGTCCCTGGTCGCGCGTCGCTTCCTGCAACGAAACGTCAGAGTGGCTCTGTTGAGTCGCATCGTCGCGTCGTCGCATTTGCCGCATCGCATCTCACCCGCGATCGTTCCGCGCCGCAGGAGAAAGTCCAGCAACCTCTTCCGATCGTCGCACATGGCGAGAAATTCCGCGTACGTCAGGGTCATCGCGACCTACGCGTGGAGAACGCGCGTAGGTGCGCGCTTGCGTCGCGGTGGCGGCTTCGAATTAAATCGATCGTCGCTCTCGTTCGAGATCTCGCCGATCGTTCGACACCGCGTGGCGACGCGCACCCGACGATCGTGCGCGCGCGCGCGCGCGGATCGCTCGAGCGGCGCGTGAGAGAGCGGAAGGATCGGGGCCAAGTGCTCCTCTCTTTGTCGCGCGCGAGCGGATCCATAGAGACGACCGCGCGAGACTCCCCCAGCCTGTCGCTGCGTAGAGTGAGAGAGATTGTCGCGCGTCTCTCGCGGATGTGCTGACCCTCCGCTTCGATCGCGCGCTGCGAGAGTGATTCGAGATAGTCCATGGGCGTCGATATCGCTGCCGGTGGATACTTCTCGAGACACACACGCGCGCGCGCGTAAGCGACCTCCGTCGTGGACGCGTGCGCGACGGCACGTGCGCTCGCGCGGGCGCGTTGCAGTCGTCGCGACCGCGCGTGCGAGACCGCGCCGTCGCGGATCACTCCGAATCGTCGAGCTGCTGATCGTCTTTGGGATCGTCGTCGTCGTCGTCGTCGTCGTCGTCGTCGTCGTCGTCGTCGTCGTCGTCGTCGTCGTCGTCGTCGTCGTCGTTGGGATACCTCAGATCGTCGTACTTGTCGCGGCGGTAATTGCCGCCGTCGTCGTCGTCGTCGTCGTCGCGGTCGAGCCCGTGCTCGGCCTCCCTTCTGGCGAGCTGTCGCGCGACCGTCGGTTCTCCCAGGATCGTGTCGATGAGTTCTTCCCGCGTCTTTCGGCGTAGCCGTCTCTCGGAGCGATCCTGCTCGTCCACGCGGTCGACGCACATCTTGGACGGTCTGTACGATCCCGGTTTGCGATAGTGT
>NW_012026791.1:136474-137188 GCF_000956235.1 Wasmannia auropunctata | reverse complement strand
CGGACGCGCAACTGTTCGGCGATGCGATCTCATCACGTGGGCATTACGGCATGCTCGTACAAATGCTCCTGCAAATGCTCGCGAGATTTCACACGGTTGAAACGTCGAGCGAAGGGGACATGGCTACGCTCAAGCGATTGATTCGCGAGTACAAAATGAAACGTGGAATCAAATTCAAAACA
Source organism: Wasmannia auropunctata (assembly GCF_000956235.1). Taxonomy (NCBI): domain Eukaryota; kingdom Metazoa; phylum Arthropoda; class Insecta; order Hymenoptera; family Formicidae; genus Wasmannia; species Wasmannia auropunctata. Next base: position 137,006 of record NW_012026791.1, on the reverse strand, counting down.
AATTACTGTTCCGCGACAGTTCGTTTTCTGCGTGACAGAGAATGCGGATTTCCAAATGTGATTGCCAATCGATTCGCGACGTTGTGTCCCGACCATTGCTTACGGCCGCGGCAGATGTGTGGCACAAACCGTTATCGCGATATACATTGGAACGACGCGACAGTGTCGTTCCTTCGTACGTGTCATTCAACTATTCGTGGTATTGGTGAACATCGCTACACCGAAGACGAATCGCCCTCGGACGTGTGGTGGAGATCCATATTCTTTCACCAAGCGGGTGAGAAGCCCAATGAGTTTTACGCCTGTAACATGCCAATGTCAGTTGTCTTTAGAGAGAGGGTCTACATAGAGGTGAACACGGGAGGGGAGGATACAAGTCGGCGGAGGTACGGATGGGTCACTCGCACTTTGAAACGCGCACTTGAAACAAAGTTCGACGACGACGTGGTGATAGAGTGGGTATACTAGACATGGATTTCCACGTTCCGCTCAAGGATCGCGTGAGTTTCAATAAATTATTTTCCACCGATTA
>NW_012026791.1:135546-136424 GCF_000956235.1 Wasmannia auropunctata | reverse complement strand
TTCGCGCACACACACACACACATATATATAACGTCCGCTGCCGGTCGTGCCCCCGCTCGATGGATGACGCTGTAGATCTCTCCGCCGTCGCGAGATCGTGCGGAGTGGCAGCGCGCGACGTTCTCCTTCAGGGTGAACTCTCCGAGTTGGCGAAGAGTCGTCGAGCTCCGCGCGAATCCCGTGGCTGACCGCGCGATCGTTCGCTCGCCTCGACGATCGGTCGATTCACCCCGCGTTGGTGGCGGTTTCTCCTCAGTATCGCGGGTACGTGTCTCGTCGTTCTTGGCGTTGTCGTCGTCGTCGTCGTTCTCCCTCCGACGTGGCGCGTCCCGCGTGGCGTCCGGGCGACGCGGCCGCGCTGCTGGCGACGCAGCAGCCATCCACCCAGCACCGGTGATCTCGATTGATCGTCGTCGTCGTCGTCGTCGTCGTGGTCGCGATCGTCGTCGTCGTCGATCGTGGGGGGAACCGCGACGCGCGCGGGACGTCCGCGTGGACGACCGCGGGGACGACCGCGGGGACGACCGCGGGAACGACCGCGAGTCGCGGAACGAGCGGGACGGCCGCGGGGACCCGACGATCCGAGTTCCTCGTTCGCGAGGCATGAGACGCTTCCCTCCGTTCGATCGTCGTCGTCGAAGGCCGAGGACGACGACGACGACGAGGGATCGTGGCGCACGCGATGGGGAAGACGAGGCGGAGAGTCGAGAAAGGAGAGAACGGAGCCGGGAGAGCGATCGTTGATGGGTGGACGAGGCGGGGAAGAGGGCGGAGGGGTCGGAGGGTCGTCGTCGCCGGTGGGCGGTGGATACTTTCGCGCGATCGCGTTGAAGAAGGCCTCGATGCGTCTCTCCCGAGGATGGGGGCGCTTGAACATG
>NW_012026791.1:134866-135496 GCF_000956235.1 Wasmannia auropunctata | reverse complement strand
CCAAGAAATCTTCGCATTCGGTTAGATTACGTTGTTACCATGCGAGTTTTATGTTGTATTCGGCGACTAAAAATTGCGCTAATGCAGCGCTAAATTTGTATTCGGTCAAACGAAATGAATTGAATGAGAGCGAACCAACGACATATATAATAGACCGAGCATTCCTATGCTTTTGATGTGAAGGAGGTGAAGCCGAAAGTTGGCAGAATACGACTGAGAGAGATAGTGCGATTTGAGGGGAATGCTCTCTCTTTTATCTTACTGTAAGATGACGCTGGTGTCAATTGACAGCTGTTGACATCGGCCATCTTACCAATCTTACCATAAGATAAAATGAGACAGCATTCCCCGCAAATGCTATCTCTCTCAGTCGTATTCTGCCAACTTTCGGCTTCATGCTGTGGACAGAATGCTCGGTCTATATATATATGTCGTTGGAGCGAACTTATTGCACTGAAATTTTTGACAGTGCGGTTTAACACTGTAAACATGACGGATAAAATTTATATTATTAAAGAATTATTAGAGTCAAGTAATAGCGATGACGATGAAATAATACATTATTTTCTTCTAAATAATAAGATTGTCAAGAAGAAAAATTATTCCCCAATCTGCACTCTACACTAAAAA
>NW_012026791.1:133847-134816 GCF_000956235.1 Wasmannia auropunctata | reverse complement strand
GCAGAGGGCTCTTAATGCCTGTGTACCGTTTTATTTATCAAGCCAGATGGGATGAGCATGTCACCCCGTATTACAACCGACTTCGCTGGCTTAAAATTCATATGAGGCGCAATTACTTTACGGGTAGCATGATTTTTTCTATTCTGCACTCTGGGATTCCTAATGTTCTCTTCAGTGGCTTCGAGTACAGAAGTGATGTGGTCCAGCGAGATACGAGAGCGTGTAAGGACGATCTCCTGATGCCTCTGTGTCGTACAGAGTTTTTATAAACGATCGTTTAGATGTAGCGCGGTTGAGTCGTGGAACGGTCTCCCATCTGAGCTACGTAACTCGGAGGCGCGGTGCGTTTTTAGGGCAAAACTGTATGAATACTTGTTTAACTCAAATGCTTAGTTTTATTTTTATTGTTCCTTTCTTTTGTTATCTGCTTTGTTATATTTTAGTTCATGTTAATTTTTTTGTTTTTGAATTCTTTGTTCTACACATGCATGCGTGCATGTATACACATCCACACAACATGCACACACACAAATATACATTAAATCCTACGTATATTTTTTTGTATATCTTTATATGCTGTTGTAATATTGTATTAATAGAAGCCTCATTTGCATATGTATATATCGATGTAATTTCTATTCTCTGCGCTTAAGAGGATCTATCCTGGAACGCATAATAAATGGCAATTACATCATCATCTCTCTCTCTCTCTCTCTTTCGCGTCGGGCGACGCGCCGCGTCGCGCGTCGTCGTGGGGTGGGGAACGATTCGCGCGAGACACACTCGCACCGCGAGGAAGAGCGATCGTACGGAAAAGAAAAAACCGCGACAACCCCTTCTTGTCGCGCGCCACGAAAGCGCTCGAGAGCTCGGCTTGACAACCGAACGAACCGACACCGCGGAACAATCTCGTCCCGTCTCGCTCCCAGAGGCGATGCTCTCACCGTCGCCGTTCGCCGCGCGCAACCG
>NW_012026791.1:132991-133797 GCF_000956235.1 Wasmannia auropunctata | reverse complement strand
TCCGCTTTCTGTAATTTCTGATCACCGTATAACGTGCGATCATGAATTTGATTGAAATGGAGTTAGAATTTTGGATAACAAGCCTTCCTACAATAAAAGATTAGTGTCAGAAATGGTCTATATAAAAACACAAAGCAGTGGTCTGAATAAACAAAGTGACACAGAGACACTTTCAGACGCATATTTGCCTATCTTACAGTCGCTATCCCCTCATTGACACCTTCCTCTTTCCAATTTCCGGTTACTTCCAAATCCCCTCTTCCTTTTATCCCCACTTATTTCCCCCTCTACAATACTCTGTCTTTATGTGGAAACTCGCTCACTTTTGCCTGACATTGGAAAGAAAAATCATGTACCGGATATCGCAGAATGGCTTATTATAATTTGTAATATTTTCGACGTTTAACCATCATCTTCGTCTTTGATATGAGGTATGTAATTTAATATTTAAGGTAGATTAACTAGTTTTATTTCTCTTTATATATTTGACGCGTTACAGTGATAACACATTTTAACAGATCACATAAGAATTATTGGAGTTTGCGAACAATACTTTTTACCGAATTGAAGACCACGGATTTTAACATTTGGACTGCTATTATGTAAATGCGAATTGTAATGTGTATCAAGTTTTGTTATGTTCTTTAATTTTATGTTAGGCACGAATTAATTTATTGTAACATTGAAAATGACTCGTTCGGGGTCGAAACGTCTGTTATTCAAATCGTAATGAATTTGTTAAATTAATAAATATACATATTGGAGCGATATAACACCCAAGCTTTGGCTCGTTGGCCCCTTTTTTT
>NW_012026791.1:131514-132941 GCF_000956235.1 Wasmannia auropunctata | reverse complement strand
GCGCCGACTCGCTCCCGCTCGCCGGTGCGCGCGGTGGTTCGTACGGAAGTACGGCGACGCGCGCCGCCGCGCGAGCTCGGTGGTTCCGCGATCCCCGCGCCGTTCGTTCGCTCCTCGAAGGTACGCGAGCGCCGACGGGGAGCGGGCCCGCCGCGCGATCTCGGTGACTCTCTGCCGTTCGTTCCTTCCTTTTTTTCCTCGAGGGTATACCAGCGTCGACACGCGCGCGATCGCCGAGAGAGAGAGAACGTCTCGGCGTACGTCTCGGAGTGATTCGGGCGAACGGACGGGCCGCCGAATCGACCGAGGTGTTCGCGAAGGTGGTCCGCTCGACCGTCGCGGAAGATCCGTCGCCGTGGGGTGGGTCGCGTCGCGGAGGACGCGTATCTCGCGGAGAGGTTACCGCGCGCGAAAGGGGTCGGTTGAAGCGGTTCGCGCGATTCACGCGATTCACGCGAGGATTCTCTGATTTGAATCGTTTTTTTTTGGCGTTGTAAAACGAGGAATGGAAAAATCTAAGAGGAATATAAAAAACACGAGTGGATTGTTGTTACAATCGTGAATAAAAAAATTGACATACGTACACGCTGATAAAATATATATTGAACGGTGCAAAAAATTGCCGTGTACACGTGTGGAGCGAGAAGGTTGACATACGTAAAAAAAAATGTGATACATCGAATAGAGAGACACAAAGATGCGATATATTTATTGTAAAAAATACATATCGAATATTACAAATAATTGATAACGCATATACTCGCGACACGTTCGAGGCGCGCGCACGCGTCGTTCGAGGCGCGCGTCCGTGGCCGGCGACTCGAATCCGCGAGTCTCCTCGTCTATATCGCGTCGCACTCCTCCGCGTGGCACTTGCACGAGATCTCGCCGCACCGTCGACACGTTCGGTCCACGTTCGTGACGAGGTAGTCCTTCCACTCCTCGCCTCTCCGGTACGCGCACTCCTCTCGAGGAACGGCGCACGTGTCGCAGAAGGCGTCGTCGCCACTTTCGTCGTCGGACTCGCGCTCCCACCGCAGCCTGTGCTCGTCGATCCGACGTTTCGCGGCGGCGGGACACCTGAACTCGCCGTAGACGCGCGGGTCCGTCACCAGCAGCTCGACGCTCTCGCCACCCGCGGGTATCTCGATGCGCAGATGGGCGCGACCCTCGAGCCTGTCGACGACTCGCCTCGCCCAGTAGCTCCCGTTCTCCGCGCGACCGAAATCCACGCGCCGATCGATTCTCTCGAGTTCGCCGCGCACCCGCCTCTCGTAGTCCTCGCGCGCTCTGCTCCTGTTCTCCGCGCGACCGACGCGCCGATCGATTCTCTCGAGTTCGCCGCGCACCCGCCTCTCGTAGTCATCGCGCGCTCTCTCGCGGTGCCACGCGTACACCCTTCGTCTCGCGCCGCGGGGCCAATCGCG
>NW_012026791.1:130990-131401 GCF_000956235.1 Wasmannia auropunctata | reverse complement strand
TCTCGTAAAGGGCCGTGCTCGCGCGCGAGTCTCACCGTTTTTCGACGCTGTCCATGTGGCGCGCGCGAAAAGTCGCGGATAGGTCGCAAAACGATAGAGTTGAGATTTCAATCCGATAGAGTTCAATCGTTCGAACGAGTTTGATGTACCCCGCTGAGTAACAAAACCTTGTTTGAGCGACTCGAGAGTCACACCACGCTTCGCGTCCTTCCTCGTGACTTCCCTCGAACGACGACGAGGTAAATAGATGGTCGGAAGAGCCTCGCTGCGCAGCGCCGACGCGCGATCGCGCGGCCGCCCTGGGCGTGTTTCGGCGAGGGAGGGAGCGAGCGAGGAGCGAGCGACCGACCGAGCGAACTTCCCGCGCGCGCCAATCGTGGCGATCGCCGCGACGTTTCTTTATTTTTATTT
>NW_012026791.1:129933-130938 GCF_000956235.1 Wasmannia auropunctata | reverse complement strand
TACACAGTAATTAACAGAACACAGGTTTATTCAATTAACACGAAAAAGGCGCTCGACTCGCGAGGCATAATGGCTGAGATCTTCTCTCGTCGACAAAAGACTTAAGACTGTTTCACCGTCTCCAGGCGGAAACGATGATATAGCAAGAGCATCACATGCGCCAATCAGAGGACGCCAAGGGCTCACGTGGCCCGTCGCGCGGGCGCAGCACGTACGCGGGATGAGTCCGCCAATCGCGAGGCGATCACGAGAACACTAGCGCCGCGGAACGGAAGCGCTACTAATTGCCAACTTAGAAAAGAAATACTACTGTTGGGGAAAATAACTAGGCGAACTGGCCATTTCTTACACTATTAATAAAATTTGGAACAATTTATCGATAAAATAGAAAAAATACTTGTATATACGGATCTAGCAAATGACTAGCAAACGTTTTAGCACCGAAATATTTATAAAATTATGAGATAAAGGTTTCAAATGGCGGTTACACCCGTTACACTTGTCCAAATTTATTTTCGATTTTTTACCCAAAATAATTAATATGCAAATAAAATAAAAATAGATGCAAAAATTAGCAAACGATTAGCAATCGAATGACGTATTTGAAATTATTGAAATCGTTAGTTCGACAGTTGGCTTCATACCGATCTAATCAGAGGCGCCAAACAACTGCCACTTTTGATTGGTCCGCCATTTTCTTGCCATTCCCGCAGTTTTTCAAACAAATTATTTCCTAAATTTTATATTTATATTTAAAAATGCTTTGAAAAATTGCAACAAATGAAAAAATAATAACAAATAATTTTGTAATTGCAAAATGTTATTTATTGCCAATTATTGCACATTTGCTACAAAATAATATTATTCATTGCACATTATTTGTTATAAAATATTGTTATTCATTGTCATAAATGTAAAACAAAATTTATTTTAAATATGATAATCAAAACTAAATCGCAAATATAACATTATTATAATATATAATATATAATATATAATGAAGAA
>NW_012026791.1:128186-128824 GCF_000956235.1 Wasmannia auropunctata | reverse complement strand
TTAGAAAATAGTCCCTCAACATCAAGTAGTATATCTAGGCGTTGTACAGATACACCTTGCAATCTAAATGAATCTGATGAATCAACTAGAAGCTCACTGTTTTCACTCAGAGAGTCCACGCCTTCTCCAGTATCCACAGTTCCTCAATCAACGCCATTGTCCCGAAAATCTTCAATTAAGAAAAAAAAGGATTCAGCCGATTTAGAGAGCTCTTTAATTTTACTTTGTCAAACTATCCCTGATAAAAAAATTTTTCTGAATTTCTCTGAAAATTTCCCTGAAAAAGTCTAAAAATTTTCCTTAAAAAGTCTAAAATTTCGGACGTACGTTTCAGAGTTTTTCAGAAAATTTTTCAGTAAAATTTCAGAGACTATTAGAGTATTTCAGTGATTTTCAAAAATTTTCATGGTTACAGTTCATAGATTTTCAAAGTTTTTTAGAGAATTGTTTAGAGATTTTCAGAAATTTCCTCTACATAATAAAATCGAATGGCAAAATTTTAATTCGATTAAAGCTGATTCCAATTTTGAACATCGGTTTTAATCGAAGTTTTAACGCAGGGTTGTCAATTAATTTTAATCGGAAATTTTAAGCAAAATAATTAAATATCTAAATCTAACGGTCACCCATCCAAGCTA
>NW_012026791.1:121387-126250 GCF_000956235.1 Wasmannia auropunctata | reverse complement strand
GTACCGACGACCCTCGCCTCGGCGACGACGCGGCGCGATGGATCGTGCGGCGGGTCTGGTGCCTCGACGATGCGCACCATTCTGTGCCGAAAGTATTCCTCTCCTCGGGCGTAGTAACGATCGAGGACGAGATTCACGACGTCCTGTCGAGTCATCCGTCTCAGCGCTTGTTCCCTGGTGGTGACGGCGGCGGCGGCTGATCTACCTCCTGAAACGACGAGACTTGTGAAAAAAAAGAGAGAGTTTCGCGCGAAGGGTGTCACTCACGTTTCCTCATTGTCGAGCTTCTCCCCCCCCCCTCCCTTAGTTATACCTGCGCGATAGAGGGAGCGTCGCATGGAACGTGCTCTCTCGGCGCGACCGTGTGTGTGTGTGTAGTCAGATTCTAGCGATTTCTCGCGGTTGTCTCACCTGGGGGAACCTTAACCTCTCTCCAAGAGGGGGGTTGCGTCACCGTTGTGGAGATTTATCGCGGTTGTCTCACCTGGGGGAACCTTAACCTCTCTCCAAGAGGAGTTGCGTCACCGTTGGAGGTGGACGCGGGTTCGAACGGGAGAGCATGAGTCCGCGGGAGCGCGGCGTTCGAGCGAGGCGAGCGCGTTCCCCCTCCTTTGCGTTCCAGCGCGGGGAACGACTCTTCCACCGTTCTGCTGTCCGGGTTCGCGATCCGTTTCTGGTCGTTGCACTCTATCTCCCTCTCCGATCGTTCGTTCGCGACTGACGCGCGAGAGCGCCGCGTCGGAGCGACAGAGAGAGAGAGCGTCGATCCTGCGTTTCTATTGGTCGCCGAGGAATGTCGGGGGGGCGGAGGCCATCGTTTGACGCTCGCTCGTCGTGCCACTGCCGCGCGCGCGGCGGTGCGTCTCTCTCGCCGTCTCCCTGCCACGTCACAGACGTGTCGTGGCGCGGCGGTGCGACTCGCTCGCCGTCTCCGTCGCGCGCGCGACGGAGAGACGCGTCGCGCGGCGGCGGTGCGACTCTCTCTACGTCCGCCATTGCGCCACTGCCGCGCGACTAAGGCGCGTCGCGCGACGGCGACTCTCTCTACGTCCGCCATTGCGTCACTGCCGCGCGACGGAGAGACGCGTCGCGCGGCGGTGCGTACTGTTCTCTCGTCTGTACGCTGGGATTCCGCTCTCAGCCACGACACGATACGGACGTTCAGACGGAAGCTTCGGGTACAAGCTGAAGCTCGTGTGTAATCATTTCGCCGAAAGGAAAGAATATTCCACGGGCCCCCCTGGAGGCCCTTAGGATAGCCACAGTACAAGGATTTAATTATTGAGGTGAAACAAATGTGCCTCCATTGGAATCACCGGCGGAATCCTGCTTACTTCACAAGCAACGAACAAACGAGAGTGTTTTTTGCCAGTCACCGCCTTGCCACGTGCCGTCTCCTTTTAATCAGGAGGCCGGCCATTACGCTCCGGACGCGAAGGGCGTCTTTCTTTCCTTGCCTCGGTTAGCAATTGAAATCGAATCGAATCGAGACGTAGGAACGTAAACCTCGGACACGAGCTGGATTTCGAGATCTATTAGTCACGTTGGAAAGAACGACATATATACGGGCACCTTGGTACCGCCCTAAGGAAGCCACAGTACACAATATACAGAGACACGTTACCGAGGTCACCTTGAGTTGGAACTATTGACGGACAACTTACATGTCGCAAGAACGCATGAGTTAAGGTGGAGTAGTCAGCCATTACCACGTGCCGTCACCTTCAACCGGGAAGCCGGCCATTACATCCAGGACGCGGAGGACGCTTCTCCTTCTTCTTCGAAGGCTCCGGAGACCCTCAACCGATAAGAAGTCACGCAGTGAAAAATCCAAATAAATTGGAATCTCACTAGAGATTGAGAACGGCCTACTTGGACTATTGAGACCTTGAACGGTTCAGTGAGTCAACCTATCTCCTTGGCTCAGTTTTTCACGTGCATGTTGGAAGTAAGAAAGTGGCATCTAGTGTGCTTGAATGCATCAGCACTGTTTGTGCCTTTCAATTTTCATTTTCTATTCTTTGATAAAGTTTTGAGCTTCCCTATAAACGCCCTATTACAATGCTTAAGAGATACCTTTGGAGGATATAATTTCTTTTTGTAGCACTTGTCAAGTTTTTTTGTCATATATCTAAGTAGATAAGATATTTGCCATAAGCTACACACAACCTATGCTTTCTAGTAATACAACAGTTTGTAATAAGATATCTAACTCTGACTTCATAAGCATTGCATAGTCGTTCAATACCTTACTTCTATTATTTTACTCCCTCTAAGATAACATTTTCTATCTACGTTACTTTACACTCATCGAGGGAATCTTTTGTTACACATGCGTTTGAATATATTCTTGATTGTTGATTGCCGCACTTCTCGATTTTATGATTTTGTTACATATATGAGAAACATTTCTACTTCACATGTTTGATGAAGTATATATTGATTGTTGTTTGCACTGTGTCTCTGCTTGTGTGGACCTTTTTGCGAACTCTTTGCGAGTCAGCTATATGCTGAACAGCCACTGACTGCTATTCATTATTTCACAGCAAGAAGCTGTTTATTGAGAGACGGACTTGAAATAATATCAACTGTGGCTTGTACATAAACGACAAGCTAAACTAAAATCTCACATTATATATACGCTACTGTCCTATGTACATAATAGATTATATTTAGAGGTACTCTAGAATACAGACACTGCAATTATTAGCTCTGCACATCCTGCCTGTTTCGCTTTGCTAAATTTTTTCATGCGCCTGCTATAACGACTCAGTTAAGCAGATTTGCTTTTACATTGTGAGATTAATTTTAAGGAAATCTTTCAATATTATCGTTTGTTATTCTTTTCTTTATTTCATGTGCTAATTTATGTTTATGTAATTATATTTATACTTATATAGTGAAACACTCATTTCTTTATTATTTGTGTTACAACTTTATTTTGATTACTATTGTTTTCATTTTTGGAATTTATGCTTTTATATTATATATGTGTGAAATTTTCCGCCTCCATACGTCGGGTGGGAAATACATTGATAAACATCACAACTAGGTTAAGCTTATATCTTTTGTTTCATGTATGTCTCTCTGCACATACATATTATTTTGAAGAGTATTTTCATCGCATAGTTGCGTTAATTATCCTTCGCGCTACACCTAAGCAACAAGCGTATTTACTTGTCTATTCTCGTGATAGTATCCACAGAGGACTTTCACCCCCCTTTAGTTTATTCCCTCGATACCCCAAAGAAGTTTTCAGGCATACAGCCAATCTACATTCCTGATAAGTCAAATATTTTTCTACACTTATGATCTCACAGCGATCCTAGATTTGAGACGATTACACTGATATATCGACGATCCACTAACGGCACACCTAAAAGATCCTCTCCAGGACATTTGGAATAATATTTCTCAGAAACGTCATAAAACGCACGAACAAGAATAACATATTTTCAACATACCTACTTTAATAACAGTGCACAATAACAATTCACCAGGGGCAAATTCTACGAATACTATACTCAACAAAACTTACCTTGGAAGCGCCTAAAACATTTTGAGAGATTTACACCAAAGATTCTTTTTTCATTAAGACGGTTCTCTCTTGTGCGGCTGTGGACCTTGTCCTATACTATAGACTTTATTATCGCACGGATATAATTGATCACCCCCCCGAAGATATGAGCTTATTTTCGTAGAGATTTCACACCCACTCATAGAGATATTCTTCTCTTGATCTGTTTATGTACACGATAAGGACCATTTAACTACGGTATCCTCTTTCCACATATAATTATCCGAAATTTAATCATTTAACACATTCAGTTTTTTACTCTTAATTTTCTTATTCTAAAACATACTTACATCGTGTTATTATCGCTTTTGTTCACAAATTTAAATACATTTCACACAACGAACATTTTCTTTAATAATGTCCAAAAATAAAAATAAAACCGCCAAAAATGGCAATAATACAGATAACGGAACTACAAAGCACTCCAGATTACGGGAACAATCCTTTGATAACCCTTCGACGTCCAGCTCCCTGAAAAAACAAAAAACTGAATCAGCGCATCCTGATAAACCCCCCCCCCCCATCGATAGCGGAAGAACTATGGAACGTAGGGACTACCCCAACCGAAGCCTCTCACTCCCCCTCACTCCATGATCCTCCCCTGCCACTCCTCTTAATGTTCCGTCAATGGAGATAGAAATACCACAAGAAAACGTTAGCTTAAATAGCAAGAACCCGGAAGATATATCCCAGAGAAGATTAACGTCTATATTGCAACAAAAAAACAATAATAGATACAAAGAAAATAATAACTTTCCGTACCTGGTGCATGTTGAGTCACCAGATGGGAACATCGGCAATCTTCACCCTGTCAGCTTAGGCAGAGCTCTGAAAAAAGTATGTAACAATGTCTGTAATATTCGCAGACTAGGCAAAAAAATCTTGGGAATTTCCTTTAAGACGGCTAAAGATGCAAATGCACTGGTTGAGACCTCAACCCCCCTGCCTTTCAATTGGATTCCAACCTTTAAGATTATCCGGATAGGGGTCATCAAAGGAGTAGAGAAGAACATTTCAACTAGTGAAATACTGGAAGGTCTTTCCTGGCCGAATGGTCAGATAAAAATCCAAAGCATCGAAAGATTAAAATACAGGGACAAACAAGACAATACACTAAAGGACTCGTCAGCCGTTAAAATTGAATTTATCTCCAATCTGTTACCGGAATACCTGCACATTTATTGGGTTCGATTTAAAATTTACCCGTTCATCAGAAGCGTTCGGAGGTGCCAGTAATTGTTTGAGATGGGGCCATTCATCTATCGCGTGTAGAGGCGATACTGCTT
>NW_012026791.1:113015-121340 GCF_000956235.1 Wasmannia auropunctata | reverse complement strand
GGGTGATACCCGATTAACCACGTCCCGATTGACCTACCAGCCACTCACAGCGCTTGAACAGTGGAAAATCTCTAGGCATCGGCCGCTGTGAGTGGCTGTGGTCAATCGGGACGTGGTCAAACGGGACGCTCCCATTGAAATCGTGATGTAACGTCATAAACAAGAAATGATACGTAAAAGTTTTTTGCGTGCCATTTTTAAATAAAGAGAATTTGAATGAAACAAAAGAAATGAGATCGCTTTAAAAAACTTGTAAAAATAGATGAAAATTATCCTCTTTCTCTGTGTCAATAAATAGGCGTAAAATCCACATAAAATAAAGCCTATTCAGACAAGAAAACTCACGGTTTTCATGCTTCTCTCTGGTAGAATTCTTTTACGACTTTTATAACACCGATATATGACGTATTGCAGAACGGACCTAATACAATAAACAAAGTTCCAATTTCTTCCGTGACATAGTGTCGACACCGTCAACGCGGAATTCTTGGCTCACTTGGCTGAGTAGTTAGAAGACTTATATTTGTATATCACAGATTAATACTTCGCATATGGTTGAAAAAACATATAACATTTTTATTTAATAATCAAACAGAAGATTCATAATAATCATTTACAATCATTTGTAATTTGAAAAGTACAGATATGTGTAAAACCAAAGATATCCAAAATACAATGAAAAAAATTAGCTGTAAATATACATTTAGAATATCCAATTAATAACCATAATAAAATTCCTTTTTAATACTTATTATATGTGTGTATATGCACATGTGTGTGAGTGTATATGCACAAAATTATATCTCTTAATGACATTCATGAAAACAGTATCTCCAAATCATCCATGTCCGACAAAGAAAAATCATCAGATAGATCGTGAATGTCGACATTGGGATCATAATCCACACTATCGTCACCAGAATCATCTCCATCTCCACCATCTTCATCATCACCGTCATCATCATCATCATCATTATTTTCTCTGTCATTTTGATCGTTATCATCACCATCCTCTGCACCAGCATCTGCATTATCACCATCTATTTTCACAAAATGCAAATAAATTTTAAATATTTTCATATTTGAATATATTACAATTTAATTTGCAAATATATAAAAATTTATAATACTTAAGATTTATAATACTTAAGATTTATAATACTTAAGAGCTGGCGTGACGAAGAATTACCGACGTTACAGTTTTAGAATTTCTTCAAATTCTGATTTTACAAAATTGAAAACCCTTTTACACGTTTAAAGTACATACACGAATAAACTACGCTAGACATAACTTAAGCTTAGAACGAAAAAAAAATTAAAAAATTATATATAATACTACTTGATATTGCATTGTTTGCACGTACAGCATGTTAGCTCATGAAAGCGTTCGCTTAATATATAAGTTGTATAGCTTATTTGTATGAATTGCAAAGTTGGTAGGGTTTGGACTAAATCAAGAAAGAACTAAATTATAGAAGTTGAGAACCTAATAAAAAATATTCACTTGAATTGATTTTATGCATGTGTACTCGCATTGTATAGACGCAGAATGGTAAGCAGAACAGTAAATATGTATAGCAATAAGGTACTATTTCATTTATCATACGATAAACTTTTCAAGCCTGTTGATTGGCTGCAGGAAAAAGAGATCCGAGAATCTCTGTCCTATAGCAAATCAACAGGCATAAAAAGAATTGTCGTGCAACAAATAAAATGATACCTATAAGTGTCAGATTTTGCAATAGATGGTGCTTCAATATGATAGATAAAGACAGATGTACGCGTTTGAGTGAGACAAAACGATAATATAAGAAATTGAATTAAAGATATCATTATGATCGAGATTTTTAGTTTGGAATTAAAATCTGTATTATCGACCTCGTGTTCGGTTTTCACGCCAGAATCCCCTTAAGAACATTAATTGTAAGATAATAAGATTAAAGATTTTATACATGGTCTACAATGAACAGTAGCAGTAGTCTGTAAGCCGTAAGCTGTAAGAAATGAACCAATCATAGTCAATTATTTTCATCACATTCGACAGTCTATTAGTCCAATTTCTTATGTAGCGTCTACAATAGGAATCTTAAGTCTTCAGTTGTAAGAAATTGACCAATCACAGTCGAATGTGAGAAAAATAATTAACTATTGATTAATTTCTTACGACTAAGAACTTACGCCTCCTATTGTAGACACTGCATTAGGATTATGACTTACAGCTTATGGCTAATACTACCCATTATAGACCACGTATTAGTGATATTAATTCTTACCATCTGCATTATCAGACGCATCATCGTCACTGGCATCAAGATCGTCTTCTTCATCATCCTCTTCAGCTTCATCCTCATCGTCTCTTCGTCTTCCCACATCATATAATCTAACGCATGATTCCTGTATACTAGAAAATTCACCCATATTTTCTACTATGGCAATCTGAGTGTCAAATTTATTGCAGGCAAGACCATAAATTCCTCTTTTCACATCACAAGTTGCTGAAATATTAATATATAAAATTAACCATACTATTAATTATTTACATAATAAAATAAAATTTTGATACAGAATGTTTCATTTTAAGTCAATACAGTCGATTATCTTGAAAAGTAAGCAATTTCAGGAAAAATGTTTCAAACAAAATTGTATAAAAGAACAAATAAAATCAAATTTAAAAAAATAATTTTTTAAAATCACGTGAGTTACCACCATTTTTTAAATTGTATTTGTATACATAAACAATTTTTTATTCGATTCTTTTAGTTATCTTGCATATAAAAATATTAAGTTATCAAAAAATCAATAGTTTGCAAAATATTTTATATTTAAATTTATACTTTATTTTGATATGAAGTATATAAAATATTTCGTAAAATATTCATTTTTTGGCAATTATACTTTAATGCACAAAATAATAAAATAAGTCTATTGATATAAAAAAACACGTAGTTGTCTTACAAAAGATGTATATATCACAAATTGCATAATTTTTTGCTGCATAAAAATATTGAGATATACATAGTTATATTATAAAATGAATGATTTATAAGATATTTTATATTTCATATTAAAATGTACCAAAATAAAGTTAAAATTATTTTATTTATATTAAGTTATACCAGTATACTATTAATGTTTCTCGATTTTTATGTTTTTATTTGCAGAATAATTAAAAGATCATATTATGTAAAATATCATAAAATGCCATTTTTAAAAACAGTGATAACTTTCACGTAATCTTGAAAAATCGATTATTTTCGAAAACTGATTTTATTATTTATTCTTTTTCAGACCATATAATTTTTATCTGAAACAATTTTTCCCGGATTTATTTATTTTTCAAGATAATCGATTATATTATTTAAAATCAAATATCGTTATTATCTTTTAAATAGTAAAACTTTAAATCTTTAAATAACATGTTTAAATCTAAAATAGTAAATCTAGTCAATCTTATTTTTTTTATTTCATATAATAATATACTTTTTTCTTACCAATATTACTATAATCTAAAGCATCTAAAGTCTTGAAAGATGTCGCATAATGAGAATCATTTTCATTATCTTGATCTAATGCAACTGCATATATAATATTGTTGACTGGTGAGAAGATCACTTCCATTTCATCAAGAGTGGGAACTGTCTTAAGTAAATGAAATGTTCTCAAATCCCATACTTCAGTATTAGATACAACTTCAGTCCCATTTGGATGAAAAACCCCATTTAATATTTGATTCAATTTGTCGAATTTATGAATTTCTTTGCCTGAATTAACATCCCATAATATGCCATCGCTAAGTACTAACTCATCATTCATACTAAAAGTTGCTCGATTTTTAGTATATTGATTTGAGATAGATGGCGTCAAGGTTGTTAATAATTTTCCAGTTCCTATATCATATATCTATAATAGAAAGTATGTCAAACACAGTTTTATTAAGATTTTTTAAAATATGGTACAATTAAATATAATTAGATATAAAATTAGATATAAAGCACTACTATTAGTTATTAACTTAAATGACATTTTCATTATGCAATTATGTAATTAATATAATTTAATGCCAATAAAATTTGTGTATTTACCGTTGCGCTTTCTCCTTGGGTACCAATTATTCTATCTTGTAACTTGCTAAATTCAACATAATCTTCATTTTCTAAGGGTAGTTTCATTTCAAAGAACGCCCCTATGTCCCAGAGTACTGACATAGGACTTCTCCATGCAGTAGTGGTCAACAAAAGATTACCACGCTGATTACATTCCATATGATACACATATGATTCATGACATTGATAAGTTGCTTCTTCCATTCCTGTATGGACATTGAACATTTTGATGTCTCCAGTCTGGGTGCCCAAAATGAGATATTGTGTGCAAGGCTGCATTCAAAAGTACAATTAAGAGAGATATAAAACAATAATTTACAAAAACTAGAGTAATTTGAATTAAAATTTACCGAAAAAGTACAACAAGTAAATATTCCTCCTACATCAGTAGGTCGAAAAGTTTTTATAGGACAAAAACGGCTATAAATATGCCTTCTATCTAATCTTCTACCATCCATTCCTAATGCTCGTCTTGCTAATCTCACTGTTACATTCGTAGGTGAAGAATTTTTTATACATGGATCTGGACATTTGTGTGGTCTATAAAATATTAATATAATATTAATTATTATAAATAATATTAATGTTTATAATATTAATTAAAGTTAATAAATAAAAATAAAACAGAAATAACATTATACAACTATCTTATTTATAAATAGAAAAATATTACACAATTGAAATGTTGTAGGCTAATAGGAATCAGCGCGATAATTGTTGCGCAGAGTTTATAATTGTTACAATGTCCAACCAAAAAATTGCGGCGAGCAGTTTGTATGTGGTTAGACATTGTAACAATTATAAACTCTGCGCAAAAATTACCAAGCTGATTCCCATTAGCCTACGGCATTTCAATTGTGGATTATTTCTGGAATCCTTTAATCTATTAAAGAAAAATATTACTTACTCAAAAAGATTGAATTGCGGACACGTTACCATAGGATTTTTACAGAGAGCATGTTGATTAGTTAAATATTCTGTAATAATAGAATCGAGAGTAACGGATACATTGGAAGTTGCCACACCAGGCCCTCCACCACTTCCAGGATCTCTAAAAATCTGTTTCTGTAAAGATCTACAGCTAGTTGATTGAGGCTGCATTATAGATTGATAATTTGTTGGAATGACTAGAGGTTGTTTTTCGGATGACATTAATTTCCTACAACATAATAATAAATATAAAAAAAAAAAGAAATTTGACTGAAGAAAGATAAAAATAAATGTATTAAATGAAGAATACAACTTACTTCTGATTAATTTGTAGTTTAATTGGTTGATTTGCATTATTCGAAATAACATTTTGATTTAGGCAATCTGCAAGTTTTAATCGGATATTATTATTTACAGATGGTGAACCAGTGCACCCACCCGTATGGGATATAAATCGAGATGACGATGTGGGAGTAGTATTATTTCTACAAGTAGTTTCTCTTTGTGTACATCTGCTGGTATTATATAAATTAATAGGGGCACCTGGAGAAAAACTATTTCTTGGCTAAAAAAAAATGACATTTTGATTTTTATAACATATTTTATATAAATGTTACGTATTATTTTACAATTATTAAAAAGAATATACATATATACAAACAAAATATATCTTTTATCTAGACAATTTTAAAAGACCTACTCTCGATAGCTTCAACTTACAGTTGCGCTTGCAGGATTTCGGTATGTAAAAGGTTGATATGTTGTTGCAGATCTCATAATTGTAGATGATTCCAAGTTTGCTTCTCTGTGTAATACACTAGCCGTCTCAATTAAACCCTTTGACATGAGATGATGATATATTAATTGATTAAGTTGTTGTTCATTATATTGTATTCTCGTTTGTGCTACAACATTAGCCTGTAAAAAATTATTGTTTAAAAACATTGTACAGTTACAAGAAAAGATAAACATATAAAAAAGAAAAAAATGTGCGTGTGCATGTGTAGTTTTCTAAAGGTGCAAAAAATAAGTTAACTTCAAAATTATCAAAGAATTCCTAATTGAAAAAAGTGTTTTGAGATGTGTTAATTTATATGTATAAGTAGCTTACCCTATGTAAACTGACTAAGGAAATTTCATATTCTGCACCTGTCGGTTTTGCTTTACCAGATACTCTTTCCATTAATTCAAGAGCATATTTTTGAAAAGTAACATGTTCCTGCCGTTTCTCTTGTAAAATAGGATCTTTCATAAGCGATTGAATTTGCCCATTTGTAAACATTGGTAACTTGCTAATAATCTGTCTAACTTTCTCACTACGTGCTAGTCCAGCTAGTGCACGACACGCTAACGCTCGTATACTATCGGCATCAGTAATAGGTGTTTTCACCATCATTAATTGCAGTAATACCTGCAATTACGAGAAATATAATTTTATATAAATTATGTCCACATAATTATTTACGACAAACCCTTATACATACCATTATTCCGTTATTGGATCTAACGCTTTCCCATACTTTTTGTATCAATTCTTCACTATTATGAATATTTGCTTTTTTCTTAGCAGATCCAGTTATAGAATATCTAGCTACATTTCCTCCGACCTTAAAATGTTATTAAATATCATCAATTAAGATACCTTAATAATAAGTGTATACGCGCGTGCACACACGTGCACGCACGTAAAGGAATAATATAAAAAAACGTACTCTATTTATAGGAGCACATACACAATTAATTACAGCTCTAAGTGCTGCTCTTTGTACATCAGCATCTGCAATAATTTCACATTCAGCTGCAGCTAGTAAAAGATTAATCGCCATTGTCATTGACATATCTGGCATATCGACTCTTTCACATAGCAGCAACATAACTTTTGGTACAACAGAACAAATTGCGATAACGTCCAAACATGATCTAACCGTTTCTGCACTAGAAGTAGTGTGTACCCTAAAAAACCAATTATTTAGAAATTCTAAAATTATTAATTCTATATTTGTATATTGTATAATATATGAAATTTCAAAACACAAAATTACAAAAATCTAATAACTTTTGTTAATAGTATCTCATTATCCACTTACCGTCCACTGTAATTCCATTCACGAGCAAAAGCTATAATTTGCAAAAGTAATGTGATACCACCTAAACGATGAAGTTCCTCTACGGGTGGCCACACTGCTCTGACTGACATTAATTCTTGGAGAATTTCCACTTTTGCTTGAACTTCTTCACTACTAAATTTGCATGCCTAGAATAATGGAATATATATATGTATATATATATATATCTATACAGGGTGTCCAAAAAAGTCGTACGTTCTTTCACTGACAGATTCTGGGGAGCATTCTAAGACGAAAACTCTTATACGAAAATGTCGAGGCTATAATACTTTTCAAATTATAAAACGATTAAAGTTCTCCAATTGTGGCGTCTGTAATTCGCATGCGCAATGCGAGGTGCCCTTGTCCGTTGATTTACATTTAAATATTGACATAATTGATGCGCTTCTCGCAAAAATGTCTAACTGCCGAAATTAAGTTTCTTATTTGAAAACATTGATGATTTTATAAGTTAATAACACTTTAAGTTTGAAAATCGAATTTTGATAAGTTACTTTTGCGGTAAATGTCTCAATTTTTCATACAATGACAAAAACATCGCTCTTAAGCTTTGTCTCATTTATTTATGATTGTTTTTAATATCAGTATAATACTATAATATTACGGAATATCAATGAATACAAATAAGATAAGAGAAATGGTATTAATTGGTATTCATGACCAATCGATTTTTCTCCACAACAGATTCGCCATAAGTAATTAATAAATAACATATCACAGTATTCGTTATATGTATAACAAATCTTACACATATCTCTAATTATCTTACTTTTCCTGTAAATCTCATTATTTTTAAAATTAATATCATTTCTCTTATTTTACTTTTATTCATTGATATTCCGTAATATTATACTAATATTAAAAACAATCACAAATAAACAAGACAAAGCTTAAAAGCGATATTTTTGTCATTGTATGAAAAATTGAAACGTTTACCGCAAAAGTAACCTAACTATCAAAATTCGGTTTTCAAACTTAAAGCGTTATTAACTTATAAAATCATTAATGTTTTCAAATAAACTCAATTTCGATAATTAGATATTTTTGTAATAAGCGCATCAATTATGTCAATATTTAAATATGAGTCAATGGACAAGGACACCCCGCAATCGCGCGCGCGATGTACAGACGGGATACTAATACCTTAACACTCGAAGTTGCGCGTA
>NW_012026791.1:112322-112678 GCF_000956235.1 Wasmannia auropunctata | reverse complement strand
AAGGTTGAATGCTCAGGAAGCTGCCGTCGGACGTCCTTCCCGTCGGGCACGCTGCTCGGTCTCACGACTTCCTGTCTCTCGGAAAGCGATGTGTGTGATGCGCAAGGCATGCAGGAACGAAGCAGGATCATTAATCGGGTGAACGCGCTTTTGATTTATCAAATAATATTTAATTAAAGAACGATTATAAGACATACGCGCACTCGTTCACTCGCTCTGCATTCGTACAAATTGTCGGAATTACAAACGCGACGCGTTTCGCGGCACACGCGCGTTACGAGTAATTCGCGACGGTGTGCAAACGAAATCGGAACCACGATTGCTCGAGCGGACTCAACGAAATCGCTCGCGATAAA
>NW_012026791.1:108400-109982 GCF_000956235.1 Wasmannia auropunctata | reverse complement strand
AAGAACATTTCAACTAGTGAAATACTGGAAGGTCTTTCCTGGCCGAATGGTCAGATAAAAATCCAAAGCATCGAAAGATTAAAATACAGGGACAAACAAGACAATACACTAAAGGACTCGTCAGCCGTTAAAATTGAATTTATCTCCAACCTGTTACCGGAATACCTGTACATTTACTGGGTTCGATTTAAAGTTTACCCGTTCATCAGAAGCGTTCGGAGGTGCCATAATTGTTTGAGATGGGGCCATTCATCTATCGCGTGTAGAGGCGATACTGCTTGCTCCAAATGTGGCGGTGGCCACGACAATAATGAGTGTTCTCAAATAGAATTATCTTGTATAAATTGCAAGGGCAATCACCATTCTCTGGATTCCGCATGCCCAGTATACTACAACTACAGAATAGTCAACTCAGTAATGGCACACTGCAACACGAGCCAGTTCAATGCCAAAAAACTAATCACTAAACATCGAATCACTGATATAAAACAAGTTCCTCTCGCCTTTAAATCCAACACTTACCTTGCATGGAATGATTCCATCTTTGCAGTTGACCCCGTACCGACGGAGATGGACTCCAACACAGGTCCCAATTCCAATCTCAACCTTAAAACCCTCCTTCCTTCTCCCATTAGTCGCAAATATAAGCGTAAAAACGGAACTATTTTCATACACACTTCAAACTTGAATCCTTTTTCGGAGCATGAATCGAGTACATCTGAAAGCCTTTTCGATCGGACGTTGGTTCCGCAGGAACCGGTTTACGGTAGAGTTGATAGAAACCCTCATAGAAGCATTAATAACGATTCACTCAGCCAGAATAAAAATTTTCAACCACCCATGGGTGATATAAACAATCCTCGCCCAACATATCCATCGAAACAAAGATCTATATCTACGCCGAACATCTTTCCGGATCAATCACATCCGAATTCGGTGCTTACAGACATAAAACATATTTTAGAATCACACGATTCTGATAACACTAGATCTCTTGCCATATTCGAATATCTTACTCTGATGTTCGACCATAAAAGAAATTAATCACAACACGGATACACACAGAATCAGCTCAAGTTTCTTCTACTTGTCATTCTATACGCGATACTACAATGGAACTGTCGAGGCTTAGCAGGAAAAAAACAAGAATTCTCTAACCTCATAAACAATTATGACATAATTTGTCTGCAAGAAACTTGGCTGAAACCTTCTACAAACATGGAGTTTAACGATTATCTATCTGTTAGATGTGATAGACCGGTGGAAGAAGACGGGGGAGGATCAGCGATTTTCTGCAAGAAGTCGCTGGACTCAGTCATATGTAACATTATACCCCCTAACCAGTTTGGCATGGAGACGGTGGTTGTATCGGTGCTGGACCGTAGAACATCACCTAATCGGGTTTTAATAGCCTCGGTATACAGACCCTCTAGGACGTCTGTGACATATGAAGAATGGAGTCTCTTTTTCGACTTATTGTCCTCACAGGGAGACTCGCCGGAGGTTATAATCTGTGGGGACTTAAATGCCCAACACCCTGCCTGGGGATCCTCTCGCAGTAACAGTACGGGCTTGTCGCTCT
>NW_012026791.1:100382-105551 GCF_000956235.1 Wasmannia auropunctata | reverse complement strand
CTCGCGTGAAGTGCGCGACCACTAACATTATCGACGCGTTCACGGACATGTTTCCGTTTAATCGTAATCTATAATTGGCTAAATTTAAACCCTTATATGTCAAGAACTATTGCTTAAAATGAAAATTTACAAATAACTTTTTTTACTTAAATTTTCGAAGACTTTCTTGCTATATTTTGATTCGCGAATTTTGGGACACCCTGTATATATATCAAACATTTAAAAAAATGCAAATTGATTTACACTTTAAAAAATTCAAATAATTATGCACGCGCTTTTAAACGCAAATGTGCTATTATTTAGAATAAAATTGCTCAAAAAATTAAACATAATTTAAATAAAACAAAAACCATTAGAGATTTTTATTTTGTTTTATGAAACATGTGCTTAAAAATATTTTGATAATATCTACAGAATTGACAGTGTTATATATATTTGAGAATTAAGCATTCTGAACAGAGATCTAGGATGGTTTAAAACTAAAAAAAAAATTTAAGAATAATTTTCTCAAGTACCCAAAAGATGTATATATGAAAGAGTATTAATGAAACATTGAAAAATAGTATATTTGTGAAACTATATACAAAATGCATTGTTCTTGTAAACATTTTCTAAATTACTGTTCATTACACTCAAGACTGAATTATCTCCTTAGCTTCAAACTGTATCAAAATAAATCAAATAAATATAAGACATTTTCAACTATAAATATAATTAACATTATAAATACTATCAACACAATTTTTTTTAACACAATTTATAATTGTAAAAAAATACAGTAATCTGAATTTTGTTCAATCATTTATATATTTTTGATATTCCATTTACAAACGATAATTACACTCATAAAAAGTAAGAAGTATTTTGATTTTATACTTCAAATAATTATGCAATATAATTCAAAACAATCGCAATAAATATAAAAAAGCTTTAACTACAAAATCTTTTCGTTTTTCTTTTAAAAATTCATCAAATCATTCATTTTTTATCATTCTGATGAGATAAAACTCCTTTAAATGCATAATTAATTACCTTATAGGGTGGTAATGAGGGCTGCCATGTATCACGTTCAGCTCTAACGTTTTCTGCACGTTGTAATTGTTCCGCTTTTAAATGCAAATGTGCTTCCATATATCTCTTCAAAGCAACAGCTACGTGTCGTACGATCTGTCTTGATGCACATTCTTCGTCATCGTTTATAGTTGGTTCTTCTTCAATATTCAGAATTGGTAAAGTAGATATCTACAGCAGAATTTAATTATATTTTATCATACAAAAAATTCTAATCTATATAAGATCTATTATCTTTGCATAAGAAATTCTACTTTCTGTACTTTAAATATATTAAATGAATATAAAATTTTTTATTTTGCTTAGTAGATATAAACATTGATTAACGTTTCCTTACTACATTAAATAATTTTCTCAAGCCATCCTGTGCATCAAATTCTTCCAATATAACTTTGAATGGAAAAGAAAAGCCAAAGAACATAGTCGCGTGACATCGTCCAGAATCGTGACTGCGTTCCAATAACCACAATGCATAAGTCACAAGGTCAGATATTATATGTTTTGGTAACAGACACACTCGTTCCATAGCATCCTCACAGTATGCAAGGTAATAGAGACATATGGATACACCTGTTGCTGCAACACTTGGTCTTGGCACATCTAATAGTCTTTGCAAACCGCCAACATTTAGGAATTCAATTGAGAATTTTTTGTGACATAATAAAGATGCAAGATACTTAAGAGCCTCAAAAGCGAGTCTGCTATCCTTAGTTTCTCGCACATTTATATATTTTAGTATCAAATCCAGAGCGTTGTGCTCAAACACGTGACCAAGGAACTCCTGATATTCTCCCATTGGTGTCAAATACCGTAAAATCAGCATCTGTCGAGTTGCAAGAGTAGGAGGATACATTTGAACATTACCAATGACATAAGATTCCATCTCAGCCCAGGAAGAATTTGAATTTCCCTCTAAGGATGTCAAATGCGTGTTAGAACTTTGAGATAGACTGGATGACTTTTGCAAATTGCACCTAGCGGATGCCGGTATATTCGCGATCCGCGTGGAATGTAAACCACTCTGTTTGGATGGTGTCGTTTGCAAATTAACAAGAGTGCTTGTAGTTTTTGGGATAGATAAAGGTGGAGACATAATCTTGGGATATAGTTCATTATTTTTTACCGGTGTTTCACAACCAGAGTTGCTTTTCTTTTTTTTTGTGGCTGGCACGTCATTGAAATTGTGCATTGAATCATTCTCATCAGAAGATGAATCTTGATTTTTCATAATTCCATTTTTCTGCCATTTCTCTCGCATTTTGCGTTTTTCGGAAATGTCTTTGTCATTGCCATCAACAGTACTATTTCTATCTTGTCCAAAATGTGCAAATGGCCTAATATTCTTCTGATAATCCTCATGTGCTTTTTGCTGACGATCTTCGTGCGCTTTCTGTTGCAATTTATGTAATCGTTGCAACATTAATGGTACCATTTTAGCATTTTGATCTCTGAATCCTGTAGCTATGTCTTGCACTTCCATAGCAGCAGCCAAAAGACCGGTTGAATAGCTTTGTAATGGTTCAATGCTTTTTTCTGCCCAAGAAAATAATCTGTGTATAAGACCTTCCATATCTGGCTGAAATACTGCTGAAGTTTCTAATCCTGGAAGTATGTCTAGCATTAGTCGACAGGCAGCAATGTTTAACTTTCTGACGTCTCTTCCAGTTATTCCTGCTCGAGACCAATATGTATCTCTCAAATAATCATTTATTAACTGAAAACAAGTACATTGTATTATTTAAAAAATAACATGAAATTATCATTTCAAAGTAAAGATAACAAAAGTTTTGTTATCAAGCAAATCCTGTTTAACTTATAAGTAATATAATTATTTTAATCATAAAAATAAAATAATGATATTTTTGCTTTATTTACTAGATTTACTCAAATTATATATTATTAAAAATTATATGTAGTTATATACATATAAAAGTTCAGTTAATAACACATTATAACGGAAAATACCATCTAAAGCCAAATTCTACATTAAATATTAAATAAATATTAAATATTAAATATTAAATTAAAAGCTAAATTCTACATTAAATATTTTTAAAGTTGCAATAAAAACAAAATTTAGTTAAATTTTACAGATATTGCTATATCAATTATATTCAAAAAAGATAACTTAAAATAGCAGTTTTCACTATATAATTACCTTTGTCATAAAATTATCCTTTCTAAATAAAACTTTCAATATATGTCCAAAATTACATTCTGGATCAGTACGTGATGGATGTCTTTCGTCGAATGGATCTGGATCCATCTTCATATAATTTTCTGTCTCAAGTTCTATTATATCTGCTAATCTCTGAAGGACAGGAATGGGATCATAGGTTGATGAATTATGTTCTTCTTCCCATTGTCGTAGAATTTGTACAACATCTGTTACTTCTGCAAGTGATTCTGTATTTGCCATTATTTATCTGTAAGTAATAATATATTGAGAAAAGTCAAGAGTTTTCCTGTTAAGATTTCAATAGGTAACAATTTTAAATTTTATAATTTTATATGTATGAGGAAGGAGAGGCATGCATGTGTCATATATTTAAAAAAGTAAAATAAATTGTTCTATACATTTTTACATGAAAAAACACATTTTGTTAAAAATGCTTGCATTAAAATTTTAACATAAAATTTAAATATGTTATTAAATGCATTATATTCCAAATGCAATATAAAGATTAAATTTTGCGCGAAATTTATCAAGCAAGACGAGCGATATTATTAATATTTATAACTTTTGGATATATCAAATTCATTTAAAGAAAATGTTCCGTTAGTTAATCGCAAAACAAAAATACTCGTTAATGATATAGGATGCATTCCGTTTCATGCATGATGAACATGATGTATTATTTTATCCTTGTTTAACATTCAGTGAACAATAAGGATACATTGATACATCATAAAATGTAACGCATCTTATTGTCAATATCATAACGTATTCAATTGCGGCATACCAATGACATAACCTCAAAATGCTAACAACAGTAAACAAAAGGCTTGATATAAACAAAGAATATCGGAAATATTGTCCAGAAAAGGAAATTTAGATGCTTTACAATTCGTTTTGATGGAATCGCGCAGTAAAAAAACACACAAGTCAGCCGACGTCACAAGATCGGGAGAATTTGCAGAAAGAGCAAAGCTTATAGCTCATATCACAGCTCACATACTGATTCACCGCGTACAGTGGCGCATGTCTTTTAGAGGTTAAAGTCTGCAAAACGATTTCGTTCGACGATTTTTATTTAATAAATTTTTCTTTAATAATTTTTCTGACGATATCTCCAATCATATGAATAATATGCATGACTCGAGAACACAGTAAACAATTTTGAAACTTACAAATGTAGTACGTTACCACGTTTATCCGACTCCGGCTATAGCAGGCGCAGGCGGCTCATGGAAAACGATGTATGGCTGTGTTCCGTATAATTCGTATAACCGATGTATTCACGGCATTCACGCTTTTGGTGCTTGTAGGGTGCGTTCCCACTGAGCGCGTCAAGGTGCCTTTTCATATGCAGCACGCAGCAGCCAGCAAAATGTCACGTAATTCAAATTTTTCAGAATCATTTCCATCGAATTTGTTGTGCATGAAAAGAAATTTTGTAGCAACATATTGAAGTTTAACCTTAATTTATAATATAATATAAATATAAGCATAAATATAAATAGCGATATATCTATTGAGTTTATCTATTGTATAATTGCATTTTAACGTATCTTATTATATTGACAATTAAATAACCCTGCTCTGGCTCATAGCTCATTATTTTATTTATTAATAATCAATAATTTTTTAAATTACAATACAAGATCGCTTTATATAATAACCAAGTTTAAAAAGTATAATTGCGGTTTATTATTTACGTTTTCGATGTTGATAGATTGAAGATGATCTCAATCGCGCGTATGTATGTACATACATATATTAGACCTATTAGTACTTATTAAAAATAAATTAATCAAAAACATCCGTACTTCTTCCATACAGCACAGAAGTTTGCAGCAAAGTTGCAATATTGCATATTGCAATGCAATGCTTCAGAAACAATAGTTAAAATATAAATTTGCAACATTATTTTAACA
>NW_012026791.1:96091-96602 GCF_000956235.1 Wasmannia auropunctata | reverse complement strand
TGTGTGTGTGTGTGTGTGTGTGTGGTGTGAATGTATGTGCATGGGTAGACGTGTCAAATTAATAATTGTATAATTTTGAATTTCGAAGGTTCAAAGTATCGAAGTTTCGAAGTTTCAAAGCTTCGAATTTCGAAGATTTCAATGCCGATCTTTCGAAACCTTCGAAGCTTCGAAGACTTCGACCTTCGAACTTCGAAGCTTCGAAGGTTCGAAGTTCGAATGTCGAAGACTTCGAAGGAAATCACCAGCCCTAATGTTTATTTCATCTCTGTACACAATGCAATAATTCATTTAGCTCTACGATATACGCTTTAAGAAATACTGCCCGATTAATGTGAAAAAATGACCAAATTTCGAGTTTAACCCTTTGAAGCACACATTTTTCTTTACATGGAAAACAGTTGAAATTTATTACTCGGGAGTTTTCGGGGTCGCTAATTACGTATATGACCTCAGATTTCCAAAATTCAAAATGGCGGATACAAGATGGCGGACCTAATTAGGAAAAAGA
>NW_012026791.1:91773-96041 GCF_000956235.1 Wasmannia auropunctata | reverse complement strand
CCCTTTCCTTGTTAGTTAAATGAAAAATTATTATTATGTGATATTTTAACAGGTAAATAAAAAAGATAAAATTGTTAAAAGTAACAGGTATATATTCAAGGTAAAATCTTGAAAAGTATTATATGAAGGATATAAACTTTTTGATAATTATTATAGGTTTTTGGGGTGGATGCGCTGGTGGATGCGTGCGTGCGCTGTACTGCGATTCTCTAATTTTTTAACGACGGTGTCGCTATCGTTATGTATCGATAAATGTCGCTTGCGCTAACGATGGTATAACGACTAATCCATTCTGTAAATGAAGCTATCGATACAACATCGATACATAAACTAATTTCGATGTCGTTATTAAAACGATTATATTCGCTTGAACATAACTCGTATACTGTTGTTCATAACCAATCAAATTTTCACTTTCCGTTGAACTCGCGAAGAGGTTGAAGGCAAATTTGTTGTCACGTTTAAAAGCGAGTTAAGTATTATGGCTGAGTAAGTGAATATATAATTTAATATACTTTAACTTATAATTAATAAATTTAAGGAAAATAAAATTAATAAATTAATTGTGCATACATATGTAAAATATTTTTAATACATTTATCAGAAAAATGACTAAAACTCGTCAAGGACGTGCAAATCGACGCCAAATTGAAGCTCTTGTAGCTTATTTTGAAGAAAAAAAGATGCCTGACATGGCATCCGGAAAATTTGGAACTATAAATGCTAATGAAAATTTACAAGATAAATGGGAAGAGTTAGCACGATATTTAAATAGTTTATCTACGGATGGAAAACATAAAGACGTGAAATCTTGGGAAACAGTAAGCATATATATAACGTAAATAAAATTAAAAAATAATTTTATTTTTATAAAAAATCTAAACAAAATAAATTAAATTGATATCAATTGCATGGTAAATATAATATCAGGAGACATAGTAAGCGTCTCCAGCAAAATATATTTTTTCATTACATCATAATGAAAGCGATGCTACAGTGTATTTTTTACCGGACAGATACTTTTATATAGAAATAAATTATTTTTCCTTTTAAGTATATTAATATTATCGAAAAATGCCTATTTTATGGAAGAATAGAGATTTTTTCAATCATAATATTTAGTGCAAGTGTTGATTAAATAAATAATAAATTAATAAAATAAAATTAATAAATTAAATAATAAATAAAAATTAATTATTTAATAAATGTAATTAATATCTAAATATATATAATATAACTTAAATAACAAATAATATTCTTAAAGTTTAATAACCTTTATTATAGACTTGAAGAGATCATAAATCAAAAGTATCAGAAAAGATCTAAAAATTAAGACAAGCAAGAGCAAGAACAGGGAATAACGCCATTGATATTGTGTTATCTGAATTAGATAAACGAATATTAGGCATTATTGGACATGATTATGTTCAAGGTCTTACGTCTGTGTACGATAGTTTTCCTGAAGAACATAATGTAAGTTGAAACACACACACACGGAATAATGTAGAATATATACGTTTTATATACATATGTGCAGAATGCTATCGAAGAATTAGCAACAGGAGATGAACAAATTTTAAATATTCCCCCCGCACCAATTGAAATACCAGAGATAGCTGAAATACCAGATGGGACACGTATTTTTTTTTATATCTTTCTATAAATATTCATGGTTGAAAATGTTACCTTAAAAATAATCTCTTTAATTATTATAGATGATCGAAATGATGAAAATCAAAATGATTTAAATGTAATGGAAAAAGGAATTATAATAGAAAATCTTGAAATAGAAAATATAGAACCTACGACATCACAAAGAAATCAAAAGTGCAAAAAATATATCAATTCCGAAATATTATCTGATCAACTTTTCAAAGCTCGAGAAGTTTTTGCAAATATAGCAGACAAACAAGCAAATGCAATGAATGTTAGTATTTTTGTTTATTGTATAAGCGGCATCCTTATTTCTTTTTAAATATTTATTTTAATGTTCAATTTTTACAGTTACTGGCTGAAGCAACATTAAAGAGCGAAACATTAACTAAACTAGCTCAAATTGAAGAACGCCAAATTCAATTATTAGAATTGCAACTTAAAAAAAAAGAAGAAAAAAAAACAAATAATACAATATTAATTAACATTTATTATTAAATTTAATTTATTCTATAAATTATTATTTAATTTAACGTTTAACATTTATTATACGCGATTTTCTTATTAGAATGTTATGTTAAGTGTTATTATTCGCATTAAATTCATATTTATTTATACTTAATTTATTTATTGATAATTGATAATTATAATGTTTATTACTCATTTATTAAAAATTATTCCCTGGCTGAGATAATATTTTTCGCAATAAGTTCTTTTAGTATTTTAAAATGCTTATAATCATCGAAATATTAAAATTATTAAAAGGATTTTTATTTAAAAAATTAATTGTGAGGTCACAATTCCAGTCTCAATTAATGATTACATTGCAAGTCCGAAATCGATTCGACGCGGAGTTTAAACGGCTGAATTACGGAATTAAAGATTCATAAAGAATTAACAAGATCAAAAGCCGTACCGGAGAAGGCGCTCTCGAATTTATTTTTGTTATTTGCATACGCGGTCTAGTTCAAATTATTATTACTATTGTTTAAAAATTATTCGTTAATAACATTAACATATAACTTTATTCATTAACATTATCCCATGCACAACGATAATTAGGAAACAATTCTAACATAATTCGTTTTTGTATTCGCTGTGCTACAGCCCGAGGTCCTCTGTAAGGTAATACTTCCGCTTCAGCATTATTCGCATTTCCAAATGCATTATTTGGATTTATATTTTCTTCTTCCACATATTCCAAGGGTAATCGATAGTGCAATCGCATATTATGCAATACGGCACATGCGTTTATAATTTTCCTGCAATATCCGGAGCATACATAAGAATTCGTTGATAGGACAAGCATCTCCATGTCCCTTTCAACACTCCAAAAAATCTTTCGACAATGCTACGTGCTTTACACAATTTCTTATTGTAATGATATTGCCGACTCCATACTGGATAATGTGGCAATGGTGTCATGAGCCATGGTTCTAAGGGATATCCAGCATCTCCTATATATTATGTATAATTCTTCGTTATATTATAAAAAAAAATATTGTATGCGTTACTAATTAAAAATACATTTTTGCCAATTAAATATGTTCTCCTTTCACCATGATTATAATAATATTCCATAACACGTTTAATTGGAGAAGCACTCCAAATATAAGAATAATTTCTTGCTCCTGGATATCGTGCATTAATATTTAATACTTTAAGTCTGGATCTACTATCTGATAATAAAAATCAATTGTAAAAATATAAAATTTATGCGTATTACTGCATTATTTCATATGTAATACTTACTGCTTGAACATTTAATGAGTGATTACCGTGATAATTAATATATGCCTCTTCATGTATATATGGCGTAATAATATTTACGTGGGTACAATCAATGGTTCCAATAGCACCTAAAAATGGTTGTGGAGCAGCCGCGAATTTATTTCGTACAACAGCTCTTTCTTGAGCTGTCATTGGAAATTTTATCCACCGACGCAATAAATGTACATTTATTAAATGTGTGACTTTGCGTATGTAACGGCTAGTGGATGGTTGGCTGACAACTAATTCACACTGATTTCCAACTGGTCTTTGAAAACAGCCATTGGCATAAAAATTAATTGCAATCAAAACTTGAATTTCAGGTGATAAACCAGTAATGCGCTCTTTCTGTAAATCTTCTCTTAAAATATTTACAATATCCATTGTCAACTCTTTGCTAAGTCGAAATTTTGCCAAAAATTCATTTTGCGGAAGTTCAAATGGATTTTGAGCATCTCGCAGTATTCTTCTTTCTATTCGGCGTTCAACAATTCGTGTTCTTTCTTGGAGGATAAGTAAATCCCGTGCCAAATACTCCATGTTATATAATAAAAGGAAAATAATAAAAATAAAATTATAAAATAAAAATTATCTGAAAATATAATAATAATTTTAAATACAAAGTCTAAATTTTTAACTTTCTTCTTTATTTTTACAATTTCTTACTTTTTTGAAAACAGAATGAAATTATATTGTCTCGCGTACACTCCCTCTTAGATTTCAGAAAGGCGTCGTTATTGTCTATCGAGGGGTCTCGTACCCCTCGATAATCTTAACGATAAATTCGACGTACTAACGACAATTTTATCGACAACTGTCGTTTAGTTAAATTACAGAATAGCAAT
>NW_012026791.1:91138-91723 GCF_000956235.1 Wasmannia auropunctata | reverse complement strand
AAACTTCCATATCGCACAAATGTTAATTTATTAATAAATATTACACAATAT
Source organism: Wasmannia auropunctata (assembly GCF_000956235.1). Taxonomy (NCBI): domain Eukaryota; kingdom Metazoa; phylum Arthropoda; class Insecta; order Hymenoptera; family Formicidae; genus Wasmannia; species Wasmannia auropunctata. Next base: position 91,672 of record NW_012026791.1, on the reverse strand, counting down.
GTATTCCTACTTATATTTATGTTATACTACAATAAAAATAAGAATAATTTATTGCGTATGCGTCCTTCACTATTTCAGTCTTGAAATTAATTAACATTTAAATGCTTATTCAAATGCTTCGCAAATATTATTTGATAAAATAAGAAACTTCCGTGATTATACGTACAGACTGTTCCCACAATAAGTTGTTTACACCGATTTGACTTAATATTCTGCGACATTCAAATTTTGCTTTGTAAGCGTTGTCTAGCCATGCGCGATTAAAACGATTCATAGTTATACATCCGTAGAATATTGCGAAAATAGATTTGCTTTCATCGTTATTCCTTGTCAAATGCAAAAATGCAATCAGAACGTGCTGCGTGAAGAATTGCATGCGCGCAGCGTAAACGAGTACAAATATGATGTGCGTATATACAGGCGTTTGTAATTATTTCTTGAAAATGATACTTTGGAAAATAACTTTATCACACATGGTTAAATTCGTATTAAAATAATCTCTAAAATTTGGTCACAAAAAAATTTAAAAATTTA
>NW_012026791.1:89282-91088 GCF_000956235.1 Wasmannia auropunctata | reverse complement strand
ATTTTAATAATTTTTTCAACGATTTTATTATTTTAAATAAACATTTTTTAAACTATAATTTATTACAAAAGTTTTTATATTTTGTTTTTATGTTTTTGTTTACGTTTTTGTTTCGCCATTAAATCGTACAATAATACGATCAGTACCGGAAATCTCATAAGACATTTAGCAGATTACCGTGACATCAGAGAAGTTGGAAGAAAAGTCATTGAAAATAAATTGACGAATTTTTTTGTCGCTCGTCCCAAGAATCCGTTAATGAAAGAAAATGATAAAAAATGGTTATTTGGTAGACATTTAGTATTAATGGCATGTAGAGACTTACTACCATTCACCATTGTAGAAAATGAAGGATTCCGAGATTTAAAAAAAAAATATAACGTAATTAAAGATGTGACAGACTTGCCAGCACGCATGACATTAAGCCGTACTGCTTTAGAAGACGTTTTTGTTTCTATGAAAGTGCATATAATAGATAAGTACATACATTGTACAATTAGCAGTGATTGCTGCTTTATCTTCGATATGTGGACAGATAACTATCGTCATAGAAATTATATATGTTTTACGCTTCATTTTATAGATAATAATTTTGAACTTAAAAATATAACTTTAGGCAACAATCTAGTCATTGGAAAACATACTGCAGAGAAAATCGTATTTCATTTAGACACTATTAAAGACGAATTTAATCTAAGCAATAAAAAATGCATCATTGTGACTGACAGCGGTTCCAACATGAAAAAGGCTGCTAAAATTTCGAATATCGAAAATCATTTGTGTTTAATGGTCTTCATAACTTAGTTATTATTGATGGTGTTAAGAAAAATATACTAGTCAATGACTTGATTGGAAAAATAAGAGAAATTGTAAAAGTTTTAAAGTATAAGTGATAAAGTATAAGTTCAGCGATTTAGAGAAAGAAATAGACATTGAACAGCAGAAAGTTCTTCTATCAATAAATAAAGCGTCCGAGTATCTAGAAATGGAAGATAATGATCCATTATTTTTAGATTTAGACGAGTTTAATCTTAATGATCCAGACAAAAACAAAGAATTTAATTCACAACCCGACGAATTTAATCAAAACAGACTTAAAACACCTAAGTTAGATGTACCTACGCGATGACATAGTATTTTGCTCATGCTGGAAAGTATAAATTACAACAGAAGTGTAATTAATACTTTGTTAGGACGAATGGAAAAAGAAGATCTAAAATTATCAATATCAGAGTGGCAAACAATTGATGAACTAGTTCATTTTCTTGAAAAAATTAAAAAAATAGTCGAAATATTACTAGTGATAAAACATGTACTCTAAACTTACAATTAGTACTTTTATTTAGAAGTGAACTAAAATGCATTTGTGTTCCAATGAAAATGATTCATTAGTGATAAAGTTAATGAAAAATAGAATGCTTGATAATTTTGAACGCAGATTTCCCATTACAGACTTACTCGTCCTAGCTTCCTTGTTAGATCCTAGGTTTCAAAACTTAGACAGTGTAAAAAAATATTTTGATTCTCGAGATACCAGTCCTTATAAATTTTTGAAGCAACATGCACATGAATATGCTGAAAATAGTGAAAATACAAAAACGGAAAATGATGAAATTAATTGTCGAAAGCAAACGGATATTAACTATATTATAGACTTGGCTAGTAAACATTCTTCCTCTATTGATTTAATGCAAAATGGGTTGGAAAAAGAATGCCACATATTATTTAGCAAACATGCATCCTTTAAAAATATTTTAGAATTTTGGAAGAATAGAAAACATGATATGTCTATGTTATCTAAACTGG
>NW_012026791.1:87950-89262 GCF_000956235.1 Wasmannia auropunctata | reverse complement strand
TTTCTATCTTATCGCCCTTCCGAATATCAAGTTTGAAATAATCGTCTTCAATAAAGTTAATTATGTGAATTTCGAGTTTGAAATTTCCATCCGTGATAGACCCACAACCAATTTTTTTGTTTAGTTTGCTATTATATACGCTACTTAAATTTGTTTTAATATATCTTTTTAAATCTAGGAAATATATGTTATTTATTATGAATCGTACAACAGAAAATAATAAAGAAGTTAAGATATAATATGACAATAATTGAAAATAGCATATAAATAATAAATGTATTCTTACTAATGCGGTTAGATGAACTAAACGCGTCACAAAGTCTGACTTTATCAATTTGAGTATTTATTTTGGTACATTCAAATTTTCCCAAAGTGGAAATTATTGTATTAGTTAAAATTTGGAGTTCAAAGGGTACATTCCCTGTATTATAAAGGGCATTTTTTGGTGGTCTAGCCTGAACACCATCGAGGTATATAATCTATCCGTGGAATATTAAAATTAATATAATAAAATTTAAAAAAAACATATTAAATTGTATTAGGTGATTTATAGGTAACAAAAAGCAGGTCTCGCGAAAATCTGGAAGCTATTAGAAAACTGTATTATAATTTACAAAAATTTTAGATAACTTACAGAATTACTGAGTATATATTTTTCAACAATATCAATATTATTGTTCCATGCAGTAATTTGTATACGCTTGCCATTACCATTATTTAGAATAAATTTGAAAAATTTATATTGATTATTATTTCCAACTAATCGTGGGGCTTCAATGCCATCCACGAAGCCAATAATTTCTCTACAAAAAATATTGATTATACATTTAGGTCTCAAAAAATTAAAATATCTTTTAAATTTAATTTGAGTATAGATTTATAATTTAAATTTTTGAAATACAATGGATGACAAATTTAGAATGATATAGATGAATAAATATTTTTATCATGGAACTTATAGCTTTAAAATATAAATTTTTAAAGCTTAATTTAATAATTTTCAAAAAAAATATAGAAAGTATATTTTGCTTGGATAAATCGTCAGTTTTATTAGGCTTGAAAATTAAATTAACACCAGCATTAGAATTAAACAAAGAGTATGAACAATGACTAAAACCTTTGGAATGTTGTTAATGATCATGATTCTGAAAACATGACTTTGGGACATGATCATTTGAAATGGTTTATCATTTATTCGAAAAATAAAAAAAAATACCTAAATATAAAATAAAAGAAAAAATCCTAAATGATTATGTATATGAAATATGATATTTTTATAAAAGAATAATTGATAATGTCCTGAACTTGACGA
>NW_012026791.1:85249-87900 GCF_000956235.1 Wasmannia auropunctata | reverse complement strand
TTACACTGGCTTCCAGTGTTTTGAAGGTACTTGAGAGATTGGTCAAGTCTAGAATTGAAAGACTAATAGAACTCGAATATTTGCTGCCCCCATCCCAATTTGGGTTTAGGAAGGGTAGATCGTGCGACGATTGTTTGGCCTTGCTGAACCTATATATTTACAAAGCTTTTTCCAACAGGAACCTAGCAGGAGGTCTCTTTCTAGACATCAAATCCGCATACGATAACGTGGATCCAAACATCCTGTTTGAGGAAATTGATAAACTCAAAATACCATATGGCTATAAGAGCTTTCTAAGAAATCTGATCAGTCCAAGACTGGCGAACATCTTCGAATCCGGCTGCTTCTTCACCTCCAGATTATTGCGGAGAGGTCTCCCCCAAGGGGTGGTCTTGAGCCCCTTATTATTTAATTTATATGTAAGACATATCCTGAGGCACATCCCGCACAATTGTCAAGCTCTACAATTTGCGGATGATATCGCTATAGTATGCATTGATAATTCCATCGAGAGAATTGTGAACAGCCTATCTGAAGCTTTTGAGGGAGTGAACGGTTGGTTGGAATCTATCGGATTGGAGATCTCGATACCAAAGACTCAATTTATTATCTTTAATCGACTCAGATCCCTTAACCTCCCTAATGGATTACCGGTGAGAAACAATGTAATTCCTTTGACGAGTGAGGTTAAATACTTGGGACTTACAATGGACTCGGGTCTCCGTTGGAAAACACATATCAGAACAATCCGTGACAAGACATCAGTATTCATCAATATTCTAAAATGGTTATGTGGCAGAAATTGGGGTATCACCCCGCTTGCGGGAATTAAATTCATCAACGCAACCATCGTGGCCCAAATGGAGTGGGGATCCATTTGGTACTTGAGCGCTGCAAAATCTTACCTAAAAATCATAGAGGGAATGATCTGTTCAGCCTACAAAGTGGCACTAAACATCCCCCAGCATGCCTCGAACAAAGTGACATGGGTTTTCTCTAAACAGCAATCCTTCTTGAGAAGAATCACTACAAAAGCGGATAAATACATATGTAAAACCATCCAACTCAAGCAAAACAGAATAATCAACAAAATAAACGACTTCTCTGTGAGGGTTCTAAATAGAGAAGTGCCCCCCCGAAACGTCCCATTTATTATTTCGAGGTGGCCATCGATTAGCCACTATAAAAAACATCTGTACGTTTGGGATTTCCACCCTTCTTTCTCATCTAAACGAACTGTTTTAACATCAAAAATGGAAATAGATTTGGAATCTGGCCGTATCGCTCAAGAAAGCCACGATCCAAACACAGTTTTCATGAACTTAATCAATTCTGATAGTAACGACACTAACAACACAATTATATTCACAGACGGCTCGAGAAATGGGGAGCCTGACTCCTGGAATGTTGGAGCCTCCTTTCATATCTTTCTAACTAACTCATCTGAAGGGTTTAGACTCAATAACTACTCTAGCTCCTTCTCAGCTGAAGCCTTAGCAATTAGCAAAGCTTTGGACGCGATCTTGGATAATCCATGGTTAAGAACTAATATATGTACCGATTCGCTTAGCACGTTAATCGCTTTAAACTCATGCATGGAGCCTTCTCGGACTGATACCTCCTTTTTCAACAGTTTGAACCCAACAATTAGAAATTTATATAACAAAATATGTTATTGTCTGTCCCATAACAGAGACATCAAACTCACCTGGTGTCCTGCCCATGTAGGAATTAGAGGGAACGAGATTGCCGACTCAACGGCCAAACAGGCATCCCAATCGGGCCTACGGGTAAACAATAAAATCTTTTCTACGGAGGTTTTGCTCAATAATATCCGAGAATATGAATCAATCGACTCCCATTTCTTAGATACATTAAAAGTTAGTTATAACAACAAATATATTAATTATTTCTCTCACATCAATGTGGACTATATTAACAAATTTGCGCTCGAAAGACTTAACTCGGGTCTTATGGTAAGATTGATAACAGGATTAGAAGCTGGTCCAGCGCTAGGAGACATATGTGCAATATGATTAATTCCCCGGAATGCAAGTGCGGTGATACATATCAAGATTTAGAGCATATTCTCTGGAATTGCCCCCTAGTGAGCAATTCCAGAGAAAATTTGGTTAAAACTCTCAGAAAGGAGAAATTACAAAACCCCTTTTCTTGGGGCTATCTTATGGGGAACCTCAATGTGCCAATTATTTATGCTATTTTAAAGTTTTTAAAAATTGCTCAAAATGAATTAGAGATTAAACTATAAGTTCGTAACTGTAATACGAGGGGAGTTATTTTCTTTGTATAACCTGAGCCGTGGAATAGAAAACCTTGTAACCGGAATCAGTGCCCGTTTCTATGAAATCGACAATATGATAATCCCTCTTGATATGACCATCGGACTTTTTTTCCCCGAAGACCCCTTTCGTCAGCGCACTTATCGTACGCCCGCACGGTTCTTGATATGCCGACTCTTAGTGCCAATTTTATTTCAGATATTCTATCTAGTACGAGACTGACCTAAGTACGTTCGTACAACGACAATGAGCCTTACCCTTCTCGTCTTAGGTAAATGTTAGACTTACTGCGGTCGCCATCCTGTTTAACCCTCAACAGGGAAGGTAGTTTAGATCGGAAGAGCACACGTC
>NW_012026791.1:84709-85199 GCF_000956235.1 Wasmannia auropunctata | reverse complement strand
CCACCCTGTTTAACCCTCAACAGGGAAGGTAGTTTTCCTCGGATCAGTCACCCAGGTTTACCGGATTCTCGTCCTTCCTTCTGGTTGGCGGCAGTTGACGATATTCTCGTTTTATGAGTTCGGAATGTGAGCGCACGCGACTTTTGTGAGGTCCGCAAAAGAATTAGACTTTGTTCGGTGAAATGTTTATATTTATTTTGAAAAGTTCAAACGCTCACACTCAAATTACCGCGCACACGATCGCTCGCGCTTCGCGGATCACGCGATCTCGCCTTTCGCCGGGAATCCCAGCGGTCGGGGATGCGCTTTAAACGCAATTCGGTTTGCGTCACTAAATGCGCCGCGGAAACGACTCGGCCCTGCCACGACCGACACAGCGCTATAACGCATAAAAGATAACCGAAATCGCGTATAAGGTTTCAAGAACACGTCGTTTAAATGCGCAACAAACTCGCGCTAGATCCGTTTCGGAATTGTATAATCCGTAACT
>NW_012026791.1:80079-84659 GCF_000956235.1 Wasmannia auropunctata | reverse complement strand
TAAAATGACTACAAATGTAAAGAACTGTTTTGATAATATAAATATGTTTTATAAAAAAGTCGATAAGTATATGCCATTTATGTGGAGAAGAGTATCTAAACTATATTTTAATATTTCACGAAGATAACAATGATATTCTTGAAAAAGTAGTAAATATATGCCATGGCAGTTACGATACATTTGCCAGCTTGAATTAAGTGATAAATCACGACCCACAATCGTTCGCAGCAGCATCGACATCGTCACACTAGCAAAATGGAATTTCTCACCGAGCTGGGCTGAAAGCTGAACTTTGAGTACGTTACTCGCGGCTACATGTTTCGCAAGAGGCGAATGAATATCGTGTCAAAGATTTTCAAGTTGAACCAGGATAAGGGCCAGGGTCAGAGGGCGGAGTTGTTATCACAGAGTTACTTGGTGGAGCTTATTAATTGTTAGTGTGCTGGCTCCCAGCGGGCAGGACGCCATAGCAGAGGACATAAGGATATTCGCGGAACAGCTGCGACCTTTGGTGCAATTGGAGAAAATAGATTACAAGTAGAGACTGGTCCATTAATCATGAGGTTTTTCTATCGCAAAGAATTATTTATTATAAATATTTTGCATAAATTTAGTGCATCATAAAATATTCGCCATGTATTCGATTTAAAAAAGGAGAAAAAAATTTGTAGAATATTGTTTTAATTATTATATTTTAATGTTCATCGTAATTCGACATAATATTTGTCTTTGCCTTTAAATTCTTCACTGAGACTTACTGGGTTTTATTAAATGTTTTCTAGATTTATTCATTGAGAAATAATACGATGTGAAAAGTATTTTTTATAAAATGCATAAGTGTTAAGTTACACAATCGAAATTTTAACGTTTATTCAACAATATTTTACACAAATTTTTATGAAATTAATATTGTGATTAGATAATCTTTGGAGTCGCAGATTGTATCTCTTTAATCTGTGCTGTACGTCCACAAGTGACGGACAGTCATTTGCTACTCCTATTGCTTTTAAATAAGAGAAGCAATTTTCGAGCACATCTTGGCACAACCGTCTTGTAATTAATATATTATGTATATCAATAATTGATGCCAATTCTTGTATTAATATATTATGTATATCAATAATTGATGCCAATTCATAATTCCATACAAGTTATGCTGTACGTAATTATGTGGATTTAACCCAAGTAGCTTTCATTATGATATCATAAAAAATTTAGTTAAAAAAATTTTAATTAATAATTTTACTATAACATTATAAAATATTCTTAGTAAATTTTTGCTCATTTTTAAATTTTGGTTACTCAGCGAATAATTGACATGAAAAATAGATCAAAACAGAATTTTACAGAGCAAACTCTTTACTATTATAAGATGCCTTTGTTCAATTTTTACTCAATTGAATACTCAATTTAATACTCAAAGGTTCAATTTAATACTCAAAGGTGTGATCAGCTTTGAATGAAGATGTATTTGACACATATAAAATCTTGTTTGTGGTCTTCCATCGCCTAACAAAAGATTTGGCGAAAATAATCATTCGTATCATCTCAAAGTGCAGACTTTGCCCTTTCAAATGAAAAAAAAATTTTTCTACACCAATTATTTAGCAAGATATTGCAATTTCAAGTAACCTGCGTTTGATATCAAATCTTTTATATAAGTAATACATCTTTGACTAGAATTGAATAATGTTAATGTAATTTTTATTTGATCATAACTTGGCGCCAGTTTTTAATATCAAACTTTTCAAACAAATGATACATATATCACTTGGTATGGATAGAATTACGCAATTTTTATGGGACTACATCACCATTCATAAAAATAATGATACACATATCACTTGGTTTGAACGAGGTATCTAACACCATATCTATAGGATTATAATTTGTTGATGCTAGTTGTTGATATCAAATGATATGTATCTTTTCTACAAATGATATCAGAGTCATATGGGATAAACGCGCGCATCGAGTATACATTTAAATGTGCGAATTGTCTATATCTATATATGTGGTTTGGGTCGCTCCTTCTTTAAACGTAATAGGAGCTGCGAGAGGCTAACATGGTGCCATATGGCTCCTTTGTAAGAATTACATTGACCATCCATATACCACTGTGTGTAAGGTATATCCGTGCACAATCGCATATCTAGCATTAGTTTTACGATCCTGACAGACATGTATATTCCGACATGTATTATACCGGCGCTAATGTTTTTAAATTATCAAAAACCTGTTCAAAATTTTTCCCGTGCTGATATAGCAATTTTTTCTATTTATGCTTCGTCAAAATATTAGCGATCAATGAGCTCCCGTTTACGGAGCTCGGTTGCCCCGAGTTATCAGTCGATATTTCTGCGGTATTTCCCTTCATACAACATGCCGTAATTAGAGGTTGAGCAACTGCCAACCTCTCGGTGGACATAGGGTTCCAGTTAGTATCCCCTCCGTCTACTTTTACGCACCTGGTGGCTCCGGGTTCGCAAGTTACTCCCGATCGAAGTGCTACGCAGTTATGTCTCGTACGGTAGCCATCTCGTAGTGTAAACGAAATCTTGGCTAGTACGATAACGTCCGTCCATGTTCCGGAAGGATCGGAGTACGTGCTTCTGCTACAAGATCCGTCGGTTTCCACGTGTTTTGCTAATAAGGTACCTGGTCGGGAAATCGTTTCATTCGACTTTAATCCGTATATAAATGGCATACCGTTTCCGGTGTTGTAGATGCCATAAATATGCATTTCTTTATATGCATCACAAATTTGCATTATGTACGAGTATATTTACCGTTGTGCACGTCCGACGTGTGACAGAACATTTCGCATTTTTTGACTATTCTATCAATCATGATCTTGCATTGTATTACCTTTATGATCTTGAATTCGTTAATTATCTATGTTAACTATACATATGTTTTATTATTATTTACGTTTTGAGAAGGAATATTACATTCCTCAATTTCTAGCAGTGACACCGTGGTTATATTTGCTAACGGTGATCCACAGTCATAGCCGATTATCCCATGAATATCCAGGAATTCATCTGAAAATTTGATTTATTCACCTGTTACTATTTGTTTGCTGGTTTTATATGAGATATTCGTAATCGATTAGAACGCACGATTCAGATATTTTTCTTTATTTTGATTTTAATGTTATTTTTGTTTAATATTTCTAGTACTTCGTGTGTGGGGACCGATTCATTGATCTCCGAATTTTCCGGACTTGAGTTCTCTTAATAAAAATACGTGATCTCCAGGTTTTAAATGTGCGTGGATTAATGTTCTTATCATAATGTTTTTTCGATTTGGTTTTAATTTCAATGACATTTTTACGAGCGTTTATCGTGTGAAGTTGCGTAACAAGATTTATTAGATAGTCGTCGTAATTTGTTAATTTATCTTCAAGCCCTAGTGGGTCATTTGATGGAACTCTTGCTATCTTGCCGAACACTAATTCATATGGAGTGTTTTGTAGCCTCATGAACATGTGTGTTGTAATTAAACATTGCCAACCCAATTCATCTATCCCATTGTTTTTCTTTGTTTGCATATTGCTTTAAATATTCTTCTAGCGCGTGATGTGATTTTTCTTATAATGATCCATTTGATTGAGGATGAAAAGTAGTTGTGCGAAATTTGCGAATATTTTGGCAATCTCATCAAATCACTAATAAAATTATTTTCTTGATTAAAATTGCTTTAGATGCTCTAAATATGTAGATAAATTTATTTAAGAAAGCTTAGAGGGCTCTCCCTCACAAATGTCTCCCGGAGCGGTGACGCAATTCCAGCTTTTCCCGTAAAAATCGTGGACTCCAGGACGTAACAAAATGTTGATTGTACAATTACTTCAAGTGTTTATTATGTACTGCGCATTATCCGCAACACAGGTCAAGTAAGCGCATCCACCTCTTCGAGATAATGTTTAATTTTGTAAAAATATGAGAGAAGTTGAATATAAATTGCTATTTCTTTAAAAAAGTATAATAAATTGGTTACACAAAGAATCATATTTTTTTTATTCAAATTTGCACATTTTTAATTAATTAAAGGTTAACTAAAAAGTGCGTGCGTTTACTCCAAATGACTCTACATATAACTACTTAATAAAATACTTAAATTTTTTAAAATTTAGTGTAATGGTTTCTTGTTCGAGTAGCGCAGTATTTAACGTCTTCTTTCCTTTTTTTTTTTGAAAAAAATGTTGCAATATCGCGCATACTTGATGTGAGACACTTCTGTGTCTCTTAATATATTTAACATAAAAAATTATAATTTTTCCTCTTTTCAATGTGACATTATTGGAAAGTCATTGCTAAGATTGGATGAGAATAGCTCGAGATATTGATGTCCATATAATGATCAGAATAATCTTAACAAGAAACGAGGTATGGAAAAAAAAGAGGATTTAAACATTGAAAATTTTGCAAAGTAAATGAATTTACGGAGTTGCAAATTTTTTCCAAACTCGCGGATCATTTTTTAAAATAAATCATTTTAAAGGGATGATTTTATTTTAATTTTCAATTTTATGTTATGTAATTTGAGTGGCAAGAAAAGATTTGCAACTCCGTAAA
>NW_012026791.1:79243-80029 GCF_000956235.1 Wasmannia auropunctata | reverse complement strand
TTGGCATTATCCGATGTGCACCATAGGGAGGTTGGCAAACGGACTTTGCACATTGTGTGAGTGCGGGTGTATGTAAAACATACACACATACACACACGGTATGCAAAATCCGATCGCCAATCTACCTATAGTGCACACTGGATAATGCCAATCATACATGAGAAAATTGCAAAGTTTGACAGAATGCACGGACTTGCTAAAATTTTTCTCGGAGATGCGGTTTCCAGCGTCATAAAGTTGGAATATTTCTCTTTAGTTTGAAAAAAAAAAACAAGTCGCTACGATTTTTTTCACAAAGTTACAGCATTTTGAAATAACTCTTGTATTTTTCTCATGTGTGATCAACATTACCCGATGTGCATTATAGGTAGATTAACGATCGGATTTTGCATACCGTGTGTGTATGTTTTACATACGCCCGCACTACACGATGTGCAAAATCCATTTGCCAACCTCCCTATGGTGCACATCAGATAATGTCAAACATACATGAGAAAAATACAAGGGTTATTTCAAAATGCTGTAACTTTGTGAAAAAAAATCGTAGCGACTTGTTTTTTTTTCAAATTAAAGAAAAAGATTCCAACTTTATGACGCTGGAAACCGCATCCCCAGGAAAAATTTTAGCAAGTCCGTGCACTCGTTCAGACTTTGCAATTTTCAGTGTGGCAAACATGCTCTCAGATTTAAGAGTTTACAGCAACAGGGGTGCATTAAATTTAAAATCGACTCACAGTCTCTTAAAGTAGAGATTTCAAGCTTTCAACTGAGTCGACAAGGCACACA
>NW_012026791.1:77769-79193 GCF_000956235.1 Wasmannia auropunctata | reverse complement strand
TTGGAGACAAAACGCAGTAATCTCAATAATGTCGCTATTGTCATCTGGCATTTTTCCACAAAAAACAATGTGACCAACGTTTATTAATTGTTCACCGCCAATAAAATTTTTACTAGTAGGTGTCGACCTAGTAAAATTACAAATTTCTCCTATGGATACTCTCATTTTTGTTTATTACTGCTGTATTTACGCATAACAACATACCACAGTAAGAAAACCTGTTAGAGCTGTTGGTTAGATTACCTACTCGCAGTAGTTTCGATCGTTGGCGCCAGATGACAGGATGTGAAGACCCCGCCTACATCGAATTTCCCAATATATGTAACTACATACACATATTGATAATTTTGACTTGAAGTTTTAAAAAAAGTGTCTTCGATCATTATGAATAAACTACTGAATGTTTCAAACATCTTTTGTTTTACATTCTTAAAGGAAATATATTCCTTAAAGTATCAAATAAATTATAATGTTTTATATTGAGCTGAATAAATTATTGTAATAATTGATATACTTGGTTGAGCGAAGAGTAGGAATCTTTAAGGCATGAAGCCATTGTATCACGCCACAGTCTTCTTAAGTAACTTTCGATAAGGAGCTTTAGATAACTAATCTAAACTGGCCGCAGTATCGCTTCTAACTTATCTCACTTTGCCTTGTTGTATGACATTTATTTGTTTATTAGAATATCGGGTGATGAAAGTAGCTCTAATAGTACGTAAATAATTGAATATGTCCAACAAAACGAACAGACAAAATAACTTCTCAGCGCTAAGTGTTTTTGCACACATAAAATTTTTTTATTTAAATTAAATTCTTATTCTTGTTACTTACAAGGAAAGGGTCCCCCTCCGATTTCGATGAGTTTTTGATATGTTATTTTCCAGACAAAACCAAGAATTAAGCTACCTCATATTTGTGCCCGTTTGCGCTTTTAAGGGGTGAAACACCTCTTAGAAAAAAATCAGTTTGTTTATTTCAATGCGAATATCGTCGAAACTAGGAGAGATAGAAAAAAATGGTCTGAATAAAAATTGAATGACTTTAAGAGTACTTTATAATTACAATTAAAAATAATTTTATTCACAATAAAAAGAGAGAAAGGGCTCGTTACTTTAAAACACAATGAATAATAGGCCAAATACGAGCAGACAAAGGTTTAAGATGTATAATTTATTTGTTCACAGAAAAATTAATAACAGCGATACCGGTTTCAGCCTTACTCGGCCTTTATCAATCGCAATAACCACTGAACATAATTGATATTCTAATCGTAGTTGCTCATGACAACTTAATATCATAAAATTTCGTAATATAACCTTAATATAAACAGTCAAAGAACACGTGGGGTAAATTGAGAAGTCATACACTAAATTATTTCGCAGTCCGTAATTATAAAAACGCAAACTTGACTTATATAACAA
>NW_012026791.1:74875-77719 GCF_000956235.1 Wasmannia auropunctata | reverse complement strand
TCGTGCGTGCGTGCGTGCGTGCGTGCGTGCGTGCGTGCGTGCGTGCGTGCGTGCGTGCGTGCGTGCGCGTGTGCGCGTGTGCGCGTGTGCGCGTGTGCGCGTGTGCGCGTGTGCGCGTGTGCGCGTGTGCGCGCGTGTGCGCGTGTGTGTGCGTGTGTGTGCGTGGGGGGGGGATGCAATGAGCGCGCGCATATATTGAGATTTTCGAGAATTTCGAGACGAGACAAGATTTTTAGGTTCGAGATCAAGACAAGAATATACATTTCGAGATATTTTTCGAGACAAGACGAGATTTTCCAAAATCTCGTCTTGTCTCGTCTTGCGGCATCTCTAATTACTAACAAATTAATATGTTGTAAAGCTGAGCCTTAAAATCCTAGAAGTTAATGATTTTATTGGTGTTCTTTTTTTGAAAGTACAAATCAGTATAGAAGGTGTGTACTCATTAGAATAAACGGACTAATCCAATGAGCTTCTAGCACACTCAATTTGTGCTGATTTATGTAAAATGCTGTAAATTTATTTAATTTATGCTGTAAAAAAGAAAATATCCTTTGAAAGAAGGATTTTTCTCAGCTTTTTCTAGTGCTTAAATATAATAAGGGAACTTTAATAAACTTAAATAAGATCTAATTTTAGTATTAAATGTAAGCATTTGGAAATGCTGTTAAAAGTCCTTATTATAATTTACTTCTATTTGTATTTAGCAATATCAGAAATTGTAATATATAGATTGCAATTGTAAATTTTGTAAAAAGGTAGACTTAAAAGTCTACTTTTGTCCTAGTAAGTTCTTGACATTGTATATATGTTGTGTCACGGGCCGATTACCGTAACACGAATGCGACAATGGTTAAGAAATACGACACCACCTAAATTAAATCGGGAACACCGACAAAGCATTCCGGAAGAATATATTATGTAAAAATAAAAATAACTAATAAGGATGGTTGCGCGACGGCGGCCTCGCGGCAACCGAAAAGTATAACGCTGACACGGCAACGCGATTGCTATAAGTACGCGCAACGACAAGGCGCGGGGGGTTAATCTGTCGAAAGATAAGTTCGTGTCACGTTACCAGGTTCGCCACGAATAGTGAAGTGCCGTATCGGCGAGTATCGAATAAGAAGAAGCGGGATATTGTAAAATAAACTGAGACTGGATCTAAGGGCAAATAAAGTGTATTTTCGAAAAAGTGATCAAAGGCGTCAGAGTTATTCAGTTTCCCCGCGGAGCCAGACCCCGTTGTGCTAGCGGCACAACAGTTGATATAAGTTGTAGGATTATGGATACAGAGTTTAATGCATATCAGACAGGTGACATTTGTCATGCGGTTCCTGATAATGATCTATTGGCTTGGCTCTCCGAGTGCTGATGGATAAGATGCTGGGTGATTTCATTGTAGACAAGTGTTGCCTTTCTATAAGAAAAAAATTCAAATTAAGTTACAAATAAGAATTCCAGGTACATATATGGCTGTTTTAATATAATTAAATAATATTTTTTATACTATTCGAATTGTTGATTCGTTTCGGAGTAGAGTCTACTACAATACAAACAATTATGTATAATTAGTCATACATGATTTAAATATTAGGTGTACAAAAAAGTTCTGAACTTTCTTTAGCAAAATTCAATCTTTATTCAAAAACAAACAAAAAAATATTAATCAACGAAATATTCCCCGTTTGCACCAACGACCTTTTGCCATCTTTCGGGTAGCTTGTGAATTCTTTGATGATAGAAGCTCACCGGCTTCGAAGCGATAAAGTCATTAATGCATTTTTGTATCTCTTCAAATCTCACGAAATGTATATCAGCCAAATGATGCTGCAGCGACCGGAATAGGTAGTAATCGGAAGGCGCCGTGTCTGGGCTATACGCCGCGTGCGGAAGAAGTTCCCAGCCTAACGCAAAGATATGGTCCTGAGTCACTTTCGCAACATGTGGTCGAGCATTGTCATGAAGCAAGATTACTTTACGACGTCCTTGGTCAGTAAATGGCCTTTTTTCTTTTAATGCATTGCTCAAATTGATCAATTGTTGTTGGTAGCGGTCTGCCGTGATTGTTTCACCCGGTTGTAACAACTCGTAATACAACACACCTTTCCAATCCCACCAGATACAGAACAAATCTTTAAGACTGAAATCTCCTTGGCAAAATTTTTAATACCATCTTTTACATGTAGTATGACTGAGAACAACGCTTTCTCCATATGCAGCACAAATCATGCAATAGCTTCAGCAGCATTTTTCTTTAGATGAAACGCGAAGTGGATAGAAAATTGAATATGCTCTTTTGTTATTGCCATCGTGAACACTGATTTTTTAGTTTTGTGCATCAAACGCCAAACCGTATTGCATTTTAGAAGACCAAATGTCAACGCTTTAAATCTGCAAAAGGGCGGGAAGATATATAAAATTTAAATTGTTATTTCGGTTGTATGAAATCTAAAGCTCAGAACTTCTTTGTACACCTAATATATTATGAAATAATTAGCTTCATATAAACCTACAAGTCTGTTTGTAGTCTGATGAGAATGCACGCTTACTATCCACTTGCGATTGTGAAGCTTTGGTCGTTCCACCTCCACATCGTTCCTTCGATATGTAGGAACATTTTGATAGGGGTAATGACGAAGTTTTTATCGGTGTATCTTTTGCAAAAATTATAATAAAGATAACAATAGTATCATAAATAAAAATATAAGATTAACTCGTGTGAAGCAACTTTAATCTATTACATTACAAGCAATAGTTATATTTTTAAATATTGTTTTTATATAAAGAATTGTAAATGATTTCTTACCTTTACGTTGTTTGGACAGATCGGAAGAGCACACG
>NW_012026791.1:72118-74395 GCF_000956235.1 Wasmannia auropunctata | reverse complement strand
AAAACTGATTGCATATTCATACTCAGCGACCCAAAAAACCCCCGAGTAAATATTTTCAGATCAAAGTATATTATTTTTAAAATGTTTGATCGGCCATTTTGAATCCGCCATTTTGAATTTTGGAAATCTGACCCCGGATTCGTCATCAGCGACCATCAAAACCCATTAGTAAAAATTGCCACGAAAATCGAACTTCAAATAAGCTGGAAAACGCTTTTTTCGCCAAAAAACTGCATTTTTTGGTGTTTGTTTCTTTATAACAATTTTACAACAAATGAAATTTAAACATTAGTGGTGTAATATTGTAGACAAATACCTTAGCTACTAGAAAAACCAACCACTATTTTTAAATACTTTGAAATTGAATTTTTATAAATAAAATTAGCGGGTAAAAAAGGTGGTCCCTATAGGGACCACCGTGCTTCAAAGGGTTAAATGTATTTATCAGTTCTATAAACTGCGTGCTAATATGGTTTGTATTTAAAATGCAATCCTAAACCAAAACTGGAAATAATATCTCAAATTAATTTGATTATCAAATATTTTTAAAGTGTTTTTTTGCAATTCATAATGCACGGACGTATAAATCTGTCAAACACAAGAATCTAGTAAAATTCATATATTAGATAAATTAAAAGTTTGTGCCCGATCTGTCATTATAAATCGAACTTGTGCACTTACTTAATACAAAACAATCATTATTATAGGTTGTGACGCCGCAGTCCGCTGCGGCGGAGCAGCGTCCCGCCGCCGTCACAAGGCGCGGGTTCGCGCCCCTTTTTACCGGACCGGCAGCTGCATTGTCGAGACGAAACCGAGATCTCCGGGAGGCCCGAATTGAAAACGCGTACATTTTATTAATTTACTTTGAACCTCTTGTATGTACCGCGGCACCTCACCGGACAAACGGAGCGACGGAGGACGGGAGTCAGGGCCATGGACGGCAGAAAGTGCGTGGAGTACGGGCGACCTGGCGCGGGAGCAACGGGGGCACGCACCGGACACGCGGCGAGCAGGTGACCGAGCACGCACCGCGGAGCGCGTGACCACGCAAGGATGCAAGGTCCGCCAGGAGCGCGACCGGGAAGACGGGCATTGGAACTGAGGCCCGCGAAGAGCGATACGGCCGGCGATTTTCCCAGGGCCCGGGGCCATCGCCGCGAGCTGCCGGGGCGAGATGGCCAACTCGCCTCGGAATACAAGGGCAAAGGACGAGCCCATCTGAAATCACGCCGCCACCTCCCGGATATCGGGCGACCTCGCGAGGGCGCGAGGCGCCCACACGTCAAGTCACCTAATTACGCCCGTGCCACGGCAGGACCCCCGCGGCGCCGTGATTGGTCGCGGCCGACCGCGCCGCTGTGTTGCGCACCCCCGGGCTGGGGGTGCAGGCATCGATCCGAGATCGATCGGGATCGACGTCGCTTTTGCGTGCGAACAACCACGGCGAGCGTGCGGCCGATTTAGCGAGCGAGCGCCTTAGAGATAGAGAGAGAAGGACGAGTTGCTGCCGGCTCGGAGGAACTTGGCGAGGACGAGAAGGAGATCGTGCCGGTGAGGTGACCCTCTTTATCACATGTAAAGCCACGGGCAAATCGAGAATCTTGCTCGCGCTCTGCGGACGGTAACGCCATTTTCGTGATAGGTTTTCGTCGCGTGCGCCCCTTTGGCGACGCGTATTTGGTGACTTTTCTTTGATTTGGCGTATCGGCGTCCGTCCTCAAGCGCGAGGATTCTCAGCGAATTGTGCCGTGAGCTATCGGGAGTGCCGCGAATCGTGAGTCGAGCCACCCGGGGATCGTCGCCGGGAGTGAGCCGCAAAGCCCTCGCACACCAGTGTGCGAGCGTTACTGTAAGTGCGCGAGTACTCGAAGCGCGAGTACTCCTCGTCGTATTATTTAGTGTCATCGCGCGCTATTTCGTTACGTTCGGCATAAATGATTTTGTAGTTGTCTTTCGTTTTCGCCTTTGTGTCTGACGCGTGGATTCGCGATTGAAATTGTCGGTCGTCGTTAGACCTCGGTACTCGCGTCGTACTGAGCCACGTTTCTTTCTGTACTATCGCGCCGATGCTGACGGTAGTTACGTTATTGATTACTGTCCGAATTGATTACTGTTCAAGAACGATTTCTTTTCTTTTGTCACGTCAAGGATTATCGCGCCGCTGAGGTATCGGCCTTGAAATTATCAAATTATTTTTCGTTTTCATTCTTTTCTTTTGTTATCCTCGCACTGTATTATTTCTTTGGCTACTGCTTTTTACCGCTCTACCACGCA
>NW_012026791.1:69732-72068 GCF_000956235.1 Wasmannia auropunctata | reverse complement strand
ATAATATTTTATGGATTACATTTTCAAAATAACGCTCTGTTTCCTTGTTACAGGTAGTCACGTGATCGATCGATTTATCCGGTGGTCGGATGATACATTTTTGCTTATCAAACCTCAAAACAACTATGTACGCTGAGTTTTGCATACAAATAAAATCAAATTCATGGATCACAATCATTAATTAAGGTCGTATTTTTTTGTTACAGGTGATCACGTGACTTATGGATTGGCCCTACTTTTGGAACCCTCTCTTTTGATCCGTAATTGTAAAATAACTATGTATGCATGAACTATGACTGAAATAAACGCTAATGCATGGATCGAATTTATTTTTTCTTATCGGCCGCCCGAATTGTCATCAGTTTCTTTTTTATTACTTCTCTTTTTATTGTTTTCTGTGTCCAGGTAAAGGATTTTGAATTATAGGGAACGATATTTATTGACTTTGATTTTATTCTTTTTATCTCTGCATATTTATCCGTTCATCCATCCATGCTTTATAAACTAAAATACTACCAACCCTAATATTATTACATATAATGCTCTAAACTTTATACATCTCACAAACTTAAAGGCTTATCATAAATCTTATAAAATATAATGAATACAATCTAAAATAACGAGAAATAATAAAATAAGTAAAAAAAACTTTACAGCCAACTCATGATCACGGAGTTAAGAAATATCAAACAGTACGTAATGATAAACTAAATAATTGATATAAAATAAAAGATATAAAATATAATGACGCTCTTTAATGCCTTATTCCTCCACTCTTGAGCTTCCGTTCTGCTTCTCCTCTTCTACCTCCATTGGCAATGGCGGCGTGACCGGCTCGAACCTGGGGCTCTCCGGTTCGACCTCTTCCTCGGCCGCCACTTCCGGAACCATCCAATCTCCGCTCCGACGCCTCTCCTTTTCCACCTCCATTGGTGGACTATTTTCAGTGCTCGCTCCGCCGCCTCTGTTGACGTTTCCTCAGTCGTGACATCTTTTGTAGACGGCTGCAATATTGCAGTCGGATACAACCTCCCAACCTCAGATCTCCATGAGAGGAGAATTTTAACGGTCTGTCAAGTTTGAAGATGCGCCTGTACCTGGATTACTGCCTTACCCTAAATCCAGGAATAATCTATACATGTGGTACTATGGTTTTATAAACCGGAAATCCATAGGCGCAAGGAAGAAGAAGAAGTATGTTGGATGTCGGATGTGATTACGACTTGCTATTCTACATTAAACATAGAGGCTGCGTTCCGTTGCGAGTATATAACCTTTTTAGTTGCGACTACCGATTACTGTGCTTTTTTGTTGAATTTGTGCATTAATTGCATTCGATTCCTGAAACGGACAGTGGATATAAGAATCATGTATGTATATTCAGAAACTGTATAAATATTTATGTAAATACAAAAATCGATTAAAATCGAAAATTTTCGGAAATTTTTTGCCACACCTCCTTCTTTTTTTTTAACATTTTTAAAGTCCACATTACGTTTGTTCATCCGTACTTAATGATTCTATTATAAAATATTATACCGAACATGTAACCAAATAACATGTAAAATGAAGGTTATGTCACGTATTTCGTCCGGCAGTCACAAGTCGTAAGCACAGTCGTAAGGATCTAAAAGATGGGACTTGACCATCTTTCATTCCGACATCGACAACCGACTCACGACAGCTTTATACGACAGCCGACAATGCAATGCACATGCGTCCGACATCCGACAACGACATACGACGTATTGTAGAACGGGCCTAAAGCCGGTATCAGACTACGCATGGAGATTGAGATTAAAGCGAATTCGGCAGCTTGCACTATAGTGCGCACTGGCCTAGTTTACACCGTTAAATTAATTGATACGAGTATCAGGTTGGTGCGGACTATAAGTACTTGATACGTCACTATTTACACCGATTTATTTCGAAATAAGTTAAGATAGGTTTTTAGATTTTTCATTTCACAAAACTTCTAATTCTAATTTTAATCTTAAAGCAACTTTAACCTAATGCAGCCGTGACGTATTTAATCCGATTGAAAACGAACTAAGTATTTACAGTGCGTCAGAATCTTTTGATACGCGTACTATTTTGGTCTGATACTAGCGATTCAGGAGTATCAGACCAGACCGTACTAAGATAATTCGCGAACGTTTACACCGACCGTATCAAGCGATTTGATACTTAGTACGCGTATCAAGTGCTTGATGTAAACTAGGCCACTGAGTGCAAACTTTTTCAGTGCCGCACATTCGATCAATGCCCTCTGCCCCAGTGCCAAGAAATCTTCGCATTCGATTAGATTACGTTGTTACCATGCGAGTTTTATGTTG
>NW_012026791.1:68977-69682 GCF_000956235.1 Wasmannia auropunctata | reverse complement strand
TGACTCAGTATTCATTCAAACATGTCGCTGACGTTTACGTTGACAGGCAAAAGTAGCATCCTCGCGGTAAGCTACTTTCCACTTGTAGATTTGAGCGATGGTGAATACGAACTCGGTCTGGCAGATTTTGAAACGTATTATACGATACCCAATGTAAATTCGTCGAATAATAAATTTTATTTCGAGAAAGACGACAAGGAGATTGTAATTTCTGAAGGATCATACGAACTGCATGATATTGCAAAATATTTGAAACGTGCAATCCTACATGTTTGTCCAAACGATGCTGCGAGAAAGAAAACGAAAAGCGATGAAGAGGCTGAGAACGATTACCCGCTGGTGATTCGCGCCAATAACAATACGATGAAGAGCGAGATCAAGTGCGCGTATCGGATAAATTTCACAAAATTGGATAACATTGGATCGCTGCTGGGATTTTCATCAAATCACACGCTGGAACCACGGCAATGGCACGAATCGAACGTACCGATAAATATCATGAATGTAAACATCATTCGCATAGAGTGTAACGTGACCGAGGGGGTGCGTATAATGACAAGTGCTTGCATACGATACACGAGTTTTCACAGCGAGTTACAGCGTGCCGCTAGGATATAAGATATCGGAAACGCCGGCACAGAGCATTTACCTTCTGATCATCGCACGGAGCATATCGGATCTGACCTGTCTCTTATACACATCTCT
>NW_012026791.1:68138-68927 GCF_000956235.1 Wasmannia auropunctata | reverse complement strand
GTGTGCTCTTCCGATCTGAAAGAAAAAAACCGATTTTTTTTCAAGGGGTGATTTCATCCCTTTAAAACGGAATAGAGCACCAACAAAAAATAGTTTCGTACTACGGATGAACTACTCTACTTTTACACAAAGTTTCAGATTCTTCTGAATTTTCGGGTTCTCTAACTTTCCTTGTAAGAGGCGCCATCGATGGAACATGCTAAAAGCGAGAGCACAGACTTTTGCATAACGCTGCATAATGCACAAGACATAAGGTATAAGAGAATCAACCAGAGTATGAAATGAAGGACTCTGGTTGGTTGATTTCCTTATGCATTATGTCTTGTGCGTTATGCAGCGTTATACAAAAGTCTGCTCCCGGCTTAATTATCGACGGTGATCGACACGCATAATCGATCACTCTCTAGCATGCGAACTCTTTATCGCCACTCACTTTCGTTTGAGAATTCGCGCAAGTCAGTCTCTTTTGTTTCCGCTCAAGTCTATTAAAATTGTACTGTATACTATCAGTTATACTTTGTAATAAACTCAAAGTGATTTATAATTAACTCTACGTGCTTTATTGCTCACCCCTGCGTAACAGAAGTCGATACAGGGTGCACAAAATTAAACGAGTTTTATTTGCAGTTATTCTACAATCCTTATATAATTTACACCATTAAAATTTTGTTTGTATCTTAATTACATGTATATTTTTTAATATTTTTAAATACAGTCGAACCTCGATAACTCGAACCTCTACAACGAAAACCACCCGAATTTTTTCCTTAAAAAGCCATTATAATCGGA
>NW_012026791.1:67529-68088 GCF_000956235.1 Wasmannia auropunctata | reverse complement strand
AATGCTTATTAACTTCGATTTATATTAAGTTTTTCGCAGAATTTTAAGATGCTTTATAAGCATCGATTTATATTAAGAATTACAGATCTCGCTTAAAAATTCCGATAGAAAATGGGAAAGAAGATTATTTTCTTTTTTATTCGTGTTTCTGATTTTCATAAGTGGATTAATGTATTAATGATAAAAATTCAATATAGTGCAGTGATGGTACACGGGCCGCTTTTCACGCGCATGCGCGGCAAACGCGGCTTCAGTAACGTATTCAATTCAATAACAAAGTGGGCTACTGATCACCCGTAATATATAATTCCTAAATATTTATAAAAATGAGAAAAATATTAGAAATACATTAGTATATACGCATATATTGTGTATATACACAATCATGAAAGTGTAACATTAGCAGGGTTGCCAGGTGTGGCGGAATTCCGCCAAAGTGGCGCCTTAATGTAGTGAAATGGCGTACAAAAATTTAGATTTGGCGATTGGCGTAAAGGTGGCGAGTTGTAAAAATATATGGCGGAAAAGTGGCGCCTTTAAACGGCAACCAATGGTCGTC
>NW_012026791.1:66330-67479 GCF_000956235.1 Wasmannia auropunctata | reverse complement strand
GAATTAAAACCGATTACTTTTTAATCCAGACACGGATTGAACCGATTAAAACCGATTAAAATCGATTAAAACGGATTACGTTTTAATCGGTTTTAATCGAACATTTTCAGCAGGGTATGTTGTACATAAGTGCCCTGGTCCACCCTCGATCTATCGATATAAAAGTGTGGCAGTATTAATGACGCTACAGAAAGTTTGCTCAAAAAGTTTTTGCATTTGCGCTGGGGAAAGAGATTCCGCAAGCTGTCGAAAGTCATCTTGTGAATAGAAGATTTCGGGAGCGATAAGGGTAGAGGAATAAGAATGACTGAATTTGGGCAACATAAAGGTCTTGTGTATCTTGCTTTTATGATAGAGCAATTTTCTATATACGGCAACAAGCGGGTATAGTGTTCACGTGAACGGTGGACCGTGCATGTGCACCGTGTCTAACAGGCTGTGTCTATTTGAGACGTGTCCATTTACAACGTGTCCATTTAAACTGTGTCCAAGTGCACCGCTCCCACGCTAGACAATCAGTTAGTGACCTAGTTTACACCGTTAAATTAATAGATTCGAGTATCAGGTTGGTGCGGACTAAGTACTTGATACGTCACTGTTTACACCGATTTATTTTAAAATAAGTTAAGATAGATTTTTAGATTTTTCATTTCACAAAACTTCTAATTCTAATTTTAATCTTAAAGCAACTTTAACCTAATGCAGCCGTGACATATTTAATCCGATTAAAAACGAACTAAGTATTTACAGTGCGTCAGAATCTTTTGATACGCGTACTATTTTGGTCTGATACTAGCGATTCAGGAGTATCAGACCAGACCGTACTAAGATAATTCGCGAACGTTTACACCGACCGTATCAAGCGATTTGGTACTTAGTACGCTCGGTGTACTATCAAGTGCTCGGTGTAAATTAGGCCAATGGCCCGAGTAAATTGTTCAAAGGAGAAGGAGTTGGTATCGCAATTTTTAGAACATCAACCAGACGAGTTATGGAAACAAATGAAATTAGCGAATATTCTAAAGGCGAATTCACACCTTGACAGAAAAGCGGAAAACAGAAAAGCAGAAACCAATTAGAATTCGCGCTGGTAGCAGACAGTTTCTGCTTTCTGCTTTTTTTGCTACCAGCGTAAGTTCTGATTGGCTT
>NW_012026791.1:65278-65757 GCF_000956235.1 Wasmannia auropunctata | reverse complement strand
CTTTTATTACGCGGAGTTTACTCTCCAACGGAACCGGAACAAAAGACCTCGTTGCCACCCGGGCAACGATATTTATACCGTCGGTCGCTCTTCCCCTTCTCCGCGTTTGCTGCGCACTCAACTTTTAACGCTCGCTTCTTGCTTTCTGGATTGGCCGGTTCGCCGAACCAATCCGGCGCTTTACCCAATGTTTGGGCTCGTCTCACTAAATAACGTTCCCAAAACTATCATAGTTCGACCATTTCAATATCAAACTATTAAAAATATAATTAATTCCTTTTATTCATCTTAAAAATACTTAATATCGCTTTACCTGGCTGTTTTTATTTATTCGCGTGGATAAATCTTTAAAACCAAACTCATTTTCTGTACCAAATTAACTCTTGGACTTTTTGATTACAGGTGTGATGACAACTTTGGCTCGGAGCCTTTCGCCGCTTGATATATCTGTTAAATTAACTAAAATAATAATATTTTAT
>NW_012026791.1:64630-65228 GCF_000956235.1 Wasmannia auropunctata | reverse complement strand
AATTGTCTTCGGCCCATTATAATTGGGGGCATAGAAGACGTAATACATATCAGGTTTTAATTTTTTCACATCCGTTAAAAATACATTTTATAAAATTTATTTAATACTAAAACAAATTTTAATTTTTCTTTTTTAGCAACGTCCTCCGCCATCTGAACAGGAATAGTGCTTTTGTGATTGGAACTCGAGCGTTATTTTAGAAGAAAAGTCTGTTGCTCTGTGATTTATGCTAAGTTTGTACTGTTTTTAAGTTTGTTGTGTATGTGTTCATTTGTCATGCGTACGTAAGATGTGATTATATGATTTTTCAATGTGTCATGTACATATGAGATTATGTAAAACTTACATATAAGATTAATTTTTTTTTGCTTCCATACGTAATGTAACTTACACATAAAATAAGATAAATATGTGAAAGATTTTGAAAAAAAATATATATAGTATAAAACTTTAAATAAAATTGTTAAAAGAATAAATAATATAAACAATTGTATTCCTTTCTGCTTATCATCATCTGCGTATCATTTTCTGCTTTACTCTTCAGTCTCTCTTTCTCTTCCTTTAACTTTTTCAGAACATCCATCTCCATTACATAATA
>NW_012026791.1:64009-64580 GCF_000956235.1 Wasmannia auropunctata | reverse complement strand
AATAAATATTGCACAACATGTATTCTTACTTATATTTATATTATATTATACTACAATAAAAATAGGAATAATTTACTACGTATGCGTCTTTCACTATTTTAGTCTTAAAATTAATTCATATTCAAATGCTTACTCAAATGCTTCGCAAGTATTCTTCGCAGATATTAATATAATATCTGCGCGATAAGAAACTTCCGTGATTATATATATGTACAGGCTGTTCCCAGATTGTGACAAGTTGTTTACATCGATTTGACTTGACCTTACGACATTAAAATTTTGCTTCTTAAGCATTGCCGTACGCGATAAAAACGATTCATAGTTATACATTCGCAGAATATTGCGGAAATATATTTCCTTTCATTTTTATCCCTTATTAAATGCAAAAAATGCGAGCGGAATGTGCTACGTGAAGAATTGCTGGGTGCGCGCAGCGTAAGCGAGTACGGATATGGTGTGCGCATAGAGGCGTTTGTAATTATTTCTCGAAAATGATACTTTGGAAAATAACTTCATCACACATGGTTGAATTCGTATTAAAATAACCTTTAATTTGGTCACAAAAAAAATT
>NW_012026791.1:61801-62283 GCF_000956235.1 Wasmannia auropunctata | reverse complement strand
TTTACAGCTTGAAATCTCTACTTTCCAAATCGGTACTTGAGAAAACGATCCTACTGATCTTTCACAGAATTACACGGATAGAAAGGGAGACCCGACGAATCTCAAAATTTTTTACAAACTTTGACAAGTTCCATGGCGTGGAATAAAAATCGCACATAAATGCGCGCGGCGGCGGCAGCATGCGGAGGAGTAGCGGCGGTAGCGGTACGCGAAGGAGCGGCGGCGGCGGCGGCGGCGGCGGCATGCGGAGGAGTAGCGGTGGTAGCTGTACGCGAAGGAGCGTCGGCGGCGGCGGCGGCATGCGGAGGAGCAGCGGTGGAAATGACCTCTGTAAAATTTTGTAGCCGTCTTGAACTTGCAGGACAGTAGCGAAGAGACTTGAACAAGTCTATATTTCCATCCAAATCCACATTCTCTAAGTCTATATCAAGCATCTGAAATTGAAAAAATGTACATATGTATAATAAAATTTTAAATAGAAT
>NW_012026791.1:60707-61751 GCF_000956235.1 Wasmannia auropunctata | reverse complement strand
CAGAAGTATGGCCGAAACGTTTGGCAATACATCGATTTACATGAAACAAATAGTGATATTTACTTAAATTATTATTGCGCACCAATTACCGCGCTGATTCCCATTAGCCTATATTTTTTTAATTGTTTAATATTTTTAGATTTTTAATACACTGTGTTACAAACGAACACTTTTTTGTCTCTCTCTGAAGTGCGACTATACGTTTCCCGAAGATTTTTTACAATGCCGTTTAAAAAATTCACCTAGCAATTGGAATTAAAGTGATCAAAAACGTCATTTTTATTCTGGCCATTTTCATTTCAATTTACTCAAAATCCTGACGTGCTAAGCGAATTCTGCCAACAGCATCGTGTTCAGTGTAAAAAAATTTTTAAGAAACGTATGGTCGCACTTCGGAGAGAGAAAAAAGTGCTCTTTTGTATAGGGGCGTGCGAATAGTTCGAATTCGAGTCGAATCGAATCATAGTTCGATTCGAATGTGTTTTCGAATTTGTAAGATTCGAAATCGAGTAGTTCGAGAATTTCGAATCAACAATGATTCGATTTCAAATCAATCGTTTATTTTATTTGGTTCATTTACATCTCCCGCGCGATCAATTATTATCTAATAAATAAGTATTTTTGATATATGTAATGTATTCATATAGATTAATAAAATATTCGAAAGCATTCTAACTATTTGTGTATACACATATTATTAATATTTTCAAAATGTCACGTAAGATCATGATCCTTAATTATAATGAGATGTAAATCGAAAACAGGTCTTCAGTTTGTTTAAATTATTGCGTCATCAAAATAATGTAAATCATAAATTTTGATATTTATTACGTTCAAATTAACATGTAATATTAATCTGGGAAAATTTGATTCAGATTCGATTCAATTCGAAGTGAAAATTTCAGATTCGATTTGATTCGATTTCGAACATGTTATAAAAAATTCAATTTAATTTGATTCGACCATGCAAATATACTTGATTCGCACACCTTTACTTTTGTAACACAGTGTATAAAAAGATCGGAAGAGCACACGTCTGAACTC
>NW_012026791.1:60220-60687 GCF_000956235.1 Wasmannia auropunctata | reverse complement strand
ACTTTTTTTTTATGGGTTTCGGAACGCGCAAAAATTTTCAGAATGCGAATCACTGTCTCGGGAGTGGTTAGGATAGCTGTCATGAGCTGTCAGAAGTGATACAGAATCCGAACATACATGGTGTGACCACGTCGAAGATCGGTAAGATTACTCATTTTTAGCGTAACACGAATTGAATTGATTAAATTTTAAAGTATATTACATTTAATATATTAAATGTTAGTCTCCTTACATAATTTTCTAGAAATAATGCGTGATGAGTAAGATATGTATTAGATAAAATAAGAATAATTCATTAATCAGGTAATTTGTCAGTTTTGCATGTAAATTGTGCATGTTATTTGCATATGCGTACTATCATCGTTATTATTCTTACGTTTTCCACAGGCTGTGAAACGATCCAGACTGAAGAGTAAATTGCGCACGCAACCAACGAATTGGAACGAGTAAATCAGCTGAAAACAGAA
>NW_012026791.1:51279-60170 GCF_000956235.1 Wasmannia auropunctata | reverse complement strand
CCAATCAAAAGTGGCAGCTGTATGGCGCCAATCTGATTAGAGGCCCTCTACTCAATCGCCCTCGCAGCTAAATTGCGGGCATGACCGCTCTCAGTCAGGATCCTCTCTGACTACACATCATTGCATGACAAGTAATTTTAGTTAGTGTGAAAGCCGCGTATTTGTGCAAGTAATATAGTTTATTATCTTTATTCTTCTAATTAAGAGGTTTGCTAAAAATAAAAATGGTAGGTAATTATTAATTAATTAATTAACGATTTTATCGATAATTTTATTGTGCTCTGAATTTATTTGATGATTATTAGAAAGAAAATTAATAAGTCACAGAGCGGTCATTTTCATGGTTATGTCTGTTTGCACATAGCAATATAAAAGTATACATAACTACATGGAAATAATAATGATTATAGATGTGTAAGAAAAAGTATTAGTTTTAAAAACAAAAAATATATATAGTTCTTTAGTGTTCAGATTGAATAATATTTAAAGATTAATGTATACTGTACCAATTTTATACAAGTGTCCATTCAAGCTATTCGTACTAAGTATTTTAATAACTTATAATAAGTATTATATTGTACACATATTATAATCGTATGTATAATGTATCAATCAATGATATTATGAAATATTTTATAACATTTGCTTATCTTTAAAATATTAAAATAGGATGAATGAAATTTCAGTATGGATAACCAATGATACATGACATGAAATGTGTTAAATATATAGCTATTATATTAGTGATTGGAGTTAAATGCAGTTTTCAGCCTGATTTTTGTATTGACACATTATTTTCTTCTTGTATTTATATCTTAACAATGAGCTGGATGCACATAACTAAGGCTTGATCTACAATAAGTGAACCTTTTTACTATAAACTGACGATTTTTTCCAGCAAAAAGCATTTCTGATGTTGCCTTAAGCTCTAAGCTCTGAGCTTTAAGCTCTGACATTAATTTGTTCAAACTTTATAGTTAAGGCCATCCATGTACAAAAATTTTAATCATAACTGTAAAGTTGTAAGCATATTGACCCATCACAGTTGGAACATTCTAAAACTGCAATTTTGATTGTGATTAGTCAATTTGCTTATGGCCTTATTACGACTAAAATTTTTGTGATATCCTTTAAGACCTGATCAGTTTATTTAAAGCTTAGAGAACTATTATTAAGTCAGTGACAGAAATGCTTTTTACTAAACAAAAACATTCAGTTCAGAGATTAGAGCAAAAGGTTTACTGTACCTATTGCACATCATGTCTAAAAATAAATTGTAAGGCATACAACATTTTAAGTTTTTTTTATTGCATTGGATTGCACTAGAATTTTATCTTTTTCAAATATCAAACCAGAACAATACAGCATGCATGACCCCTAATAAAGAACTGAAATTTTACTTAAATATATTTACTTTTTATTGCTATCTAAATCTCTATCCAATTTAATTTGCAAATGATATTTATTCATATTTTATTTATACTTTATGAAAGTAATAATTTAAATTTAATAAAATCTTTATATCTAAAATTTAATGTAGAAGTATATAATTATTGGTGATGTTATTTTTTTATGTAACCAAATGGCTTTTATGTATTTAACTTTCTATGGGAGGGAATGGAGGAATACACAATTAATGGCTCATGGGCTAGATCCAGTCCACCAGATTTTCCAATTCAGCTTGTAACGTCCAAACTTGACTTATGGAAAAAATGAAAAATAAATTGAATTATTAATGTAGTACCAAATTATTTTAATATATAACGTAGAACAATATATATACACACACACACATAGCCTATTTTAACAATACCAAACTGGAATACAATGACTTTTGTGAATTAATCTGATTGACTGCATTTTCAAGAATGTTTGCATGCAATTTCTATTAAAACGTGACCAGAAAAAATATAGAAAAATAAGCAAATATGAAGTTGATTCATTACTTGCGACAGTACTTCCGAGACTAAATTTATATATTAAAACTACCTTACTTTCATTCGCAAATAATTTATCCCACTGAAGATGGTTTAATGTAAACGTTATGTTTATATAATTTATTGATAATGTGTTATTGCACTAACAACTTGATTTATTGCTCTTTGTTTGATTCTCATTTTAAATTGTTATTGTATTGTTATATTATTTGTCGTAATATATTATCTAAATTCTAAATCTCTCAAAGCTTTTATAAAATTTATGAACAGATAAGGCCCCTTTGCACTAAGGCCTTAAAAACCAGTTCTGATCAAACATCTATTTATTCATCATATACCTATTTTATTTTAAATATAAAGACTTTGCACTAGTACAATTATAAAGGCAGATCTTTTCAGGTCTCAGGAGCAATAATTGAAGTATTTTTTTCTTGAATTTCTAATTATATTCATAGTATGACCAAAACATGAGATGAAGGTTGTAATCCACCTAATTTTATACTTCAAAGCATTTAATTATCAATCAAAACAAAGAAATCTATGCTGCAAAGCATTTGTAGAGAATTAAATGACCCTAGCCAAAGTATCATCTTATGTTATAATATATATTTTTTATTATTATAATATATACATCCAGTGCATCCAGCGTCTTGTCAAGATGCAAACAAAGAAATGATAGTAAACATTGAAAATCAATTGAAAATTAAAAGTTACATCTTACGTCAATCATTAAAGAATATGTAAATTAAATATTCCTGGCTAGAAATAGGACACAAATACTAATATTAATTGAATAAAAATATGTAAATGATTTCTGTTAATTTTATCATTGAATGTGTTTTTCAGTTCCGCAATCAATACGATAGCGATGTGACAGTATGGAGTCCGCAAGGACGACTACATCAAGTGGAATATGCTATGGAAGCTGTGAAATTAGGATCAGCTACCGTAGGGCTTAAGAATAAAACACACGCCATTCTTATTGCACTAAAAAGAGCATCATCGGAGCTATCAGCTCATCAAAAGAAAATCATACCAATAGATAAACACATGGGTATTAGCATTTCAGGTTTAACAGCTGATGCAAGAATATTGAGGTATACTATTTGTTGATTTTTACTATTCCATTTTCCGTTTCTATTAAAAAATAAGTAAATTTTTTTACTGACTATCTCATGATCCTTTAGCTATGACAAAATCCAGCCATTGCTATACGTATTAGGTGTATTCAATAAACGAAGTGAGCACTCAGTGATTCTTTATTGGTTTCTACTCAGATCCAGCGAAAAACTAAAGGCAAGAACCAATTATATCAAAGAATCATTGAGTATTCATTAGTTTAGTTTACACCGAGCACTTGCATATTAACTAGAAACTTTCCATTAAATTATCTTAATTTTTACAATGCATTTAAAGAATGATGTACTAAGCTGATACACTAGGCATTAAGATGATTAATTAAATACATATATCATGTATACGTTTATATGCATTGTGGAAATTAGGAAAATTTAATAGGAAGTTACTAGTTAGTATGTGTATCAAATGCTCTGTGTAAACTATGTCATTGATCTGCTTTGTCTGCTGAATGCGCTCATTGTATTACATTTTGCTGCGAATAGTATCTAAAGAGAATTTATCTTGTCACATTATGCAATTTATTAGTTTTTCTATTTATCTTAAATCGATAAAAATATTAATGATATTAAAAATTGAAATATTTACACAAATTTTTCCAACACATTTATAATTATGTTATTTGTAAATTTTATTTGTATTTTATTGGCTGTACATTATAGTGGTATGCTGTGATAGTTTTAGACCACTATAATAGCCATACATAGAAATTAGTAGTTTGTACACAGGAGTA
Source organism: Wasmannia auropunctata (assembly GCF_000956235.1). Lineage (NCBI taxonomy): Eukaryota > Metazoa > Arthropoda > Insecta > Hymenoptera > Formicidae > Wasmannia > Wasmannia auropunctata. The sequence continues at coordinate 56,363 of NW_012026791.1, read as the reverse complement.
GATCTGCAGAAAACTATTATAATGATCGTTAATAGCGAAAGGATTAACTTAGAATAAGAACTTATTATTTGCAGTCGTTATATGCGAACTGAGTGCCTGAATTACAAATATGCTCATGACGATACATTACCTGTGGGTCGCCTGATTACATCTCTGGGAAATAAAATGCAAACATGTACGCAAAGATATGATCGACGCCCGTATGGCGTTGGTTTACTTGTGGCTGGATACGATGTAAGAATTTATTGAAACGTATAATTGATTATATTAACTATAAAAAAATGCTTTAAATATATATGGTTTTCTAATATTCGTTTCTGGTAGGACCAAGGGCCACATATATATCAAACATGTCCATCCGCGAATTATTTCGATTGTAAAGCGATGGCTATAGGATCACGTTCTCAAAGCGCAAGGACATATTTAGAGAAACACCTAAATGAATTTTTATCGTGTGATCTTGATGAGCTAGTCAAGCACGGCCTTAGAGCGTTACGTGACACTTTACCTAACGAAGTTGATTTATCAGTGAAGGTAAGTAGATTTGGCCTAGTTAATATCTTATTGAAATATAGATTCCCGAAATGAGCTATAATCATTGCCATTTCATACTCCTTCATTCAATTTTCAAGTGTTACAAACTATGCAACTATACATCTTTTTTGAAAAACAAATATATATTTTTTTACACCAATTGATTTATCTCATTATTCTGTGCATAAAAGTGTATGGTACAGTTATTAAAAAAAACAATAGTTTACGAGATATTTTATTTAATGTCAAAATGTATCAGAATAAAGTATAAAACATCTCATAATTACATTTCTACTTTATTACTTTTATACTCGTATATAGAATAATTAGAGAAATTATGTAAAAAAAAATCAAACAATGCTATTAGAAAAAATAGCGGTGACTTTCATGTGATCTTTAAAAATCGATTATATGAAAAATTCTGTTTTTATTTTTCGAAAATTGATTTTGTCATTATTTTTTTCCCTTTCATCATACAACTTGTTTAACATTTTTTGCTACGACACAATTTTCAGAGATAATAGCTTGTAACACTTTAAATGCCCTACACACACACACACACACACACACACACACACACACACACACGCGCGCGCGCGCGCGCGCGTTCTCTCTCTCTCTCTTTACGCATATTAAAAAAAAAGATATAACTGTAAAAAATAAAATAAAATTGCAGTACAACTTTTTTTCTGAAAAATCCGATCTTTTACTATTTTTCTTTCTTTTTATCCATTTCTATTATCTATACAGAACATAAATTAATAAAAAACAAGAGTATAAAAATTTAAAATACATTAATATTTAATCTGCACTAGATTACAATGTTACATCCATGTAACATATTTAATTTACTATCAATCAATTTATCCATTACAAATTGAAAAATTATCAACTTCGAAAATATCATTTTTTTAATTATAAATATTAGTATATCCAATTTTATGAAAATGCTTTAAAATATTTTCAATATAATACGATAATGTGTCATAAAAATTAAAAAAACTATTACACTATTCAATAATATGGACAATAATTATGTAAATAAAATAATATTGCGCATTTTTTCACTACCGTATATAAAATCCTTTTATGTTGCCATATGTGCAGCAAATTGTAAAATACCTGTAATAAAAATTTAATACTTAATTTTAAGAACATAATCTTCACTGGAAAAAATTAAATCTTGCTTATGTTTCAGAACGTATCAATTGGGATAGTAGGAAAGGGTTATGATTTCACTATTCTTGATGAAATCACGACAGCTGGTTACTTGTCCCAGATTGAAGGAGATGATAAACGTGGAAGGCCTGCTGATCCTGCTGTGCAAGATGATAGCAGACCTCCGCAAGATCCGCCAACTGATGAAGGTCCTCAAGATCCTCAAGTCGCTATCGCGATGGACACAGATTAAAATAGTAATATAAACTTTATTTGCATTCAATTTACATATAACATAAAGTGCATTTTTTAATTAAATATCTCAATTTTCTAAATCTATAGACGACAAAATATTTATTATCAGTCTATTAATGGTAAATATGTATATTCAGATCATTCTATCATTAAATTGCGATGAATTTCTTTTCGCAAGTCTTTGTTTTTATTGATTTCTTATTGCATCATATCTACACTTCCATTTTTTATTCATGACGTGACATAATCATGAATCTGCTGTTTTTTCCGTTGTTTTAGTATATTTGTCAAGAAGTATTCTCCGGCTTTATATGACGATCGAACTAACGGACCGCTGGCGGTATACAAGAAGCCTAGTTGATTCCCCATATTTTCCCACATTTTAAATTTCTGGGGTGTTACATATTCGATGACTTTTAAGTGTCTTTTGGTGGGTTGCATGTACTGTCCCAATGTTACAGCATCTACACCAGCATCCCTTAGATCTCGCATAGTTTGCTCGACTTCCTGGTCAGTTTCATCCAATCCCAGCATTATCGACGACTTCGTAATTAAATTGGGGTTAAACTTTTTAGCTGCTTTTAATACGGCCAGCGACTGTCTACATACAATAAACGACAAAATTAATTCCAATTAACAAACGTAAATATGTATTAATAAATATATATCTATGAGGATATATTAGGCATACCTATATTGAGCACGCATATCACGGACAAAGGGAGTTAAACGTTCGACGGTTTCGATATTATGCGCAAACACGTCCAGATTAGAATTTACAATCGTAGCGACGCAATCTTCATCACCTTTGAAGTCTGGCACCAGACATTCCACTAAGATGTTACTCCTACAATGAAACAAAGTATTTCTACAATGCGATATGATTTGAGCACTAGTTGCTTTATTGCTTTGTTCCATTAAATAAAGATTAAAAGAGCAATTGTACAGGTAAGATACCTCTTTTTTATTTCCTTAACAGTAGATGCAATATGACTAGCTCCACCATCCTTTAAATCTGAAATAATTAATGATGCGTTGAATTCTGGATCTACAATTGTTTAGTCTGCAACATTAATCTGTATGTAACTAACCGTCACGATCTACGGATGTTAGAACGACATAATCTAAACCCCAGTCCACTATTGCGCTAGCAGTATTAACAGGTTCTTCTGCATCCAACGGTGGTGGTTTACGTGCAGTTTTGACAGAGCAGAAACGGCAACCACGAGTGCATGTATCTCCCATTAACTAGAGAATTTATCCATTGTTATTTCAGCACGATTTTATTGATTTATTTATTCTCTACAATTTTAACATCTATTTGACTCAACACTGCAATGGATTGTGTAAACAAATCTGCATTTGTACAGCTAAACAGTAATTTCAGATTTTTGCAAGAAACGTTTTTACATATAGCTCGGTCGATAGTAAGTATAGTGAGCCTTTAATCTTCTGCTCTAAACTCTAAATTGTAATGTTTTTTTTCCTCTAAAAGCATTTCTGGCTGCCTTAAGCCATAATCTCTAAGCTTTATGTGAGCTAGCCAAATTACAGCTGCAAAATTTACAGCTTAGAGTAAATTAACAATTCATTCACAGTTCAAAGCTAACAGAAAAAGGCTAGAGACTTACTATTATACTATTATAGCTAGAGTACATTTCATGCATGATACATATGACATAGTATTTTATCTTTGTTCATTAAATGTTAAATAAGAATAAAATGATACATCATGTGTACAATGAAATGAAACATACTTCGAATCTGATGGAATGCAAGGTGTGAAGGCTAAACGTTTATTAGAAAGATTAAAAATTCAGTTATACACCAATATTTTTTGATTTTATATAATTTCAAATGGATTAGAATTAGTTGCCAATTAGATACCAATACCAATATGAAAATAATAGTAAGCATGATTATCAATATAAAACTACTAGTAAAATTATTTTGATATTCAGTCCTTCATTTATTATACAAACCATAATAGTAGCTGTTGCAGTACCGTGACTACTTCCACCCCAACATTCTCCGATATTAGGACACCTGGCTTCCTCGCAGACCGTACTTAGCCGTAATTGTCTCAGCTGAGCTTTTATCCTACTGTAACTCTCGCCCATAGGTATCTCTGTTTTCAACCATGGTGGTAGCTTCAGCCGTCCTGACTCACCTATTTCTAACTTTAACTTGCCATCATATTCTTTATTGTCGTTCTTGAGAAAGTCTTCAAATTGCGGACCATTCGCTAGCTTCTCGGAGAATTCTTTATTACTCTCTGTTGCAATCCGCGCATACTGCAGTTATATTTTTGTCAAAATTATTCCAGATACGATTATTTGTATAACTCAATATTGGGAATAAATAAGGCCTGAGACTAGATAAAGATGTTTATGTTTAAACATCCTCCAGAATTTAAAGAAATTGTTGAAACTTACTGTCAGGTAAAAGTGGCTGCCGAAAGTGCATTTAGGATTCGCGGCGCTAAGAATCCGTAACATGTTTATTCCAAGAAAAATTTTATCAGTCGGCTATAAGAAACAAGCAACTCATGTTTTCATAACGATTCTAATTTCGATTGACCTGTGTCGCGCGTTTTAAAAGATTCCTTAACTTATTAAATATATTCCATATATTTTAAAGATACAAGTATATTACAAGTATATTACAAAGAGTAAAAACTCTTTAGTGTGTTACATTAATGGTCCTTGATGTCCCCCTCCCCTCCTTCTTTACGTAAATTGATATCAGGCATCAGCTGCTACGTGCTGCCATGATGTAAGAAAACATATAGATCGCGGTCCGATCAAAGAGTTTATATACATAGAGTAGAAGAGACATAGCGGCGCTGAGCGGCGCCTTTGACTGGAAACATGAGCTGATAGAAAGAGAGAGAAAATGAGAGAGCTAGGGTGCTTTCCAACAAGAAGAGCCTGGTGTTAAACCGGTTCTACATTAGTTGCAAGCCGATCGCAAGCTTGTTGCAATAGCCAATCTGAAGCTTGCATTTTGAAATCAATGCTTTGGATTGGCTGTCGCGACAAGCTTGCGATCGGCTTGCAACTAATGTAGAACCGGCTTTACACAGGCTGCGTTCCTTTAGCCGATTCTACATTAGTTGCAAGCCGATCGCAAGCCTG
>NW_012026791.1:50373-51229 GCF_000956235.1 Wasmannia auropunctata | reverse complement strand
AATTAATGTGCTAATGTTCCTTCCGAATTACCGCACTTTTCGTACGCGCGCGTTCGTCATTATCGACTCAATGTCGGTAAATTCACTACTCTACTATGACCCACCGATTCATTGCTGTTGACTGTACATTATAATATACTGAAAATTTTGTTCGCGATGTAGATGAAGAGGAATATAGAGAACGCTCTCCTTCATTGTCATTATCAGAGTCTAAAATATTTGTTTAATGAATTAATGTGTAATTAAAATATCTAGACCATTGATCATTTCATATCTTTTAAAACGTAAAATAAAAAATTTATACTTAATAAACATAATGTAAATTGATACGTTAATTAAATACAATTGTAATTTAACAAATAATGCATTTTATAGATGTAGAAAATTGTTGAAAAGTATAAAGTATAAAAGCTGTAATTATTTGTCACTCGTAAGTATTTTATTTGGCAAGTTTTCTATCATATACTATGTATAAGAAAACAAATAAGACCTGCCACTATAGCTTTAAGATATATTCCCTTTTACTATATAGTATTATTTTTTACCTGATGGATTTGCAAAATGTTGACGTTTAGACATAGTTGATGAACACAGTGTATTTATTTCTAAGTTAATTTTTCCTTTTACCTTTAATATTAACCAAACTGTCATTAAAAAATAAAATAAATAGAAAAATACGAACAGTAAAAAGATTAAAATATAAAGTACTGAAAAGTTATAGTAAAATTGGATCATTTTGATAATATTACCTGCGTAAGATCTATTCTGTCGCCGACCGTCTGTAAATTTTCTTCCAACGTTAACACTAAACATTTGCGCATCGCGCGGTCGGATGGCGGACCGGACAATGACAATC
>NW_012026791.1:49739-50323 GCF_000956235.1 Wasmannia auropunctata | reverse complement strand
TGAAGATTGGATAATATTCTTTTCACTTATGATTATACAGCTATTGCAATTAGTTTATTTGGATATACTTTTATCTATTTTTTCCTTCCCTTTTTGCTCCACCTGCTGGTGAATTATAGCGCCTTCAACCTTTTCACAAGGTTATATACCCAGTGAGAAGGCTGATGTCGAATCGACGTCGTTTCGACGTCAATGTCATCGAAAACTCATCGAATCGAAATTGACATCGAAAATCAGACCGTTTCGATCAAATTGTTTTGACATCAAGTCAAGCAAATACTTGTTTCCAAGATGTTTGACACCAAGTCAAGCAAATACTTGTTTCCAAATTACCAATGTCCAAAACCCAAAATTAGTCTAAAATTAAAAGTTAATTATGCATATATACCCAGTGAGAAATAATTGGTCGAAAAGACGTCGAATCGACCCAAGAAGAACAGAAAAGTCAAAATAATATCAATTTAACATCAAATTGACCGAATTTACGTCATTTTTTACATTATGATTAAAATCTAGATTTCAAATGACTAAAGAATGACTTATATTGACTTTTTTTTATAGTGTCGATCCTGTCTCTTATACAC
>NW_012026791.1:48881-49719 GCF_000956235.1 Wasmannia auropunctata | reverse complement strand
CATTTATAATAGCGATAAATCAAACTTATGATTGGCCATTTGCGAGTCCAATCAAGACTCGTAACACCGGTCGCGCTTCTCTGATAATCTAGGACTCTAACCTAACCTAACCAACGTCATCGCATCTCTGTATTCTAGGACTCTAGTTATATTGTGGTAGAACCAGCTTTATATAATATTTTCGACCCTCGTGAAGTTAGCCCGCAAGATGAAAATTTCTGAACGATCAATAGCTCAAAATAATGCTCCCGATTTGCTTCGTCCATATTGATAAATATAAAAAATTGCTCCCTTTTAGTTTTTTTAAAAAATTCGAAAAACGATTTTTTACAAGAAATGTCCATAACTTTTGATTTAATTGATATTTTTAAACAAATGAGGTCTCAAAATTTTGTTCCAAATTTGCTTCGTTCGGAGCAATAAATATTATCAATTGGTTTTTAATAGCTTCTTTTGTAAATTAAAAGAAACGTTCTTGTGATAAAATCTAGGGACTTTTTGTCGAAAAACGTCATAACTTTTTGCCAAAGTGGTATTTTGCAATAAATAAGGTCTCAAAATAATGCTCCCGGTTTACTCCATTCAAATAAATCAATTTCATAAAATGCACCTTTGCATTTTTGTTTAAATAGAAAAAACAATGTTTTTGTCCAAAATCTAGGGGCTTTTATTAAGCGCGCATGCGCATTGGCATGGAGTGTATAATCAAGACGTCAAAACAGTGAAGAAGTGTTAGTGTTTATTTATAAATAAATAGAAAAATAGGTTAAAAACGGTGCGGAATAATAAATATAAGTATAATAAATAATACTATTATAAGTGAATAAATTACAATAAA
>NW_012026791.1:47913-48809 GCF_000956235.1 Wasmannia auropunctata | reverse complement strand
GTTTTCTGTCTCTTTTTATGTGCTCACGCATTCTTAGCTGGCTCCTCTATACCTTGGTTGCAAGCCGATCGCAAGTTTGTTGCGACAGCCAATCCAAAGCATTAATTTCAAAATGCAAGCTTCAGATTGTTGTCGCAACAAGCTTACGATCGGCTTGCAACTAATGTAGAACCGGATTTATGCGTCATGCAAAAGTCTGTGCTTCGGCTTCCGGCCGAGAACCCGGGAGCACAGACTTTTGCATAACACTATTTGAGTTATTATTGAAACTTATTTAAAAAAAAAACAGGAGAATGTATGGTTCTGAGCAAGCGGACGGAAGTGACTGGCTGCGTTCGCTTTGGCGCATACAGCGCTCACGACGTCGTTTCATTTTTGTTGTTTGTAAAATGTTAACAAGAACAAATAATGTTTATAAGCGCTATAAACGCGAAATCGAACGCAGCCTATATATATTAACATAAAAAAAGGTCGGTCAAGATGGCCGCTCAAGGGAGCCAATCATAATGCTTTATACTGTAACCTTGTATGATATCGCCTAAACTAGCAATGGCTATTCTTCTCTCTAGCTTCAAAAATGATGACGGAGTGAATAATCTAGTTAGTATATAGAAGTCTGTGGATTTACCGTGGACAAAGAAATCTGAAAAAGCTGAAGTCAACGGAACGACTGATAGAGCCAAGACACAGTTTAACCATACACAGTTACGACAGTAGCCGAAATTCTTCGTACAATACTTTACGACGCATGCGTCAACTGTACTATCTAAAACATGGCGATGCCATAATAATAAATGTATGTTTAGATTAAGGTTATATTTTTATATGATTAGTTATTCTGTGATATTACAAAAGTGGAATATTATTAGTAAAGATTATTTGTAAAGATTATTTGA
>NW_012026791.1:43589-47493 GCF_000956235.1 Wasmannia auropunctata | reverse complement strand
TTACGTATTTTAAATAAGTTTATGATATACGTTTGTAGCTAAGATTTTAAACCTCTTTTATTTCATTTCTTTAAATTACACGCCTTTGTACTACCCAAAACATGGCGAAGGGTCACGTGACTGGGTAACACAAACATCAAAGGTTCCGACTTAACTGTCGTAACTGTGTATGATTAAACTGTGGCCAAGACCCCGAGTACGTAACGAGCGGATGTAGTAGGCGCGACGATCGCTAATCTATCTGCAAAGAAGAACACGACGTGACGTAAACGACGGATCCAAACAAGTATCAGCTGTGTTGCAGTCATTGTTCCCTGATTCGTATTAGTTTTGGCAGACACATTCCGTTTCTCTCGACATTCGCCATCGAGTCTCGCGGCTGGCGGAAACGACGGGGATAGCGACGGTGGCTGGTCCGCACTAAAGGACACGCGAGGAAGTGTGAACGTTTTTAAGATCTGACGCGACAAGTGGTGAGGAGAGAAAAAAACGGGGGAAAGCTAGGCCAGGGCTCTTTTTTTCGTTCTTAACGCAATCGTGGCTGCGCGCGTGCTTTTATCCCGGCCCCAGTCTCAATCCGCGCCACTATTCGCCAACGGTTATCCCGGGGGACAATAATAGTGTGAAAAACGGGGCGGTACGCGCATAAGCCTGGCCTCGAGCAGCGAGTCGGACGACGGTGGACTCGCTCCGCCACCGCGCAAAAGGTCCCGTAGTTCTGTACCGACTACCCTAAGACCAGCGGACGAGCACCACTCCCCTAGTCCAGATATGGATAATTATCGGTAATGTATTGTATTTTTCAATATTTTTTGGTATGAGCTCGTAGGTGGAATTCTGCCATATAAATTCATGGTTTTTGGAGTTTTGACACATTTTTATATGTTCCATTTTTTTTTCTTATAAGTCTTTTTTTAATATGCTTGTATTCTTTACAAAACTCTTTTTATATAATTATTAATAAATTATACTTTCTTTTTTGTTTGATATATTATTTATGGTGGATTTAAATTTTTAATGATTTGAAAATCTTGAAAAAATTGAATCTTAAATTCTATCAAAATAGGATATATCAGAATAGGATATATCCTCAAGTGAATATGATGATATTAATATTACTATTCTGGATAACGTTCCAGTATGCACGACAGTGTAATGCAACAGCAGGCCTCAAATGGTGGTGTATCTTCTGGACTGCAGCAAAATGGAGCTAAAGCTGATTCTGGTGGGCCTCATGCCAATGGCAATCTGTTGCCGGAATCAGATAGTGACATTAATGGTGTGAACGGAGATATAAATCAAAGTTTGGGACCACCAAAAATAATGGACAAAACTAATCAGGACATTGTGAGACTTATTGGACAACATTTAAAGACAGTTGGTTTAGAGTACGTAACATGATTTAATTTCTCAGTTTAGTTTATTAGTTAAAAGATTTTAGTATAAAAATATAAGAAAGTAATTTGTTTTAAATTTTAAATATAAATATATTAAAAATTTTTTTATTTAATTTATATTTAAACTTTATTTTCTTATAACATACCAAGTTTAGAATGTGTTTATGTATATATACACGTACACACACACGTACACGTATACACATACAAATGCACGTGCGCGTGTACGCGCGCCTGTGTATATATACATATGTATATACACGTCCATACCATAAAACAGTGGTTGTTTTGCCAGAATAAGATATCAAATAATCTTTTTTTTTCTTATTCATGTTTATCAAAATAATTATCTAGTATATATTTACATGGTAAGAGCTAATGATAGAACAATTATATAAATATAACTAGTAGATACTATTATATCTGTTAGTTATATTTATTTTATAATGGCATAATTTTTGAGCATATCAAAATATTTTAATCATTACGATAAATATAGATGATTTAAGTTTAAATAAAACTAATTATTTTTAAATTATCTTAATGATAAGAATTAATACATGTTAATAATATTATTACATGTAGTAACTTTGATGTAGATAAAACATTTACATTTATTTAAATATTTATACTCACCTGTTCATTTATTAATAGAAATTTTTAAAAAATCCTACACTTAAATTCTTCAGATTAAATAAGAAGCATAATTTATGGTTAACAAGTAACAAAAGAAATATTATTTTTAGTCGAACAGCAGATTTGCTTATGCAAGAATCGGGCTGTCGTCTAGATCATCCTGCTGCAGCAAAATTTAGGCAGCATGTTATGGACGGAGATTGGAACAAAGCAGATCATGACCTCAATGAACTTAAGTCTTTTTTAAATAGTGCAAACCAGAGTTTAGTGGTAAAGTTTTTTCCTATATAATTAATAATTGCAATAAAGTGTTTTTAAAACGTTTGCTGAAATTTGACATATTCTACTAATGAAAAGAAAAAATATAAATATTTTGTATGTATAATTTTTATTATTTTTATTATATATGGTATATTAAACATTATTTTTTATTATTTTTTATTATATTTTTTATTAATTTTTTATGTATATACATATTTAATATATACAAAATAAAAATACATTTCTTTTTACTACATGTATGTATATGTGCAAAATATACACATACAAAATATAGATCATTAGATATAATCTTTTAGCGTTTTTCAGTAGGAGAAACTGAGTGTGCACCGGCACCGTCGCTTGGAGCTTTTACCGAGTTTCTGCATTAAAATGCAAAAACTCGGCATCAAGTCTTTCAATGAAATAGCGTGCATCGCCTTCGTGCATTGAAAAGCCCAATAAAACACGCTGCTCTCGACAAGTGTGCACTCAGTGGCGCATCAATGCGACTAGTGAAAAACGCTATTTTATTTGCTGGAAATTATATTAATATATTACATAACTTTTGATATTTAAATTAACAGTGAAATATGTAAACATTGTTTGACATTGCTTAAAATGTAAACAATTTAATGGAAACTTAAATTTTGTAACAAAATTATAATTTTTTTTAAAAAAGGCTTATCATTTATATAATAATTTTTCTGAAAATATTTTAAATTATTAAGAATGAAATTATATATTTTTAATTTGGAATTATTTTTAAATTAATCCATGAATATAAAACTTTCGTTTTCTTTGACAACTTTTTAATACAATTTGGCTAAGCTTAAACAAAATATTCAAAAATTGCAATATTTTTCTTATTTGTACGCACGGAGACAGAAATGCCTAGCCATCTGAACTTACAGGTGCATACATATATACATATATATGTATATATATATATATATATATATTCAGTGAGGGGCAAAAGTTCTGGAACGGTTAATTATTTCAGAAAGTATTGTGATGTATATGTGTTATGAAAGGTTTTATGGAAAAATGTTTCAAACAAAAATTACAGGGTTTAAGAAAATCTATTAATTGGTGATATTTATTTGAGTTTTGGTTGACCTTGAAAAGCGCGGTTGAGGTCAACATAAAAATCTTAAATGTAAACCCCTATTTTTTGTTACATATTTTTGTAGCTGATCTTGAGAGCTTTTCAAAACACTATGATAAAGTTATTTTTATTCAGTACTTTTTGAATTATAAGGTTTGAAAGTTACAGGCTGCGTTCCATAATCACACTTTTGACGCTTTCAACGTTCACGGAAACATTTTATCCTTGTGTATCAAATGTTACAAGGATAAATCATACAACGCGTAAGCATTAAAACGGAACGCTTTTTATTTTTTTACTTCAAATATCAGCGGTATTTATAATTTTCAAGTCTTATAATTCGAAAAGCACTTAATAAAAAATAACTTTATCAGTGTTTTGAAAAGCTCTCGACATCAACTACAAGAATATGTAACGAAAAGGTTTCCATTTAAGATTTTTATGTTATTACCTTGTTGTTTAGGCCGGTATCTTGCAAATTCAGATGGCTAGGCATTTCTATCTT
>NW_012026791.1:41528-43271 GCF_000956235.1 Wasmannia auropunctata | reverse complement strand
TAATAAAATGTTCGAAATATGAAAAATAAATTAGTGACAAAACATTATTTTCTTAAGTTTATAAATTTATTGCACTCACATAATGCCAAAGAAAAAGAAAAAACCTATTATTTCTCATATATTTTTTTTGATCGACAAAACATAACCAAACACATATATGGTAGAAATACAAGGGTAAAAGTAATCTTTTTTGTTTTAAAATATTTCGTTTTGTCCTCAAAACTGGAAAATAATTTGAAATAGTATTTAAAAAATTTATTTATTATTTTTATTTAACATATACTTATAATCTTAAATGCATAAAATATGCATAAAATATGCGTAAAATATGCATAAAAAATGCATTAAATATATTAACAACAAGAACATATACAGATTGAAAAGAAAATACGTAATAAAAAATAACTTTATCAGTGTTTTGAAAAGCTCTCGACATCAACTACAAGAATATGTAACGAAAAGGTTTCCATTTAAGATTTTTATGTTATTACCTTGTTGTTTAGGCCGGTATCTTGCAAATTCAGATGGCTAGGCATTTCTATCTTTGTGTGTACATGCAGTGATGCTATTGAAATATATTTAAACAACAAATGACAAGAAAAAAGATAATGCAATTTTAAAGAGCTTTAATTTATAATAAGTTAGGAAAGCAAATTTTTAAAACATTTTATTGACAATTTGATTAATATCTTTTTCTTATTCGTAGGAGATGAAATTCTTACTGCTAGAACAAAAATATTTAGAATATTTAGAAGAAGGTATGGTGTTTGATGCATTACATGTACTGCGCAATGAGCTTACGCCCTTAGGCCATAATACCGGTCGTGTTCATCAGTTATCCTTATTTATGATGTGCAGCGGACGAGATGAATTACAGGTATTTCATATATTAGCTTTAAGTAACTAACACAGATTACGTACATTTTATTGAATTATAGGTACTTGTACTAATGTGTTCCTACAAAAACTGAAGCTTTCTCACTTTTTAAGATATAGAAACTAACTTACAACTGAAAATTTGATCACTAGCAAATGGACACTTGTTGACAGACACGTGCAGGCTGGGACGGCAAAGGGCCAGCCTCCAGGGCTGCGCTTATGGACAGACTGCAAAGATTCCTGCCACCTTCCATTATGTTACCGCCACGCAGACTGCATTCTTTACTTTGTCAAGCTGTGGAAATGCAAAATCAACTTTGCACGTATCATATAACGCATTCGCAGGTATATTGATGAATCATATTGTAATTTGATTATAAATTGTGTTATCTGTTATAATATTCTTACTTTCATATTCTGCAACCATATTTCCGAGATTTTTCTATTTTTTTTATAGAATTTTATAATATTTTAAAGGGTAATGCTGAATATCTTTAATAAGTTCACCACAACATTATAATGCATATGATTATCAAATTAATGTTTGAACACTATTACATTCTTTGATAAATATATTCATTGTAGTATAACATATACAGAGTGTCCCAGAATTCCTATTACACACTTCTAGAGGTTGTAGAGGGGACTTAGTAGATAAAGTTTTACATAGGAACCTATGTCCGGAAACGATCCATGTTGGAAAACAAGGAAAACAAGAGCGATTCACGTTTTTATTGATGAAGGTGTTTATTTACATCATACGATCACCTGATTTCATGTAATGTCCTCTGTTTTCATGCTGCTTAACTGATTCGTCACTTGCCATTAAGGTGGCTAGTACTGCAGTAACAGTATGGCAGAGTA
>NW_012026791.1:40178-41478 GCF_000956235.1 Wasmannia auropunctata | reverse complement strand
AGAGAGAGAGAGAGAGTTTCAAAATTTTTTTTATTTCATGATCATATGTCTCTCATCAGATCTCATATCTCTCTCAGAGAGAGAGAGAGAGAGAGAGAGAGACATATGATCATGAAATAAAAAAAATTTTGAAACTTTCGACATATATATAAAGGGTGGACCGAAAAAAATAAATGTTTGAAAATCGATTAGTAATAACCTCAAAAGTTAGCTATGGATCTCAATATGGTTTGGGTAAAATTTCATCTAAATCAATTAATATCTTTAGGTTGACTCTTGACCTTGCAATTAGTAAGTTTATGCATTCTTGCAGATTACATTTTTTTTTAAAGCAATTGTGTTTTCTTTGCACCAATCGATTCATCTAATTATTCTGTGTCTAAAAATATTAGGTACTATTATAAAGCTTGAAAGTTGCAGTACCATTGGCATTAGCATTATCCAAGGTGTTCGAACACTGGCTAAAATCTTTTGAATGTTGTTCACAATTAACATATGTCAAGATCAAGGTCATTAAAAGTTGTTTTTATTTTCATTTTTGAAAATTTTTATTTTTTGAATAAAAGAGGAATAATCTCCAATGATCATAATCTTTAACATGTGTTGTCATGACCCTGAACAACATTTAAAAGATTTTAGCTATTATTCGGACACCTTAGATAATGCTAATGCCGGCGGTACTATAACTTTCAAGCTTCATAACTCGAAATTTACTTAACCAAAAAATGTTTTTGTTTTGAAAATCTAAATGTTTTGAAAAGCTTCTAACACCTAGCTATTAGATTCTGGAATAAAAAATAGGGTTTTCTATTTAAAAAAAAGTGACCTTTATCTGACCTTGGCGTCGCCGCCCAAGGACAAACCGATAAGACCAGTAAATCAATTTTTTTAAGCCCTACAACTTTTGTTTGAAACATTTTTTGTAAAACGTCTTTCTTCCGAGATAATTCGCTGTTCCGAACTTTTTTGAACACCCTATATACATGTATAATATGTATATATGTCTATGTATGTATGGTTTGTCTCAAAAGTAATAAGACTATTTTTTAGCGTTCCAATCAAAATTGCTGAAGGATGGATCCATTGGACGAGGCCTTTGATACGGAATGTCAGTTATACAGTCTGATCCTTTCCAGTTGCCTCCGAGTCTTTCTAGTCGATACCGTCAATAAAGTGCGTTGTAATTTTTGTGTCTTGTCATGGATAAAAATTCAGCAGTCTCAAGCAACAATTAATTCTGCATAAAATTGAAAAAATCTGAAACGTTGGAGATGTTGAGAATAGATCGGAAGAGCACACG
>NW_012026791.1:30042-35495 GCF_000956235.1 Wasmannia auropunctata | reverse complement strand
TTTAAAATTTACCCTGAAAATTACGTTAATCGTAGGACAACATAGTATTTCCAGCAATTTTATGTGATTTTCATTATTTTTTTAAATATGTACTACAACAAATTTATTGTAGTGCACAATAAAAAAAACAGAAAATTACAAAATTTGTCGAAATACTATGTTGTCCCATGATTAACATGATTTTCAGGGTAAATTTTAAAAGAAAATTCTCTCCATATAGTACACATTTGAAGTACAGATATGAATTCAATATAATTAAAGCCAATTTGATTAGATACTAACTAGCAATTTATAACATCACGCTGCACAATTGGATTTTTTCAATTCCCAAAGTACACTTTATACGATATATTTGTAGTTGTATAAATTTTTTATTTATACACAACGCACATAAAACGAAAATAAAATTTAAAAAGATATAAAAAAGAAATATCAAGAAAGACAGCTTATTTATCTCTTGAGGTGATATTTTTATATGATCTAATTATTTATATTTTTTGAAATATTATGAATATAAAATATTTGAACTAAAAATTTGCAAATTATTATTAGAAAACGATGAAATAATTTATAAATTTGTAGATACCTATATCTTATAGCTTATAAATATATTTTAACTAGTATTTTAATTAGTATTAGTTAAATGTTATTTATAAAATGAATTGAAACAAATTCCCTTAGGCAAAATTTTATGTGACTTAAAGTTTACATCGAATAATAAATTTTCTTTCTTTAGATATTGCTAATATTTGATATATTGTACAAGTTTTTCAGATATGTTGGCTGGATATTGACTATTGGATAAAATTTTAGGAATATTCTATGAACATTTAAGAATTTTCTAAAAAATACTCGTTTAAAGTCTATACAAATTATACTAGTTATAATATCTATTTTTGTTGCGATCATTTAATATGTTCTAATATATGTAATGTAATGTTTTTTTATTTTTTTATTTTTAGAAAACGTATAGAAGTCTTTTTAGATATTTTTTATTCTGAAACACGCAAAGACATAAAATAAAACTGGATAGAAAAAACAATCAATTTTATTTATAATCGAAAAGTGCAATATTTAAGCACATTATATATCACATTATATCATTTATTCCAGCTCATTTATTTCACGGAATGGGATATCTTTCATCTTCTTCATTTTGTAGAAATTTCTCGACCCATGACAGCCGGCGACTTTTTGTTGCCTTAGATGTATTTTAATACGATACTGTGTCTGTTTCTAACGTGATTATAAACATTCAAAAGATTTTAGTCATTGTTCGGACCTTGAATAATGCTAATGCGGACGCGGCGACGGATGGTATTGTAACTTTCAAGTTTCATAACTCAAGATTTACTTAATCAAAAAATACTTTATTATAGTGCTTGAAAGCTTTTGGCACCAGTTATTAGAAGCTCTGGAACCAAAAATAGTGTTTCATTTAAAAAAATCGATAAGACCTTAACCTGACCTTGACGCCACTCAAGGTCAAACTGATAAAATCATTAAGTAGATTCTTTTAAACCCTACAACTTTTGTCTAAAACATTTATTTCAAAAACGCTTAGTTTCCGAATTTAAGGATTTTCACACTTTTCGGACATCCTGTATATGGCGCCGCAGTTAGACTTGTATCGCGAATACGATCAAACGGTGATCAAAGTAGAAGTCATGTTAATGTCTGCAAAAGCAAAAAATATGGCTTTTTCTTATGAGTAGATTTGTGATTCTCGTCTGAACCAGGATAATTGATATCACATGCATATTTACAAAATGACGGTAGTTTGAAAAAGTAGTTCAAATTTTATTCGTTTTTCTTCTCTTTTTTTGGTCTTTCAAAAAATAGAAAAAAAATTAATGTAGATTATTAATTCTGGTTTAGACGACATAATGACATATTTTCTGAGTAGAATTGTAAAAGTACAAAAGTCAAACGTAGTAGTATTGTTTTAGAACCATAATCATTATCTTCGAAAATACGATTTCGAAAACGGCGTTAAAAATTTTGAAACATTTTTCGCTATAATATGTCAAAATTATATTTCAAAAGTATGATAAAAATGAGTTCAGAGGGGAATTCTTTGCCACTGAAAGTTTGCCATTGAAAGAAATTTTCTAGAACGATTTTAAAAGTTTAGGGATAATGTCGGGCAACACTACGGTTGGCTCACACAATTTGAATCGATCAAGTGGCCCCATGATCATTTTATTGTGTATATCTTGGCCAATTTTTATTTTTCCAAAAAGAACGCTTTTATAGAATATTTTTAAGACTTTAAGCTTTCAAAAAAAGCAAAAAAATTTTTTAAATCTCTAAACAAAAACTATTTAAAAATGGAGTGTAAATAGTTTCGGAAAAAGCTCCTTTATATGATATATCTCGTATAAAACTCGCCCGTTATATAATAATATAACTTATATAATAATATTTTATAAATGTTTAAAGAGAACAATGAGAGAGGGAGGGAGGAAGAGAGAGAGAGAGAGAGAGAAATTTCACGCCATTCCAAAATAATCGAAAAGCTAGTGCAACTATATTTTTATTGATTTGTATAATTATTTTAAAAAATAATACATATATTAAAAACTTATAATTTACGAAACACACACACCATACACATGCACACGCACGCTATTTAATATTGACTTTTCTCATAAGTGAAAAGACAAAAAAAATAAAAGAATAAAATTTTACTATCTTTTTATAAAACGTCTAATGATTTATATCAAATCAATTATCAATTATCAAAATTCGCGATAGTTGAACAAAATTTAAAATTTAAAGGGTTCTTAATTTTTTCTCGAATATTTGCCTCTGAAAAAATCGACTGTTATTTTTATTGAAATGTCTATGAAATTTTGTATGTGTCTATTTCTGCATTTGTTGGTTTAATAAACTTGAAATTGTAATATTTAGAATTGTTAAATTGCGAATTTATCATCAATTAAATTAAAAAACATGTATATATCTATTTTAAGATTAAATTAAAAAAACTTTTTTTTAGTTTAAATGATTTAAATGAAAAATTTCTGTATTAGGAAAGTAATTATCAAGACGAGTTCAATGTGATATTAAAATGTTCACAATTAAACATAAAAAATAAGAGATTAATTTAGATATTTTTCAATATTACATTTATTAATGTTTGTAATTTATAAATATTTGTAATATTTGTAATATTTGACAAAACTATGTAACATGCTTTGCTATTAATCAATATAATAAAGAAATATTACATTGTTACTGACAATTGCATATAATGAAAAAAGTAATAATTTTTTATAAAAAAAATAAAACATTTCATTATATATTCTAAAACTTAACACGATTAAAATTTATGTAAACAATTATATATATATTTTTAAAAAGCTTTCTTTCCTTAGAAGTTTTTCGTAGAAAAACATAAAACCGACTAAAGCAATAATACTATATCACATTAATGTAATATTGTATTTTTGTGCGTGTGTCTTCACAGAATTTTTTTCTCGAATTTTATTATATTAATGTTCTAGAATGTCTAGAATATCAATTATAATAATATAGAATATGAAATTAGTAATAGCAATAAATGCAATTTTTTCAAATGTGGATTTTTTTACTAATTTTATGAGCTCTATATGATAAAAATAGACTTCATTATTATATGCAGTATCCTATTTTAAAAGTCAAATAGAAAGTTTTATAAAAAAATTCAGATGAAAGCTTAACAACTCTTGGGGAAAAAACATAATGCACACAAATTTTTCATATAATATGTATTGTGTAAATGTAAAATATATATAATCGATATCTTTTAAAATAACATCATACATATTTTCTTATACATAAAACCTGATTCTTATTATTTATTTTATCGTAATCTTAGTTAGTTATCAAAAAATCAATAGTTTAGACTTTTTGTATAATTTACAATTTTGACATGAAATGTTAAATATTATTTTTCGATTGTTTTACTTTGTTACTTTTATACATCGAATAATGAGAAATGAATGTTATTGGTTATTGAATTATTATTTGGAATTGCTTAATTGATGAAAAAGACACATACAATTATTTAAAAAAAATTGTACAATAACTTTTTTAAGAAATTTTATTTGCAATTATGTATTTTCTTTACATCAATTGTATCTTATTCTCTGTGTAGATGTATTAAAATAAGATTATCAGAAAATTTGATAGTTAAAACAGAAAAATGGATTTAAAATTTACATAGAAATATTGGGTTGGGGAAAGTCTTTTTACAAAGCATCCAAATATCGAGCTTTTTTGTGTATTTACACAAGTCTTACGCAAGTGTTTTTAAAACGGTTTTATGATTAATGTTTAGCTCTTTAGCTATGTCATAACTGCTCATATGATGATTTTCTTCAATTTTTTGGAAGATTTCATCATTTCCACAGTACATTTTCCACAGTAGACCGATCAGAACGATTTGCATCTTTGACATCGAAATTTCCATCTCGAAATCGGCGAAACCAATTTGCTGCTGTTTCTTTAGTTAGAGCATCCTCTCCATAAACACAAACAATTTTTTCTATGACTTGTACAGCATTCTTCCCTTTTTTTATAATAAAAAAATAAAATGTGTCGGAAATGTTCCTGATTTTTACTCATTTTCAAATTTGATTGAATGTGTTAGTATCGTTCAAATCTATGATCAATCTATTTCAAAGTATAAAATAGTACATTTCCAACGATATATAATCTAATACATCACACAATAGTGGCACGTAAAAAGTCGATTAGATCTCTATCTGTCGACTATGTAAAAAGACTTTTTCCCCAACCTAATATTATTAGGCACTAAAATCGTAGCTTTTGTTGTAGAAAACGCTTCTCAAAGGACAACCGTAAATTTTGACGAAAGTATCAAACACAGATTTACTCAATCAAACGTGTTTATGTCTTAGGATCCTTGAAAACAATGACAAAGGAAATTTTATTGTCAATTTTTGGGAAGATACTCAAAATGGCGGAAATCTAATGTTGCCATTTGCAAATTTTTAAAAATACGCATTTTCGAAAAAAAAATTTTATACAAAAGTTGTAGAGTTTTTATTCTTTTTATTTTTTGTGTTATTTTTTTTTTTTTTTAATAATAAAATTTTAATCTTTGTTGTAACAACTCTACATTATCTTTGATCTCAATGTCTTCGTCATTTTTCATTTCAATGTCATGATGTTTCCATTACTTAAATTGATCTAGCTTTGTATTCAGCTTTTGTATTCATTGTCTACCTGATCATCTGGAAATATGTCTACTTTACACTTAATTAGCTTTTCAAGTTAAACTTTAAGTTGTTCTCCGAATGTATTAAGTTCCTCGGGCTAACTGCCCGAGGATAACTGATTTAGGCTCGTTCTAGAATACGTCGTATGTCTGGTCGTAAGCCGTAAGCCATAAAAACTGACTAGTCACAATCGAATGCTCTTCTTACATTTGACTGTGAATGGTC
>NW_012026791.1:26290-30022 GCF_000956235.1 Wasmannia auropunctata | reverse complement strand
AGAGATGTGTATAAGAGACAGATAAAGTGCGTTGTAATTTTTGTGTCTTGTCATGGATAAAAATTCAGCAGTCTCAAGCAACAATTAATTCTGCATAAAATTGAAAAAATCTGAAACGTTGGAGATGTTGAGAATAGCTTATGGGAATGCTGCTTTGTCTTCAGAATTTGATCATAATGTTCCTCAAAATACAGCACAGTCTGTGTTGAATTTTCGCCCGTGACAAGACACAAAAATTACAACGAACTTTGCTGACTATGCTGAGTATCGACTGCTAGAAAGGCTGGAGGTAACTGAGAAGGATCAAATTGTATACCTGACATCCTGTACCAAAGGTCCTGTCCAATGAATCCACTACTCACAATTCTGATTAAACTCCCAAAAAATAGTTTCATTACTTTTGGGATAGATCATGTGTATATATGTATATATGTATATATGGGTCATTCCATACGAAATGGCTTTACTGATAAACAGTTTGATCCTTTTTAAACGTACGAATACTCAAATTTTAGCTTATTTTAGAAATCATATGGAAATAGTAGAATCGAATATCATATGAAAAACTTAAAAATGACGATCCTGGCAGCATTCTTAATGAGCTGTCGTTAAAGAATTTTTGGAACAAATTTTAATTACCGAAGCAGTTTTTTCCTTCCTTTAATAAATAAAATTACATAGTATTGATAGTTGATACTATTGTCAATTTTTTTATTTATAAGATTATACATTAAATTAATAATTGTTTCATATTAGTGTCAAAAACAAAATTAACAATAAAAAAATATTCTGAATGTACTAATATAATTATTTTCGAAATTAACGTTTAAATCTTATAAATTAATATTACATTATTAAAATTAATTTTATTTATTAAAAAGAAGGAAAAATAAAAGTAAAAATAATTAGTAAAAAAATAAAAATTGAAAAACCAAAAATATATAAAAAACATAAAAAAAAACTTTTAAGTAATGCGGACAGTAAATGAAAATCTGTTGATAGTCTTTAACACTGTTAAACGCAGAGAGTTATCAAAATTTGTTTTTTAATTATGCAATTTCCATATTTGATTTAATTTGGGTCAACAATCTTGAACTTTGAGTAAAGATTGATAATTTGCAATCAGAGACTCAATAAACCAGTGCCTACTTATTGACGTCGGAAAATCTCCCAATTTACAGATATAGGGTGCACTGGTCATGTACCGCCAGTCATATTGATCGCCGAATCTCGCTTTGATAACTTCATGATTAGCAATCTAAAAATTTTCTGTTTGCTGAGTCTTGTGCAAAAAGGTAATTTGGAAATTGGCTAATTTAGACGCCATATTAGATTTATTATTGAATTTCACATTATGACTGTTTTATGGATTCGTATTCAGCGATCCCAAAAACTTTAATTTATAGAAATGGAAAGAATTTTTAGATCCCTGTGCTTTAGTAATTAAAATTTGTTCTAAAAATTCTTTGATGACAGCCCGTTAAGGACGTCACAATGATCGCCATTTTTGAATTTTCCAAAATCGCCAGATGATTTTATATAAAATAAGCTAAAATTTAAAGTAATTATACGTTTAAAAAGGATTAAACAATTTATAGGCAGAGTCATTTGCGTTTTCGTATGGAATGAACCTTCATATACATGTAGGGGAGTATAGCGTAATTTGATCAACTTTTTTTTTAACGACTCTAAAACTCGTATTTTTTCGAATTTCGTGAAACCAAATGTACCGTTGGAAAGATAAAGACTTAGCGCAACTTTTTCTCGAATATATCTATCTTCTATCTTATCGCAAAAAAAATATGATCATTTTCCCGAAACACAAGAAATCGAGATTTTTTTATCGTATAATTTGGTCAACCGTATAAATCCTAAGAATTTAAAAAAACATAAAATTAAACCAAAATAGCATATTTTCAAATTTTAATTATTTTTTATTAATTTTAGTGAAAAAAAGCATAAAAAAGCACACAACATTGAAATTAATCTTTCATATACTCAGACTGTAATAAAGATCTCCACACTTTTTCAAGTATTCAACAAGTACTATCTCTTGATCTTTTGCGAAAATCTATATGAACAATGAAAACAATAAAAATGAGAATCAAAAAAGAAATTTATTGAAATCAATTGATCGAGAACATACCGTTGATGCACCGCTCGTACAAAGTGATTGAATTTTTATTAAAAGATCGCTGATTGTTGAAAAATCGTCGATCTGCTTATCAAATTACAAAACATACCGATTCAAACTTGTTGTATGAATATCGTATGACAAAGCAACGCTTTGTATCGATTTCTTCCCCAATTTTATTTCTTTAATGGCATTAATCAATGCAGTGAGATCTTTTACTGGATGATCAGTTTTTCGCTTAAGAAATCCCATTCTAATATTTAAAAAAATGTAGAAAAATTATTTAAAAATCCCCCCAAAATATCAAAAATAGAGCCTATGTATTTATACGTATGACGTGACGTTCAGTGCTTCATCTGTGAACATGTGTGAAAAAATCCATTGACTAAATTACGCTAACCAAGCTTGTTGAAAAAATGGCGTAAAGATTTTTTCATGCACTTCACATCGAAACGCGATTAATCACATGAAAGAATAAAAAACCATATCATAACATACATTACCTGCACCAAATCACGAAAAAATCACTTCACAAAATAAAATGTATGATGTCAATTTTAATTATTTTTCACAATTTTTTCGCTTTGTTTTGCCGAGCAAAAATTAACACGTCTATTCAGCTCTATATCGCATTAAAAGTGAGCTAATACAATGACAATTTAATGACATAAACGACAACTGTCTAGTGCGACTGCAACGTTCAAAAAATGTTGTTAACCAAATTACGCTACTTTATCCTACATATATGTACATGTATATTTTATATCTAAATATATACATATATGCACCGTTTTTTTACATTTCTTGATAAATTACAAAAAATTATTATTTTAAGCAACACTTATAAAATAATATAATTAATAATAAAATAGAAAATATCAAACAAATATTGAACGGTAGCTATAATTATTAACATTATTCATCTTATTAAACTGTGAGAAATCTTATAGTTATGTTATTTTTTTAATTTTACTTAATCTTTAAGTAGGTTTGTTTTTTAATTTTTATTTAATTCTTAAATAATCGTGCATTATTACTTAGAATATAATTAAATATAATTGATTGTATCCCTGTCAAAATTATCAGAAATATTTATTAGTAAAAAGAAAACTCAAAAAAATTTTACAAAGTTAATAGCTGATATGATTTAAAAATAATGAACACATTAAAGCAGATTCATGAAATAAAAAAATATAATGCTTTTAAACAATAATTTTAAACAATTTAATCATTATGATTTAACGTGAATAAAAAATTATAAATTAATTATTAATGAGTTACATTATAAAATGTTTGATCAAGATTATTACTTTATAAATTTTTTTATGAGGATAAATAAAGAAAAAATAATTATTAGGATCAGGAAAACTATAGAAAACAATAAAATTTCTTTAGACTTTGGAAAAGGTAAAATAGGCCAAATATACAATAAAAATGTATTTATGTTTGCAATAAGAATTTGAAATAGGAATTTAAAAGATTATACACGGAGAGAATTTTATTTTAAAATTTACCCTGAAAATTACGTTAATCGTAGGACAACATAGTATTTCCAGCAATTTTATGTGATTTTCATTATTTTTTTAAATATGTACTAC
>NW_012026791.1:18294-26270 GCF_000956235.1 Wasmannia auropunctata | reverse complement strand
GCTCTTCCGATCTGTTGTCAATAAAAATTCCTTTGCCATTATGTTTCTAGGATCCTAAGACATAAATCTTGAAAGTTTGATTACGCAAATCTGTGTTTAATCCTTTCGTCAAAATTTACGGTTATTCTTAACAAAAATATTAAATTTAAATATTAAAATTCAACAAAATTCAAAAAATATTTAAAGTCAATTATTTACATATAATTTTATAATTACATTGCATAAAATATAAAATCTTATGAATCTTATAAAATATTAATTATTATCGAATACCTAACGCAATCATAAACTGAAGTTGTAATAGTAAAATCATAATTAAATTGATCTTCGATTTTTAATAATATGTAAATAAGTATATCTTAAAACACTGCAAAGAACTTATTTAATTATGAAAAATACTACCTCGATTTGAATTTCCCGACTTTCAGTCTTTTTAATATTTTTATACACAGAATGGTTAGAGAAATCATATTACATAAGAAAAGTTGTACGATTAAAAAAAAAATACCGATAATATTGATATTTTAAAAATTAATGCACATTTTCTTCTTAAAATTGTGAAATTGTTATATTACACGTACTTGTACAAGTTTTTTTTTTATAAAACCTATTTTTTTTAGAGTTATAGGAATATTACTTTTAAAATAGGATTTTCTGTATATTACAAAAATTGGAAAAATGGATTTATTATTATATTGAGTAAAGTATTCAATAAAGTGTGTTTTCGTTGTTAAAATTATTCTTTTAAATAATTTTTTATTATGTGGTGGCTGATGATGAAATGATTTTTCTTCTAAAGCAGACAAGTCTAGAAAATGTCTCTCTACTTGTGGATCATAATTGTGGCAAGGAACAGTTTCCGTGCCATACCATTCAGGTACTCAACGATCACTGCGACGAAGTTTGGTATTGTAAATTCTCACCCGATGGTCTCAAGCTTGCCACAGGTTCTAAAGATATGACTGTAATTATATGGGATGTAGATCCAGTGAGTATACATAATACTATATGAGTAATAGTGTATTACGTTCTTCACTAAAACATTTTTTGTGAATTCTTTGGCCAACTTTGACACAATTTTTTTGCAAAAATGTTGGAATATTTAAGTTTTTTAATAAAAATGATGATTGAAAACAAAGGGTTTTTCCAAGAATAAGTTTTAAAAGAAATAGATAAATAGAAAATCATATTTTTCATGTAATTTCAAAATTTTGATTTTACTACTTCGATAGAAATTTCAAATTTAGTTGTAAAGATATGTAATGTTGAAAATTGTAAAATTCTAATTTTACAATTATTTATTTTACAATTTCTAATTGTAAAATACAATAAACACAAATACTGTAAATTACAATTTCTAATTGTAAAATAAATAATGACTTTCTCGAAGAAGTTCATGCATTTCTGTTTAAAATAAAAAAAATATTTCCCGGGTAGTAGGACAATTTTAATTACGATTTTCCGATTCAGCAAGTGAAATTGAGTAAGAAAAATGGTGAACTTAACATTTCCATTACGTGCTTCCCAAATCGCCTAAAATGTATGAAGTATGAACTCCTTTCTCACTTAAAGAAAAATTAATTAAAAATTTCTATTTTATAAGGAGTGCACTTAGATATTTCGTGTAATTTTATTTTTTAGATATGTTATTAATAAACGCTTGTTCAAATGTAATGCAGGAAACTCTAAAAGTGACGCATAGGAAAACACTTGAAGGCCATACGTATGGTGTAGCACTAATTGCTTGGAGCCCCGACAGCAGCCATCTAATCGCTTGTGGTCCTGAAGATTGTCCGGAACTGTGGCTTTGGAGCGTTGATACGCCTGATTGCGAATTACGTGTAAAGTTAACACAAAGCACGGATGACTCGTTGACAGCTTGCGCCTGGCATCGTGACTCAAATAAATTTGTAGCAGGAGGTCTTCGTGGTCAATTTTATCAATGCGTATGTTATCTTACATAAAATTACTTTTAGAAAATTCTCAATAAATAAAATAAAAATTCTTTACAATTGCAAAATACAGTAAAAAATTTTTAACTAATACAAAATATAATGATTTATTAATGAAATATGCTTCAGTTATTTATTTAAAAATTTTATTTATCTTGATGTTTTTAATCTTTACTAGAAATATACATATAGCATTCACAATCAAATAGTCAATAAGAAAGATTTAGATCTTTTTATTAGAAAAAATTATTGAATAAATTAAACATATATCAAATATTTCTCAATGTATTAAATTCTAATTTAATATTTAGGATATGGACGGCAATGTTTCTGATTCATGGGAGGGTGTAAGAGTAAAATGTCTGTGGTGCCGCAGCGACGGAAGGACTGTTCTAGCGGCTGATACACATCACAGAATTCGCAGCTATACTTTTGACGACTTGGGCGATGCCACTATGTACGATTTTAATAATTGATTTAACATACGTTATCTTGATTGTTTTACCAAATAAAATTTTTGATGATATTTCTGCGTTATAGATTACAAGAGGATCATCCCGTGATGTCATTTAGTGTAAACAAAGCAGATCGACTCGCATTACTTAATGTGGCAAATCAAGGGGTGCATCTTTGGGATTTGGAAGATAAATGTCTTGTAAGGCGTTTTCAAGGCGTCACTCAAGGACATTTTACTATCCATAGCTGTTTTGGGGGAATTAATCAAGATTTTATTGCATCTGGCAGTGAAGGTTTGTCAAAATCGAAAATAAAATGTATTTTTATACATTGCATCATCGTTTAGTTTCTTTAAAAAAAAGTAATTACGCAACATGATTAATGATTGTTTTCTTTCTATTTTTTTTTTACAGACAATAAAGTGTATGTATGGCACATCAAAAGAGAACTGCCTATAGCGACTCTTACAGGACACAGTCGAACAGTCAATTGTGTTTCATGGAATCCCGTTTATCATCAAATGATGGCTTCTGTATCAGATGATTTTACAGTAAGGATATGGGGTCCAAGATCATTTTCTTCTGATGGAGAAAATGATAAAACAGGTATGTTTTTTCACAATACAATCCAAGATAAATTTTTTTCTAGAATATGAAGAAAATGTTAAATGTGTCATGTAATATCTCGCTTTCTTTTTCACGCATTTCTTTTTTTTTTCAGTTTCACTTGAAACCAACTCTTTAAATAGCAGCGGCTGGCATGAGATGGTATCGTAGCGAATTACAGCGCACCCAATTCTCAGTGTTCCCATGACCTCATGGTGTTCAAAAGACTGTCATACTGACATTTGACTGTCGTACTGTCCTGTTGATTGTCATACTGACATTTTACTGCCTTCTGTAGCAGTTGCTCCTCTATACCTCTTGTCGATCTTAATTACTATCTACTGTGTACAGAGGTAACAGGAGGGATGTATATGTTTAGCAACAACTGCTAAATTGCCTGTAATTATTAAAACCAAAATCAACCATCGAGCGTAATTATCACATTTGTGTATACTTTCTTTTTTTTCATAGTACCTTTTAAGTATTTTATATATGCATCCATATATGGTGTCCGTTGTGTTATCTCAATTAAAATTTAGAATGATTTAACATCAGAGCTAGTAATCGAAAATATGTGACGCAGCATAATACGATATAAAGTAGGTCATATGGCAGAGTAGAAAATAAAGAAACTTCCGTCTTAGGATTGGTGTGTAAAAGTAAAATTATGTAAACAAGAATATGGAATGCATTCATGTATTTGGGACAGTATCGTAGGAACACTATGTTTTGACAGGAATTTTGTCAAATTTGACTATAATAATTGTATCAATAAATATTGTACATAACAGTTTCAGATCTAGAGTTTTATTCTAAGTCGTTTATCAATTAATGACTCAACTTATCTTTAATATGTTATGTCGTAATTTTCATCTTTCATTCAGAAATTATAAATTTCAAAATATTGTGATCTCGTAAGGGATTACTGGACTTTCTGGATCTTGGAACAGAAATTCAAGAACATTTGATGGAGAAGCAATCTTGTTGCGTTCACAGCAGCACACCAAACTGTAGAATTTAGAAAGCGATATTTGTAAGTGTCTGAAATGGCTTTATTGTTTAGGCATTTATAAAGGATAATTATATATTAATTTTTAGTTAGAATCATAATCATAATTTGTGTAAGAAAAGTTATCGAGTCCATCTATATCATTAGGTAACTTTACAGTGAAGCATCTAACATGAATTATAAAAATGTTGTTAGAAGAATACTAATTTATTTGCGTGTGATTGAACAATCTGAAATGATGAACATACATAGGTAATTTTGGAAAATTATAAGTGTTGAACTCGTCTTATTAACTGCCATGTATCGAAAGATGCTATCTTTTTCATTACATATATTCAATAATTATACATACTATATAAAACAAAAATTATAATATAGAAAGAAAAAATAGATTAACGTGCATAACGTGATGAATATCTTGATAATGTGTTGATATTATAATATTTAATAAAGTTAATGTATTTGTTTTCTTATCATTGTTGTCTATTTGATTCCAAAAATAATTTATAAAAACTGTATGGCAAGAGAAAATTACAAGAAAATATATTAATAAAACAATTCTTTTTAATTCAATAATTGACTTTTCTTAAGTTATAAGAGCATGCTCGAAATGCAATGGCAATTAACGGGATGAGTACATTCGGAAAAAATGATTAATTTATTTTATTCTCTGAAATAAACGAGAACGAGAAGTCTGAGACTATCAAGAGATGTAGGATATACCTATATATGTAAACATGTATAAATATCTTTGCAACATATGTATTACTATTAAACATATTTACACACAACAGAAACTTCTGTAGTCAATGATCTTAATGTTAAATTAGGAAGTAACATAATGTCAATCACTACATTATTATTTGCATTTACCTCTGGTGCCTTAGCACTTTACAATCTAATCGAAAATCTACAATTTCTTGCGTAACTCGCACGAAATTTAATTCTTAACTTGATAGATTATAGACCTCGGTATGACGATACGAGTAACAAGCTATATGTCTTCAAACAATCTACAAAAATATCCTACAAATCTCATTCGCATATACACATATCTGAATTTAATTCATTTTATTCATTCTTATATTAGCCTAATACATAATTTTAGATATATGAGCTACTGCGTAATAACGAGTATTGAATTTGCCGTTTGTTATGAGTTTTGTATTTATTATTGTATAATATAAAAAGGAGCAATAATAATAACTTCCAAATTTTAAATTTTCATAGATCAATATACATGTAAATTGTATAATAAGAATGAAAAAGTGTGCATTATGATCGAATATTGATTTATCTCTTTTCATAGAACAAATAAAAACAAAAACATTGCTTAAATTTTGTTTTTAATCGTGTAATAAAAATATATATTTTTATATTAAATTATATAACGTATATTCACAGATTATTTAAGACCAATCGCAATTTTTTTTCGCAGTTTTTTACCTTACAAAAATTTAATTTTGGAAAGGTCATATATTACTTATTTTAAATATTAAAAGCTTTAACAAACACTGCTTTTAATATTCAAAATAATTTTTTTTTAATATTGGTCCTTCCAGAGTATTATAAATTTCTATAAAGGTTGCAGATTTTTTGTAGGAATATAAATTTTTTGTTTGTAAAAATTTAATGAAATATTTTTTTACATCTTTTAATTTATGAAGTTTATATGCATGGTTTATATAATTCTTTAGAACAGAATTTATTTATAATTTTATGATATATGATACAAAAATAATTAAAAAATAGAAAATAAATTTACTGGATGTTTCATTTTTAATGATACAATCGATTATACAATTTAATAAAAAAATGATCTTTTTTGAACATTAGGATGAGACTAGTCATTTCTCATGGTTTTTTTGGACGTATAATTAAATACGAATCTGGTTGTTAGGCAATGCTGGAAGGTCGGCCAAACTTGCACGAGGTCGATAAAACAGAATTTTGAATTTCATATACAATAGTATATCTTTAAATGAATTTTTTACAATATCGTTCTGTAATGTCTCACTCAAACACGTACATTGTCCTTATCTAACATGTTAAAAAATGCCATTTTTGCAAAATCCGGCACTTTACTGCTAGCTAGACGCAATTTTTGCTCTGTTTACCATTTTATATCTTATAAGCATACAAATTACATTACAAATAAATTTCAGTCGTAACGATATTTAATTTTTTTCTACGCTTTCAATCGTAGTTCAAAAAGTTTTATATTATTATTAGTTCATATTCAATGTTCAATCCAAAACGCGCGAACTGTTTATTTTGTACATGTGAGCTGCAGAACTGAAATGTTTACGTCGTGACAGATATACGACCCGATAAAATGTAATTTTTCAATTTTTCGTTTTTACTACAATTTCGTAGCTGATGCGCTTACATTTTATGTCTATTTCAATCCTGTAAAAGCGTTTTCAATTCCGTTCAAATCCTAATCTCTTCTAGCCTATTCTTCTCTAATTTCAATACGGATCGTTGATTTCTAATTGTTTTCTACGGGAATTTTTACCAGAGATACCAGAAATAGAATATGATAATATCTTCTTAGTGACTGGCCCCTTTACTAGAACTGTAAAACTTTCATTTTTAATATTTTATAGATACTCGTTCATCAATATTAAAGTTTTATAAATACGTATTTACAGCCAGAAACGGATAGGATATGTATATCTAATATATCATATATTGTAGTCATAAACGGATAAATGCTTATACGTAATTGTAGTGAGAAGCACGATGCGTAGAATCGATTCTGAGAATCGAATTTTCGCTTATTCTCAACTTGTATTCAATCATGTGCGATTCCATAACCATTACTGATGTAGAAGGCAGTACTGGCAATGACAACCAACATTGCAATATTACTCTATCCTAGAATATAATGGAAAGAATATAAATCCTTTGTAATCATTAGCTCTACAGCGTTAGCTAGAGTATAAGCCTGCTGTTCTAGGGATCTCAGATTCGAATCTCATCGATGCGTTTTCAAAAATTATAAACCATATATATAATGCGGCGCATATAATTGTATAAAAATATAATTAATAAAATAGAAAATGTGAAATAGTAAACACAAATTAAACTCTAAAAAATAATAATATGTAATCATAAAATAAAATAAAAGAAAGAAAAAAAGAAATTTTTTTTTAATGTACCGCGGAATCATTATACTGATCTTTCCGTAATGGTTATGGAACGATACAATATATACTGATTCAATACCAGATCTTTAAGTCTTATTGTAGAATCTATAGTTACTGTAGAATCCTTGATAAAAGTTCTCAATCGATATAGAAGCCACATATATATAATGCTGTCGGTTTCTGACTGCTCGATGGTGTACTTCTTTACTCGGTAATTGAGGATAGATGCAGTTGTAAGCGGCCGGCTGTATGATGTAATGTTTTCTGTACGCAAAGACGGATAGACATGCAGTTACATGCAGTTAATATGTCTATCTGTATATCTTTGCATACAGAAAACATTACATCGTGCAGCCCGCTTGCAACTGCATTTATCCGCAATTACGGGTAAAGAAATTAACACACCGTCGAGCAGTTTTACTATAGCATGTGGCTTCTATCGGTTTCTGTGGAAATTTTTACCAGGGGCGGCTCGACAGAAATATAACAAATATACATTTTATTTAGAAACCTAAAATTATAAAATGAAAAAATGAACTTTCAACTTTTTAATTACTTTTTTTTATTGACTTAACTTTTAAATCAATTAATTTTATTACGAACTAATTTGTATTTTAACTATATAAGTTCAATTTTTAAAACTGTTAACTTTAACTTAAGGCGATGCAGCTGGAATACCGACATTTGCAGTTGGAACGATAACTTCGAAAATACTGAACGGAATTAAAATCGCTTTTACAGGATTGAAATAGACATAAAATGTAAGGGGGCGAGCTATTTTTTGTAGTAAAAACGACAAAAA
>NW_012026791.1:17611-18244 GCF_000956235.1 Wasmannia auropunctata | reverse complement strand
TTTCGCAGTCGTTTGGTGCAGGAACGTGTACCTAAAGTGTGCCTAAAGTGTGCAGCAACTCGCCAGTGTCTCAAGTAAACAAAGTTGTTGAAAAACATTGTACAAATGTATGCGTTATTAGCGTCGTTGCCAGACTCCTCGTCCATCGTGTTGTTCTCGTCACCGACGACACCATGGACAAGAAGTTTTGACAACAACAATGCAGTTAAACGTGTATAAAAAAATCTTTTCAATTTATAGTGCCATCATGGATTATTATGACTACAGCGATGACACAACGTCGTCATCATCATCATCGCTTTTATTGACACAGCCATTATCACCGAGGGCCGAAGTAATCCAGGTGGAAATTCTTATACATAATTGTCAATTACAGGTGAGAGATTTTTAATATACATATTTTTTATTTTTTATATATTTTGTATTTATATATTTTATTTTTATATATTTTGTATTTATATTTTTTATTTTTAAGGACGTCGGAACGCCACAACTCTCCGCGTCACTGCTTCCGACGCCGTCAACAAGAAAAGAAATTATACGTCCCTCTCTCGAGTATACGCACGTCCCTTTCGGGCGGGGGAGTGGAAGGAGTATGCCCGATAAACGCATGGGCACGATAGGGACACTTCG
>NW_012026791.1:17211-17591 GCF_000956235.1 Wasmannia auropunctata | reverse complement strand
TTCGCAAACAAAAAGAAACCTCCGCAAGATGGCCAATTTTTACGTTCCAATCGAGGCTGTGAGTGAGAAGCCGTAAGTATCCATTTGTGTATCTTTATCATGAAATTTTGTATAGAAATTTCTCCAGCATATAACTCATCCGTTTTCTTTTTTCTCTTTTCAGTCCATCGAGCGTACCACGCATTTTGAGAAGGCGATTGGCATTGACTCATACGTCCTACAAATGGCTGGACATCGGAATCAACGCCGGACCTTTGTCCACGATCGATCTGACGATCGGCGACAATCGCGGCAACTGCATCGTTCTGTCTCACGAAACTTGGAGAGCGCTGATGGATAGGCGCGCGGACGTCGAGCGACTCGTGCAGTCAACTCCGACA
>NW_012026791.1:14759-15962 GCF_000956235.1 Wasmannia auropunctata | reverse complement strand
TGCCAGGCAGGAGGAGGCCCGCGGGATGCTAAGACGGGGGAGGTCGCGATACAGTCGTTTCTCGCTACTTCTGTCATACTATATCTATGAGTCTTTAATGTATTTGATAGCACTCTCACCGTTTATCATCTAGTAGAATACTAGTTCTACGAAATGATAACCGGTGAGAATGCCATTAAAGATATTAAAGACTCATTAGTAGTATGACAAAAGTAGCGAGAAAACGACTGTGTCGCGACCTCCCCCGTCTTAACATCCCGCGGGCCTCCTCCTGCCTGGCGCATGATCATACTTCCATTATCGTTTAATAGAAAACTGACTCGCGGCACAGTCGTTTTCGCGCTACTTCTGTCATACCATGTTAATAAGCCTTTAATATCTTTACTAGCACTCTCATTGTTTTATCA
Organism: Wasmannia auropunctata; assembly: GCF_000956235.1. Taxonomy (NCBI): domain Eukaryota; kingdom Metazoa; phylum Arthropoda; class Insecta; order Hymenoptera; family Formicidae; genus Wasmannia; species Wasmannia auropunctata. The sequence continues at coordinate 15,555 of NW_012026791.1, read as the reverse complement.
TTACTTTATTTCGTTGTTCGTAAATTCTTGAAATACGTTCTCCAATATCAGGACATGGTTCTGGAACTGGATATAACGTATAACCGCGTCCAAGAGAAACACGTCCTGACATTGGAGAACGTATTACAGAATATGCGAACAACAAAATAAAGTAATGATAAACAGTGAGAGTGCTATCACAGACATTAAAGACTCATTGATATAGTATGACAGAAGTAGCGAGAAACGACTGTGCCGCGAGTCATTGTCTATTAAACGATAATAGAAGTATGATCATGCGCTAGGCAGGAGGAGGCCCGCGGGATGCTAGGACGGGAAGGGGGGCACACCAGCCATATTAATACCTCTGATTTTTCATCTATAAGCCTTTTCTCTCTCATAGAGTCAGACCTCCTTTCTGTTTACCATCTAGTAAAATACGTATTTTATGAAATGGTATACAGGAGGGAGGTCGATTATATGAGAGAGAAAAAGCGTGTGGATGGAACATCAGAGGTATCAATTTAGCAGAGGCGCAAGACACACGTATCGATAAAATACATTTTCACGCGCAAAATACATTTCTGCGCCCCTTTATTTCATACATTTTACAAAATTATATATCTTTTTGGTGATTCTCATATATTTGTAATAACTATATTTTGTGTTTATAATATATTCTAAGTATTCATAAATATACTTGTACATATATTCTAAGTATTCATAAATATACTTGTACATTTTTTTCTAAAACCCTATATAATATATCACAATGGGCGAAAGCGCGTGCGCGGAAGCGAAAAGGGTGCGAGCAACG
>NW_012026791.1:13196-14739 GCF_000956235.1 Wasmannia auropunctata | reverse complement strand
ATGGCCCATGTTTACGTAAACATCTCGGCGGTTACCCCTGTGACGTCATTCCCCCGCGCAAATTCCCCCGCCCCGCTCCCCCCTCGGAGCTCCTGGGTTAGAACCCGCCTATTACTCCTACTAATTGAATTAATTTATATATTGTGACGTGACGTCCCTTTTTGGACCGTCCGTCACAAGGGATCTATGGACCCGACCGCGGGCGGTAGTTTCGAGTCCTGCGTCCTTCCGATTTTCGGAGGCGGACGCGTGGCGCGGGCCGCGGGACTACATTTGCGTGGTTTCCGCCGCCCGAATACCGAATACCGTTCCTAATCACTTTTAGTTTCCGTAGCGATCTCGATTATCTAGCATAGCGTATCGGCGGTTCCCGGGAAGTTTGTAGAATTTCAACCGTCTCACCGACGTCGTACCATGAGAAGAGGACCACGAGAGCAAAGAAAGCACCGCTGAGGAAGCAATACACAGGTCGTATGTTAGTCCGCGTTCCTTTCCGTACTTTGAGAACGATTAAGCTGCCGAGCTTCCTTCCAGATTCCGGCGAACCAGCTAAGGTGAGGATAAAGGGGATGGCCACTCTACGCCCCCAGATCGGGCGAGAGACCCCGCAGTCAGAAGCGCGACAGGGTGCCCCAAGGATAAGATCTGCCGCCAGGAACGGCTCCTCGCGAGAATTTGTTCCGGAGGACGAGCCGCCTGAGCGTGCCAACAAGGGAGCGCACCTGGAGGTAACGCCGACGAAAGGACATCGCCGCTAATTTAAATGTCGCGCGCGGGGACGCAGGACCAGCGGCGCTACGCACCACACGCGATTCGTGGAGATCGCGAGCTCGCACGCCCGCCAATTAGGGGCGCGGAACGATATATTACGTGGGCTCACCGGCCCGGCGTGATCACGGAAGCAGCGGCAATCGGCACTTGTGTTGTGGTAGCGAAGTTGAAAGGACGCAGGACAAAGTACTGGAGAGGTTCTAGTGAAAGCTAGCTGTGATCGAAGCGAGCTACCGTTCCCGTGTCGAGGAGTTTCCGGTGAGACGAGCGCACTTATGTAAAAGCCGCCGATTTTCCTTGTGTCAGACGGGCTGCAAGGAACACGCATTCCTAGCTGTCGTTTTCGTTTGTGATTCGGCTATAGCCGATAAAGATACTATTAGTTTCAGCGCCCCGTCTGACTTCGCGTATCGAGATATTTTCTTACAGGACCGTCGCGCTACGCGCCCGCCGAGCGCCACAGCCAAGCCAGTTTATGTAATTGTGCCGTTTCCGTCCTCGGGCGTGTGTGATAATTCGTGTTTCCGAAAAGGCCTTACGCCACCGGTACGGGATTTCAGAGAGTTTCCGGGGTCACGGGATCCCGCGGAACGTGTTCGTCCTTTAGTTTCGATTCCGCTGTGTCGGTCACGCTTGCCCGTGTACGCCAAGCGCTCCGCACCGGCGTACTAGCGAATATCACGCCCGCACTGCATGACTTCCGATCTCGCATGTTACGCGGATGCGGGTAAGCATGTAATAAGCGAGTCGGCCTGCCGAAGAGAAACCGCTT
>NW_012026791.1:12786-13146 GCF_000956235.1 Wasmannia auropunctata | reverse complement strand
AAGTTAAGCAGCGTTGAGGGCAGTCGTGGCTTGGATGGGTGACCGTCTTTTAGAACATAATTGTAGATTGGTGTAGTTTTACGTACGAATTTGTAGATTAAATGTAATCACAAATTTTGATGACAATCTACAAAAGTGTTCCAATTCTAGCATTTTTATGTAAATTTTTGTATCATTTTTTAAATTCGTGTAGAATTTTATAAATTCTGACAATTATTTTTCTGCAATTTTTTGTAATATATTTTTATTTTTTTTAGAATTTTGTAGAATTATGTAGAATTATGTAGAATTTGTCCATCTGAGAATGCAATAAAAAACTAAGATCGGAAGAGCACACGTCTGAACTCCAGTCACTTAGGC
>NW_012026791.1:12113-12736 GCF_000956235.1 Wasmannia auropunctata | reverse complement strand
TAATTTGTTTTTACAACTTCAAAATCTATTACATTTATGGTTATAATTAAAATTTGTAATTTTTTATTTCATATTTTTACTTTTGCATAGAATATTACAAATTTCTATGAAGAACAACAATATTCTTCAGTATTCTACGATTAATGAATCCGTGAAAATCTATATAAATTTACTTTCTTAAATTTTCATAAAATACTACAAGTTTCCACAGAAGTTGGGAGAACATTTTTATCACTTGGAGATAAATATTTCTGAACGGTTGTAACATCGCGTATAATACTACAAGAAAACGAAATTCTTAAGCTTTTTACGATTCGAATTGTCAATAAAAATTTAAATATATATTGTTTCTTCGTTTCTTCGTACATGATACAAGTTTCATGCAACCCTGAAAAAAATTTTAATGAATAACTACAAAAAGCTACAAAAATAGAAATTTTGTAGAAATTTTTATATTGTATAAATTTGTATATTTTTGTAAAAATATTTATTTTAAGATAAAAACATCTAAGCAATGATACCACAAATTACAATTTTTTAAAATCAAGAAAATGAAAAAATAGTATTTTATGAAAACTCCACAATTTTTTTAGAAAATCATACAAATTTCAAAAATCATACAA
>NW_012026791.1:7267-10550 GCF_000956235.1 Wasmannia auropunctata | reverse complement strand
AAATAGTATTATGTTGATTTATTATAAAAAATATTTTTGAGCGCGAATTTCGTGTTTCGAACCACTGTGCGTCGGGGGAAGAACGACGACGACGACGACGCCAAGAACGACGAGACACGTACCCGCAATACTGAGGAGAAACCGCCACCAACGCGGGGAGAATCGACCGATCGTCGAGGCGAGCGAACGATCGCGCCGCGACGGTCAGCCACGGGATTCGCACGGAGCTCGACGACTCTTCGCCAACTCGGAGAGTTCACCCTGAGGAGAACATCGCCCGGGCAGCGACGAGGCAGCGCGCGAGCGAATCGCTCTCGAAAACGCCGCACGATCTCGCGACGGCGGCTGAGAGAGAGTTAGAGAGATCTACAGCGTCATCCATTGAGCGGGGGGGAGCGCACGACCGGCAGCGGACGTTGTCGTTATATATATGTGTGTGTGCGCGCGTGTGTGTACGAAACGCACATCGATCCAAAGAGTCGCGATTTTCATCGTTTCTTTTCACCGCCCCTCACGATCAGCTCTCTTTCGACAGCGCGGGGAGGATCGTCGGAGATCGCCACGGGAACTACGCGAGCTCGCGGGCTGTACTTTCAAATAAACAAAATAATATAAAAATATCCAGCTAGCGAAGCGCTACGTGCGCGCGCGTGCCTGATCCACGAGCGATTACGACAGAGAGAGAGAGAACTGTCGCGCGACGTCTCGCGCGCGTAGCGCTCTCTCAAAAAATAAATAAAAAAACGATCGATATCGCGACGATCGCCACGATCGGCGCGCGCGGGAAGTTGGCTCGGTCGGTCGCTCGCTCCTCGCTCGCTCCCTCCCTCGCCGAAATGCGCCCACCGCGCGATCGCGCGTCGACGCTGCGCAGCGGGACGCCGAGGGTCTTCCGATCATCTATTTACCTTTGTTTCGTCATCGTTCGAGGGAAGTCACGAAGTTGCGGAAGGATGCAATCCGAAGCGTGGTATGACTCTCGAGTCGCTCAAACAAGGTTTCTTACTCAGCGGGTATATCAAACTGTACTCGTTCGAACGATTGAACTTTATCGGATTGAAATCTCAACTCTATCGTTTCGCGACCTATCTGCGACTCTTCACGCGCGCCAGAGGGACAGCGTAAAAAACGGTGAGACTCGCGCGCGAGCACGGCTCTTCACGAGACACGCGTCCCCTCGCGAGCGCGCGTTTCGCCTCGCGACGATAGGATAGGCGAGCTCCGATGCATCTCGAGTGTACCGCGTATACCCGATCGGGACGTAACCTGCCTCCGAACGAATGGACCGCTCGGTGACGAGCGCTCACGTCGCCTCCAGCGTTCGATGCGAAGAGGGTGGCCTGATCGAGAACCCGCGCTACAGCGGTCCGCGCCTGCAAAGATCCGTCGCACGACCGATTGCGACCGAGAGCCGCGCGCGCTATCTAGACGCCACGGAAGCAGAAAAAAAGAAAACGTCGCCTTTCCGCGATCGGCGGAAGGTTCGCCGCGGTCGGTCGTTCGCGGAGGTTTAGGACGAATCGGAAGGGGCGCGTACCGTTTGGCGAAGTCAGAGCGTTGCACAGTGTCGCGTACCGCACGATCCGACCGGAGGTGATCCAACCGCGCGATTCGCTCGGAGAAACGAGATCATCGACTACGAACGACCGCTCCAACGATTCCTCGTTCGATGCGCGCGAGGGAAGAGAAACGCTAGCGCGAACGAGGATCGTTCCTGCGCGTTCTCCGTTCGCCCGGAGAGGACGACGTATCGCGACACGTGTCGCCGGTGCGGTTCGCGCGCGATCGGGGGTACGCGGCGCGGCGAGACAGGGGTCGACCGAGTGGCCCCGCGGCGCGAGACGAAGAGTGGTTTCGCGAGAGGGCGACTACGAGAGGCGGGTGCGCAGCGAACGAGAGAATCGATCGGCACGTCGATTTCGGTCGAATAGGAGCCACTGGGCGAGAAGCTCGCGCCCATCTGCGCATTCCCGGCGCGTCGAGCTGCCGGTAACGCGCGTCTACGGGAGATATGACGTGAAACGGCGGATCGACGAGCGCGAATGCGACGAACGGAGTGACGCCTTCCGCGTGCGCTGTTTGGAGCGCGCGTACCGGAGAGGCGGGACTACCTCGTTCCAAACGAACGTGTCGGCCGGTGCCTCGCGTAGGAGTGCGACGCGATATAGAGAGAGAGAGGAGTCCGCGCGACGTGCCGAGCGCGCACGAGAGAGCGAACGAACGGCGCGAGATCAGCCGCGCGCTCCCCAACCTCGTCGACGCGAAACGAACCGCCGCGCGTACCGACCCCGCCGCTCCGAGCGAACCGCCGCGCGACCTGGTTGGTTCTTTCTGTATTAGTAGTAACAATAATGTGTAATCGAGGCGAAAGAAAATTCTCACCTCGAGGTTTTCTTCACCTCGAAAGCGCGCGAAAACCGGCAAAAAATGACTTCGATCGCGGGGTAGCTCGCCGTCCGGTCGAAATTTCACGCGCTCAAACGGCGAGCAGCGAGAGGCGGACGCTGAAAATCGCGCGTCAAAGAGGGCGAAGGACGTCGTTGGAAACGCGGTCGAACTCTCTCGCGCCCCAGCGACATCGAGGAGATTGCGAGAAGGAAGCGAAGAAAAGAGACGCCGGAAGAAGCGCCGCGACGATACGAAGGCTAGGACGAACTAGATTCGGACGAGTCGCGACGAGATTGGCGGAGCCGCTCGAGAGAGGTCGTCGTCGGTACCGCGTTCGGCGCAAGGACGCTCCGTGATTCGTAGCACCGAGACTCTCTCGACGAACCAGGTTTCTCGCGGGGTAAATCGAACGACTCTCTCTCTCGTCGGACTGAAATTAAACATCTCAGCTCTGTCAGTCTTCGTCCTCTCTCGTCCAACTCGCCTGGGGGCGACGAAAAAGAAAAAACGGCGAGACTCGCGAGACACCCCACGCGAGCGCGCGTTTCACCTCGGGACAGCTCCACCCCGTCGATCGGGTGGCGACCGGAGCGCGCGTCGGTCCGTTGGACGCGTCGGCGCCACGACGATCCGAGCCGCCACGCGAGCTCGTTCCCCGGAATCGCCGGAGCGAGGACCGCATCGCGCGATCCAGTCGCCGTCGATTCGAGACCGCCGCGCGAAGAGTCGCCGCGCGCGACCCGTCGGACGCGACATGTGGAGAGTCATGAGCCGGGAGGAGCTCGACGTCCTACGCGTTCTCCGTTCGCCCGGAGACGTCTCGCGAGCGCACGTGTCGCCGGTGCGGTTTCTGCGCGATCGAGAACTGGGTGTGCGCGGAACCGGCGCGGCGAGA
>NW_012026791.1:5866-7247 GCF_000956235.1 Wasmannia auropunctata | reverse complement strand
CCGGGGGCCCATGCGCGATTGGCCCCGCGGGGCGAGACGAAGTGTGTACGCGTGGTACCGCGAGAGAGCGCGCGAGGACCACGAGAGGCGGGTGCGCGGCGAACTTTGGAACGAGAGAATCGATCGGCGCGTGGATTTCGGTCGCGCGGAGAACGGGAGCTACTGGGCGAGGCGAGTCGTCGAGAGGCTCGAGGGTCGCGCCCATCTGCGCATCGAGATTCCCGCGGGTGGCGAGAGACGCTGCGTCGAGCTGCTGGTGACGGACCCGCGCGTCTACGGCGAGTTCAGGTATCCCGCCGCCGCAAACGGCGGATCGACGAGCACAGGATGCAGTGGGAGCGCGAGTCCGACGACGACGCCTTCTGCGACGCGTGCGCCGTTCCTCGAGAGGAGTGCGCGTACCGGAGAGGCGAGGAGTCGAAGGACTACCTCGTCACGAACGTGGACCGTACGTGTCGACGGTGCGGCCAGATCGCGTGCAAGTGCCACGCGGAGGAGTGCGACGCGATATAGACGAAGAAACTCGCGGATTCGAGTCGCCGGCCACTCTGGCTGCGGACGCGCGCCTCGAACGACGCGCGCGCGCGCCTCGAACGTGACGCAGTGTCACGAGTATATACGTTGCGCCATATAAATTATTTGTAATATTCGATATGTATTTTTTACAATAAATATATTGCATTTTTGTGTCTCTCTGTACAATAGTCATTCGATGTGTCACATTTTTTTTACGTATGTCAACCTTCTCGTTCCACACATGTACACGGCAATTGTTTGCACCGTTCAATATATTTTGCGACAATCAGCGTGTATGTATGTCAATTTTTTTATTCACGATAGTCATTTGTAACAATAATCCACTCGTGTTTTTTATATTCCTCTTAGATTTTTCCATTCCTCGTTTTACAACGCAAAAAAAAACGATTCAAACCAGAGAATCCTCGCGTGTACACGAATCTCCGTCGAACCGCTTCGCGTACAACCGACCCCTTTCGCGCTCGGTAACCTCTCCGCGTCCTCCGCGACGCGACTCGCGGAACCACGGCGACGGATCTTCCGCGACGGTCCTCAAGCGGACCACCTTCGCGAACACCTCGGTCGATTCGGCGGCCCTCGTCGTCCGCTCGCGCGTACCTCTCGCCGCGATCCTCGTCGTACACCGTTTTCCGAGACGTTCTCTCTCTCTCGGCGATCGCGCGCGTGTCGACCAGGGGGAGCCCCGTCGACGCTGGTATACCTTCGAAAAAAAAAGGAAGGAACGAACGGCAGAGAACCACCGAGACAGCGCGGCGGCGCGCTCCCCGTCGACGCTTGTGTACCTTCGAGGAGCGAACGAACGGCGCGGGAGTCGCGGAACCACCGAGCTCGCGCGGCGGCGCGC
>NW_012026791.1:5098-5736 GCF_000956235.1 Wasmannia auropunctata | reverse complement strand
GCGCGCTCCCCGTCGACGCTCGTGTACCTCCGAAATGAAAAAACGTACGAACGGTGGAGTCGCGGAACCAGCGCGCGAACCGCGAGCGAGCGAGCGACCAGCAGGAGCGAGCGAGCGAGCCCCGCGCGGCGTCCCGAGCGCTCCCCAATCGTGTCTACGCTACGCTACTCTCGAGGAACGACTTTCACCCTCGGCGCGGACGTTTCCGCTCAAGCGCGCGTCGCGAGGCGAGATCGAAAGAGGAGGAAAACGAAACGGGACGCCTCTCGCGACACGGCGAGGCACCGGCGTCGTCCCACTTGGCGCGAAACGGGACGACGCCGCGTCCGCGAGCGGGATTCGCGCGCGGGACGAATGGGAGATCCCCGATTGCGTCGCGGGACGCCCGTTTCGGCGCCTCGCGTCCGCGAAAACGGCCCCGCGGCGGCGGAAACGCGCGATCGTGGGAATCCTATCGAGCGCGCCGGAGCTCTCCTGCGTCCACGCGTCCCGCAATCCCCGTCGCTCGGTTGCGCGCGGCGACCGGCGACGGCGAGAGCGACGCCTCGGGGAGCGAAACGGAACGAGATGCGCGCGGTATCGGTTCGTTTGTTTTCAAGCCGAGCTCTCGAGCGCTCTCGTGGCGCGCGAAAAAAAGG
>NW_012026791.1:2554-5078 GCF_000956235.1 Wasmannia auropunctata | reverse complement strand
CTGAGAGCGAGAGAGCGATCGAACGAAGACTGTACGCGACAAAACGAAAAACGTGAAAAACGAACGCGCGATAAAACGCGAACGACGACGGAACCCGGCCGTCTGTGCCTCAATTTTCGAAGAGATCTATCCATCGCGCGACGAGGCGCACCTTTCTTCCAACGGGTATGCTTCGAACGCTATAATCCCCCCCACCCATTAGTAGCGTATAAAGAGAGCACGTTTCGCCGTCGGTGCGACGTCGTCGCGTGCCCAACGTTGGGCGAACCGTTATCATGTTCGACGAGACGGAGATCGCTGGCGACGAGGTGGAGGACGTCGTTCGCGTTCTCGGCGAGGAGATGGCCGACGACGAGTGCCTGGTGTCGCCGGTGCGGTTTCTGCGCGACCGAGAGGAGAGCTGGGTGTGCGCGGAACCGGCGAACGCGCGGCGAGACAGGGAGTCGAGACCGAGATTCCGTGTGCAAGTAGCTTCGCGGCGCGAGACGAAGGGTGTACGAGTGGCTTCGCGAGAGAGCGCGCGACGAGTGCGATGGTTGGTTCGAGTTCCTATGTGGGAAACTATCGAAACGTCGACTCAAGAATGTTCTGGGGTACGAGTACTTTTGGGCCGAGCAGGTCGTCGAGAAGCTCGAGTCGGGAACCAATCTGCGCATCGCGATTCCCGCGGGTAGCGAGAGGTTCGTCGAGTTGCTGACGATGGACTCGCGCACCTACGACGAGTGGAGGTATCCGGCCGCCGTGCGACGGCTGCTCGACGAGCACAGGCGGGGCGACGTACGTCCGACGACGGCGACGACGAACGACGACGACGTCGTCCTCTGCGACGTTTGCAACGTCCCTCAAGATGAGTGCGCGTATCGGGAAGACGAGGTGGAGGAGTACGCGGTTCAAAACACGGAACGATCGTGCGCGCGATGCCGCCGAGTCGCGTGCAAGTGTTCCGACGCGGTGTAGAGAAACGGACTGCTTTCTCTATCTTTTCCATGCGGTTGATAGTAACATTAATAATAATAACATAAACGTGAAAAACGAGACGCGGCGTCCCGAGCGCTACCCAACCGTGTCTATTCTCGACCGAACTTCTTTTTCACCTACGCCCTGGACATCTCCGCTCGAGCGCGCGTCGCGACGTAGAGGCGAGAAGGAGGAAAACGGGACGCCTCTCGCGACACGGCGGGCGTCACTTGGCGCGAGACGACGCCGCGAGCGGGATTCGCGCGCGGGACGCTGGCGCGCCGCCCGCTGGGCGCCTCGCGGAAACGCGGGAATGCCGTCGAAGCGGAACTCTTTCGCGCGATCCCCGCGTGGCGACGCTCGCCCGACGCGAGAGAGAGAGAGCGAGAGAGAGAACGTATGCGATAAATAAAACGTGAAAAACGAACGCGACGAAACGCGAACGACGACGGAACCGTGCCTCCTTTCGAAGAGATCTCTTCGCGACGACCATCTCTCTTCCAACGGGTGCATTTCAAACGCTATCAACCTCCCCGTAGCGTATAAAGCGAGCACGTTCCGTCAGTCGCGTGCCCGGCGTAAAGAAACATCGCGAGACATGATCGACGAGACAGCGAGCGACGAGGACGTCGTTCGCGTTCTCTGCGACGATCCGGCCGAGCGCCTGGTGTCGCCGGTGCGGTTTCTACGCGACCGAGAGCTGGGTGTGCGCGGCGCGGCGAGACAGGGAGTCACGTCCAACGAGATTCCGTGAGCACGTGGCCTCGCGGCGCGAGACGAAGGGTGTACGCGTGATTTCGCGAGAAGGCGTACGACGACTACGAGAGGTAGTTCGGAACGAGCGTTGGGTCACGAACGTTGGAAGGAGTTGAAATATCGATACGTGGACGTTCTGGAGAACGAGTACTATTGGGCCGAGCGAATCGTCGAGAAGCTTGAGTGGACCAATCTGCGCATCACGATTCCCGCGGGTAGCGAGAGGTACGTCGAGTTGCTGACGATGGACTCGCACACCTACGGCGAGTGGACGTATCCAGCCGCCGTGCGACGGCTGCTCGACGAGCACAGGCTGCTGTGGCGGCGCGAGTTCGACGAACGTCCGACGACGACGACGACGACGACGAACGACGACGGCGTTCCGCTCTGCGACGTTTGCAACGTCCCTCGACGAGAGTGCGCGTACCAAGGAGGCGAGGTAGAGGAGTACGCGGTTCAAAACACGGAACGATCGTGCGCGCGGTGCTGGCGAGTCGCGTGCAAGTGTTCGATGTAGACTGATTTTTATCGGGTCGATAGCAACAATAGTAATAACATAAACGCGAGAACGACGCGTCCGCCTACCACATGCTCGACGATCTTCCTGAGGAAACTACGTATCTCTGCGACGACCGTGTATGTTTTCTATGACGACATCTCGAGTGCCCGGGGGAAGTGACTAAAATTTCGGTGAATAGAAAATGTCGCATTGCGTGAGATGGATATCGAGGAAACAACGGTCGTCGAAAGTGACGAGGAAAGGATGGAAAATAATGAAGATGATAAAGAAACAACGGAAAATAATGAAAAA
>NW_012026791.1:0-2149 GCF_000956235.1 Wasmannia auropunctata | reverse complement strand
CGACGAATCGCACGGGAATGGAGGTACGGCAGGATATCGCGCGTCGTCTGGCCAATCGATCCTCGGACGAAAAGAGGATCTCTGTCGACGGCGGGAGGTCCGTCGTATCGAACAGCGACGCCGTTTGACCAACGCCGCGGTGAAAGCGCGCGGACGAAACGACGACGCGCACCGAATGTGGACGAGGTATGTGCGTGTCACGTACAGCACGTAATTCTTACTATTCGCCCGAGCGGAAAATATCGAAATTCTATATTTTTTGTTTAGCCTAGGTCGGAGTTGCCAAAAGAAGAAATCGCGCGAGACAACGAGAGAGAATAGTCCAATATTTTCGAAAGAGTCGCTCGCGGGTTCCGAACGATTCGAACCAATTGTTAAATATCGTCGTGGAAAACTAAAATTCATATTACAAATTGTTTGATTGAAACAAACTACTTTTTATCTCTTTTCCCTCGTGTCAGCGGAGAGATACGCTCGCCCGATGAAACGAGAATCGGACGCCCGAACGAAGGACGTTGCGCATCGACTCGTGCCAACCGACGAGGCGCGAGAGAGCGGAGCGATCGCGCGATCGATCGAATCGTTTTTTCGTTCGGAAGAGAGCTCGCTCCCTCCCTCGGATCGCGGCGCGTCGCGACGCCGCGCGACACCGCGAACGAAACAACCGCGCGAACGCGAGGCTACGGACGTCTCGTCGTCGAGCGCGTCCGTCTCGAAACCGCCCGCGCGAGGTTCACGTGAGAAAGAGAGACGAACTCGCGCAGCGACTCTTCGATTCGAGGCAGATTTTTTCCGTCTCCAGATACGCGCGCGCGCGTAGATGGATCGTTTTCCCATCTCTCTCGCGTCGGGTGAACCCGAGCGGCGAATCCAATCGACCGTCGATACGAAGAAACGCCTCGCCATTTACACGTAGATATTGCAATAACTGTGCGTGGTCCCTCCTCGTTAATACTGTCGTCCAATTTTTTCCATCCAGAATGGGAGCGAGGGAAGCGAGGTTCGCGGAGGAAGCCGAGAGGGAAAGAGAGCACGCGTGGATGCGTGGTTCCCCATCGCGAGGATCGCGCGACTCTCGACGGATCGTTCGGTTACGATAATATGACGACGTTGCAGTAGCGACGCGTCGCGACGCGGTTGTACGTGTCGTCACGCGCGTGGTTACTGCGGTACGTGTGTCGTAAAGAGATTACAATATATATAGATATATATATACATACTCTGATTCGTGTATACAAATAAATACGTGTCGAGTGTGCGCGATATGTACGGATACATCGACATTTAATGATGCGTGAAAGCAATCGTACGAACCGCGCGATCGATATAATTCCCTGTTTAAAAAGTATACATTTGTAAACATTTTTTACGTAGATTTGTGTCACTACTCATTTTTTCTTTCTTTATTTCGTATTTTTACTCACTGGTTTTTTTACCACCAAGTACGATCGAAAATTGCACATTTGACAGATACTTAATATTTAATTAACAAATAATAATTTGTACAATGCAAACTAACTGCGTTGATTATATAGGACTATATGAAGCGTTACGTTTCTGGTACGACGGAGACTCGTGATCCAGGCGAGGCTCTGTCTAATCGTAGCGAGAACTGTTTTTTTTTCGTAAGGCTCGAGTCGTCTGAAGTTTCTGTTAAAAAACAGTTAATAAATAAAAAAGTTTTTTTATTTTTTACTAACCAGTTGTTTTCTTCTCCAGTCGGGTGTAAATCCCCGTAGCATCGTAGTGCGAAAGACCCATAGATCTCGCCTTTACACGCGGTCGTTGTAATAATTGCGCGTGGTTACCGCAAAGTTTGCTATCGCGGATCGCATTACGCGCGCGTCTAAGGAAAATGATATATTTGTGATTAACGTAAATTTACAAAAAACGTACGTTCTGAGTTTCGACGAGTTCGGAGCATGGTGGAAGGGATAGCATGGTGTGTGCAGTTCGGCTAAACCACGCCCACTTTTGCTCGGCGATGTCGACGAGGATGAAAAAGTACCAACTAAGAAAAGTAAAATGATTTTGCGTTGGCAAGTTTGTCGCACTGAGTTTATTGTCCTTATTTCACGCGTTTTCGTAGATCGGAATCTCTCTTTCTATCGTCTTTCTATCGAAAGAGGTTACGGACTCAGATCGGAAG
>NW_012026790.1:0-440 GCF_000956235.1 Wasmannia auropunctata | reverse complement strand
TGAAANGTTTTCTCTAAGGCGCAGTGAGCTGAGTCATCGTGGTGAATACGCAATAATGTCGAAATCATTGCGTCTGGTACAACAAACTTAGAACGAATATCGTCTCTACGATATAAAAGTCCATCGATAAGTTCGAACTTATCGTGCTCTTTTTCTTCGAGCTCGAGAATTAATGCTTTGATTTGTGGGTCCGATAGCTGACGGTATTGCAATTCCATTTCTAATGGCATAGATTCTACTGAACTGACGATACGGCTCAAGGCGTCAACGTGGGTCATCTTCGAACCGCTACGGTGCTCAATCTTAAAAGTATAGTTCTGCAAACGCAAAATCCATCGAGCTATCCGCGGATTAATGTTAGCCTTATTTACTGCATGCACGATGGCGTTGCAATCCGTTACAATTTTAAAGCCAACACCCGCGAGATAAATGTGAAAGCG
>NW_012026789.1:6518214-6528998 GCF_000956235.1 Wasmannia auropunctata | reverse complement strand
TCGTTTTTTCGTAATTACTTCCGTCAGCTCGAAAAACATGCCACATTCAATCGCCACTTGGAGGCATTAAAATTCATTTTTATATAAATAAAAAATACTTTTTTTGCTGTTCAAATAATATATAAGTTTATGCAAAAACCCACGTTTTACTGTATAATTAATAGATTTTCTTAAAAAAATTCATGAAACAATTAGGGTTAATTTTACGGCCGGTAAAGGTGAAAAACCCTCTTTAATAGCCACAGCACTCGTATAATATTTTTACTTTCGAAAAACGGATAATCCAATGGCTGTCTGTTGCTTCGTATGTTTTCTTTATTTTCTCCCTTCTTTTTTGTGTGTATATAATACATGTACTTATATACATAGACTAGTCCAATAATTAGAGCTTTTTCGCATTTTTAAAGACCGCTTAGACATTGACTTTGTTAGAGTTTTACCGAATATCACTTACATATTGTGTGTTTACAGTTTCCTGCGCGTAAAAGGAGCTTTATCACGATCGGTTCGAGTGTACTTCCCGTAGAGTTGCGTCGAACATTTTTTCTAATTCGTATTCGATATTAGTAACATCTATTTGGTGCATAGTTTCCTTAGCGTTTATACTCTAATTGTGCTTTCAAGAATTATTCATTGCCAAGTGTTGCATAAAGAGCAATTGGCGCGATCACATATTCATTTCTAACATTATTGCACTTTCATTTTTGGAAAAATCAAAGATTGCAGTCTTCTCCTCCTTTTTTTTTATCGTTATTTCATGCATCAATTAATCATGCACAGAAAATAAACTGTCCGCAGTGTGCGGATTTAGTAACAAATTCGATCAGAAATTGCTAACAAATTGGCATCAATTGTGTCCACAATAAGCTCGTATTTTACTGACAGAGTCTGCTGATGGCAGAAAATGAACAGAATCTGTTGTAGATTTTGTACTATTTTCTTTGCCAATCTGCGTGAAACTGTATAGCAAATATATTAAAATTTGCCTGATTTCTGCTATTAATTATCTGTCATATTTGACAAATTTCTATATTTCTGTGAGCATTCTTCTAAGCATTGTATACATCAGCTTCTGTATCAAAATCTGTAGTCTTTCTATCAATTGTGTGAAGTGTTGGCTCTCCCACTGAAAATCTAGTTACAACTATTTGCGATCCAATAGTGATCCTTTGATGGCGTTCATGGTAGTTCATTTCCTACTGTTGGTGATCAAAACTACGTACGAGAGTAATCAAAACAATTTTAATATTTTATTTTACCGATTCATAAAGAGAAAACATGATAAAACCTGAATTGAAGCTAAAAACGGACAAAGTTATTATAATTTGATCTTCATATTTGCGGTTTAAAAATTATAATTATACTGATCAAATTATACTGACATGCTAAAAGTTTTCTGAAAAAGCAGAGTGGTTTCCCATAGATTTTAGAGCACTGAAAACAATGCTGCCTACCAGAATTTGTTAATTGTGTTACATTTGTGAGAAAAATGAGATTGAAACTTTTAAAAACCGCGTTTTTAGCAATTTTTGAAAAATCGTAGCGGATGAACTAGAAATGTGCTAGAAACTTTTTAAATATTTTAAATGAAACCTTAAACATCATAATCGAGTCCAAGTATCTTCAATATTACTAAATTATTTATCTGCATCGTGCAGATGCAGTTTAAGTTTAAGCTTTCATTTAAGATTTTTTTCAGTTTCTAGCACGTCAGGTTCGTCCGCTACGATTTTCCAAAAATTGCCAAAAATTATGTTTTTTAAGAGTTTTAACTTTATTTTTCTTAAAAATGTGACGTGATAGACAAATTCTGAGAGCAGCATCTCAGAGAGTTTTCAGCGCCTAAAAATCTACATCAGAGAGTGGAAACCTCCCTTTTTTTCAGAAAACTTTTAGCATGTCGATCAGTGTTATTAATAATTAGGAATAAATTACCAAACATTAAACATAATCGTTAATGAAATATGCAATCGTATAAAGATATTTCTACGAGATGTGGTTAGTCACACACATATATCCTATTTTCCACCTTCATAATTACATTTTCAGAATGTTTTTTTAATATCAAACATTTGAAATAGATTGAGAAACGTCATCAAATGAGTTACAATTATATTACACAGTTTAGAAGACCAAATTTTAATAAAAGGGTTAATTTCACGTTTCTTTACATGTGTTATCTTTTACGTTTCATATGCACTTATATGCTTTTGTACGTGTGTTATCAATTACAATTTTTGTTATTAATTGTTAAAAATAAATTATCAAATGTCAGTAAATGATTATCAAATGAATAATTATACATACATATATAGATACACATATTATGTATACAAATATACATATATATAAAATTTATATAAATAGACATTTTATTTTAGACACAGAATAATGAGCTAAATTAATTAGTGTAAAGAAAACACATTATTGCTTTTAAAAAACAATGTTTTGTAATTGCATATTGCAAATTGTGTAATTTTTTTTAAAAGCAACTATATGTTTTCTTAACACCAATTAATTCTCATATATGATTTAAATAGAGTTCTTTTTGGAAGGAGGAGCTAACTTCACACACGTATGTCTCTTTTTCATGTTACTAATTACAGTCTCGACTATCAATTATTGGGAATTGACTACCAAATACTATCAAGCGACCACCAAACGAATGGTAATGGCATTTTATAACAGGATTTTTAGTGGGAACGATCCAGGTAGAACTATAAGAAGACAAATGACGTCATAATGACGTCACTTTTTACATTATTTGTGATTTATAAGTGACAAAGTCATAATAATGATGACCCTTATGATATCATTATGACTTTTTTTTCTATACTCTACCTCGGGAGCCAATTAACTCTTGCATACAGACACAGAGCTCTTTATGCCGACAAAAATTTGCAACAAATCTGTTCTTGATAGACTTGACTGTCTGAATATAATTTAAGTTTGCAGATTTTAAGCGATATACTGTTCTCGCGTCTTGCGCCAATTGTTCGGCAACAACAGCGATTCGGTTTTCCGATATGGTACTTTTTTATATTTTTTCACAAATCGCTTGCGAAACCAGAAAGTATACAGAGAATCCCACTTTTCCATGTGGATACGATTTTTAGTGCGACAATGATCTAATCTGTCGAAGAATTTCGCTAAGAGTTTTTCACGTACATCTATACATATTTATTTCCGCGGATCGTAACGCGATACACAGATTGTAGTTTCTTTTAGACCGTTATTCAGCACGAGCGCATCATACTTATCAATAACGTGTTTACGATCAGCTCAGTAAACACTCTTTACAAATATTCGGAATTATTTTCCACACACTGGTGAAATCGAAGAGATCGAATACTTGCATTTATGTCTCACATTGTCGTTGGAAATATGTACAGGGATATCCCAGACCCGTGTCAAGCATTAATTGCAAACTCCTGAAGTCGATCATTTTGAGATGAAGATTTTAACATCAAAATGTCAATTAATGCTATATAATAATTTAAAAATGAGAAAGTTAACTAACCAAAAATTATCCGAAATTCGCGTACTTAAACATGAAACATCGCAGTGGAGATGTTTTCAAGCCTCAATCCTATTTTCTCTCAAAAATTGATATATTTACATATTTTTTACTGTGCGATACGTTATACGCGCGAATAATTTGATTGATCAATTTCAAAAACACTTAATTTAAAAATTATAGACTTATATAGTTTTGACATTTTGGTATTATAGGAATTTTCATCTCTAAATGACTTCAGAAATCTGATACCCTCTCTTAACGATTATCATGGCAGGTCAAGGATACCTGTACATACATATATACATTATATACATATACATACAGTGTGTATTTGATTTAAGTGCACATACTCATTGTCAGTTATTTTTTTCAATTAATTGAGTTATAAGAAATTTTTCTATTAAGAGTTATATTGTTTAAGAAAAGTTATTGTAATGACTTAAGCAAAAGTTAATTATTACATATAATTATTTTCCTAAATGGAATAATATATATATATTTGTAATATATTTTATGAAAGAAAAAGAGACAAATTCAATAAAGTAATTTTTGATAATCGTATACCTTACAAAATTTCTAATAAAAATAGATATATTATTCTATCAAAAAATAAAAAATCCCATAAAAAAATAATTTATAACTTTCAAGTTTTTATATGTGTTTTATATTATTCAAGTTATTATATAGATCTTCTTAAACAAAATAATTATTATTAAAAAAAACTTTTATTCATTACTATTTTTCAAATTGCTGAGTTTAATATGCACTTAAACGATATATAATATATATACTGTATATATATTCTTCCGAGAGTAGTAAAGTATTCGAGTTAGTTGTAGAAATAGATGAATGTTAGATACAAAATATATTCATATATCTGTGACAATAGTATTTTTTATCTCTCCCCTTCATCCTCCTTTCCCTCAGTCCGTTCGCCTGTCCTTGATAATATATATATATATATATAGTGAATATTTCTTTATAATATAAATAATCTTTCTTTGACTTTTCACAAGGCCAGCATAGAAATCACACTATAGACAGTGGTGAAACTTAGTCCTCGGAAACGTCGGACGACAATCTCCGTGAATTGAACGCAATCCTCGACGTTATGTACATTTAGTAAAGATTAAGGAGGCTCGTTTAAGTTTTTCGCGAGTATTAAATAGTCTGTGATATAAATCCTCTGTAGATATCTAACAGTACGATAGTATACAAGACGATTTCCGAAAATACTCCAAATCACGATAATATATGTTCTTTCGATAAGAACGTCCGTAACGATAATCACTCTCCTGATAGTATGCAAATAATGTGTGTGTGTGTGTGTGTGTGTGTGTGTACCGATACGGACTCAATAGACACGTCGATTTTTCCAGTATTCTTTGGTTTATCGGCCGCTTATCTGATTATCTCGGATTATCTCCCTCGAGTCCAATTGAATCACGGATATAAATATTTGATCGACTTTATCGCAAATCTCTATCGAACACAACATCAACAATTTAAACAGTCCGTCATATTATTTTAGAATATTTAGGTCAACGAGAGGATTTCAATTTTGTACATTATTTTCAATTTAACGTATTTAGAACGACTCATATATTCCCCCTCTCTCCCCTTCTTCGAAATAATTTTAACGTACGTATTTTAGAATAATTCATATATCGTTTCTCCGTCCGGAATAATCTAATTCATATATCTTTCCTCTTTCTCCGAAATAAATTATATCTCGTTACTGGAAAATGTCCACAAGCCTTTGAATCTTATGTACAATGACATGTAGAAAAGCTTACTCGAGTGTTGCTACGACATGTGTTAGTCACCGTTCCGTTTAATTTATAGATAACGCAAAAGCATAAAAATATCAATACAGATTCGCAAAAATATAATTCCTATCCAGTCTTCTGGTGCTACGAGAGATTGAAACAATATTATAATTTTATTGTAACATAAATTTGTTCGAAATACTGCGACTTTAGTATCTTCAATTGCATCATTTTTCCCCAATTCATCTTATGTTATTGTCAAATTTAAGATATAAAAAAAAATTACTTTGCCTCTTTTATGTGATTTTTCCTATTTTCGTAGAAATATTTTTGTTGTCTTGAGAGACGGAAACGCAACATTTAAATTATCGATACTACAGCGGCAGTATATCGCGGTCATCGTTTTTCTTTTTAGTTTATAAAGTACAATTAATCACGTTATGTAAGCAGTAGAAAACAGACTTCGCGTAATCTCGAAAGAGTAATGTCGAGCGACGTCGCATAGGCAGTGATAAATGTGATGTTTCGTCAAAAAGTGGCTGTTAAAAATGCTGCTTCTATCTCTTTCTTCCCGACGACGAGAGTAATAATTCGACGAAATGAGAAACTCGCAATTTTCTTTCAACCTGCAAAAATGATCGGAGAAACGGGAAAATAAGGAGAACGAGGAAAATAAAAAGAAAAGAAAAGTAGTGTGAATTTTACTACATTAAACTTTGGTATTATGTGTTGAGTGAACGTCATTGTTCCTCCTCTTTGTGCCAGTTTGCTTAGCGCTTTCGAGTGTCTGTCCTATATTAACGATTATTTACAAAGATCATACAACGTAATCCATGTTAATAAAAGTATTAATAATAATAATATAATATTAAGGTTGATGATGATAATAATAATAATAATAATGGTAAGAGTATTAATACTAGCTGTAAGAGATAACAGAAGGATCGACATCCGTCAACCAAGAACAAAAAAAGAAAAATACAAAATACAAAATCCTTAACTTTATAAGTCGTGAGTGGTAAACGATAACGCATCTCTCGTTTGCGCGTGCGAAAAAAAAAAGATACTTTGCGAAAGTACAAGTGATGCGTACACTTAAATAATTTGGTGCTGTGCGCGATTGGTTAAACTGGAAAAATTGGAAATATCAGTTCCTCGCTAAAACTAGCACGCGAGGATGGACGTGTTCCGGAGACGATTGAATCTCGTACAAGTGTCCTCTAAAAAAAAAAAAAAAAAAACTATTCTCCGGTCTAATACTAGGAAAACTAATAAACGGGCGAGAGTGTATCCTGGGCAGGTGTGTGTCGTGTGACAAATACTGCAACTAGCGATACATATTCTACAATCGCGTGCACGAAAGGTCTTCTGACTACGCAGGATCGCAGGTCTAAAGAGTAAATGAAGTTTTACCCAATTGTCTGGATAATCCGTGCGCTACGCGAAGAATAAACGGGAACAGGGTGGGTACTCGAATTTTGTAATTTTGAATTTTCCAGGAATTTTATTCAAAATTCCAGGTAAGATTAGAGAATTTCTCAATACACCTTTAAAATAAATTAGGCACTAAGAGTTCCGATAATGCCTACAGAACTTGATGCGCGAAACAATTTAATCTTCTCATATGTACATCTGTTACATCTGCATACAAAATTTTTCGAACGTAACGAAAGATATTGTATGGAGATGTACATATGTGAAGATTAAATTGTTTCACGCACCAAGGTCTGCGTTATTAGACTCTTAATGCCAGATTTATTATTTCCAAGTTATCGTTTTTCAGATATCGGAGGCCCCTGATATTGAAGTTAATTATTTTATTCTAAAATTGACATATACTATATAAAGACTCTTTAATCTGAAAAATCGGAAATAATAAATGGGGCCACGTTTACTTTCTAAAGGGATAAAATTAAATTTTAAAAATTTTAAAAATTTCCCTCAGTACCAGTAAAATTCCATGAGAAATCCATGATTTTCAAGGGCAAAAATGAAATTCCCTGAGAATTTCATTCCAGGTTTTCCTGGTTTTTTCCTGGTAGTACCCAAAACCCCGGGGAATTACATGTTTTATTAGCTTCGCGCTAGACAGAAGACACACGCTTTCGCATGCGGCGCGCATCGATGACGATTCTTGTGTTTTTTTTCTTTTCAACGTCGTGTGCTGAATCCGCCCCGCCTCTTAAAACAGCTAATATTACAAATATCTGCTTGCGCTTCTTTTTACGTCCACATATGTATATTGACTTACGAATGGGTCAGCTTAGGTCTACTAATAAATTAATAGATAAATATTACACGTGGTCTTACACAAGTCAAACAAGAACTCTAACAATCTTGAGTCTACACCGCAAGTGTTTCCCGAGAACACTTTGGTCGCTATACACACACACAGTTTCAGGATTTGTGTTACAATCCTACTACCTCGTATATGACTACTTATAGAACTTGTACCTAGATCTCTGTCTAGAGAAAGAAAACTTCGCGGCTTGAACAGTATTAATCCTCGCGGTAAAGCGTCTAAATTGCAAACCCTATATGCTCCTACGGAGCGCTAAACGATAGATTAATTCCTTTGGAAGTGACGAACGATTCCTGGTGAATGGAAGAAGGTACATAGTATTTAAGTATTGAGTACTCTCGTCAAAGCGTTTTTTAAAAGACGTCCTCCACTTTACGCGTCTCTCGTCGCGGCCTTCAGGCGTCCATCGATATTTCGCGTTATCATCATTCCAGCAATCAGACTATACGCGAAAGTGAGAGCGCTGACGGGGAAAGAAACAGCGTGCGTGTGAAAGCCGTGTGTGAATTGCAACGGAATTGCTATAAACAAAGAGGAAGAAAAATTTGTTTCGCGCGTTCTTCGAAAACAATTTTCCAGAATCTCTAACAGCACGCATGCAATTGTATATTCGATCGCGAAGGCCATGACTACACTATCTAACATCTCGCTGCGAGAGCAACTGATGACGATCGCGTCTAAGACTACACGCTGGGCTCGCAAAACTTCACACGGTGGACGTCTGCTGGTTATTGTTGTCCAGCGGGATGCTCGTGGAGCACTCCTTCAGCATCGCACGTAGTCGTAGGATCTCCTTCGACGCCGCCGCCAAGTCGGACTCCAGCTGCAGCTCTTTCTCCCGACGGCGTTTCAGTTCGCGCTGGCATGTCTGCGATACAGATCAAAGTTCAGATATACCATTTCTTCGTGACCGTAAAATCTTGTAGAATTTCAACAAGGCAAAGAGAGCGACCCAAAAAAATCGCCCGTTTTCTGGGCCCTCGATTTTCAGACTAAACCGTGTGCCAAATGTGACATTAATTATAGAGAAGTTGAGATGGCAATTGTTATCAGAGCTGGAGGAAGGAGGGGATGAAATCAAAGTTCATCCATGTGTGTAGAATTATCACAGATCTGCCGAGGTCCGGCATTTTAATAAGGTTGATCCAGTCGATGATCCGCAGTTTTACGTAAATGACGCTCGTTTTGGTAAAAAAATCGAGTTTTCGCGTAAAGAGATGCAATAAGTGATATCCCCCCCCCCCCTCTTCAGCTGTGATAACAATTGTCACTTCAACCTGAAACTTCTTTGCGATTAATATCTCATTATGAGGTACCGTTTGGCCAGTGGCGGATCCAGAGAGTTGTTCTGGGGGTGGAAGGGGGAGGGGGGCAGTACGACGAAATGTGAATATTAGTTATTATTGTTAATTTTATTTTTAATATTTTTTATTAAAAATAATTGAGTGAACATTATTTAGTCTCGAATAATCTCTGATAATTTTTTTTTCTCAATTCATTTAAAACCGACTTTTTCCAATAAACGAAATTTGTTTAGAGAGCTCTGGGGAGGGGCGATCGCCCCCTCCCCCTTGCATCCGCCACTGCATTTGGCACACAGTCCAGTTCCAAAATCGAGGACCCCCCCTAAAAACGGGCGAAAAACCACCCTTTTTTGGGGTCACTATCTCTCTCGATTTAATTTATTTCTTACCACATTCTGCCGCAGCAGATCCAGCTTGTCGCACTTGAGCCTGGTGACCTCCATCCTCAGGTTCTCGTTTTCCGCGACCCCGTCTTTGCTCGTGCACCTCGTGGTGTCGTGAGTTTCCGCGGAGCTCATGGACTCGAGACCCGTGTCGCTGTCGGGATACACGGCCTGATCGAGCTCGAGCTCGCTGTTGAGCGAACTGTCGTCGCTCTCCGAGATCACTCGCTGCGTCACCTCCGCCGTAGTCTTCTCCTGCGTACGCAGATTTTCGTGCGTCAATCGCTGCACCGTCGCCGACGTCGGCGCAGCCGGGGGGGTGGTGGTCTTGTCGATGACAGTGGCATCACTGCTGTCGAGGCAGACGACACTCGCGCCCTGCGATGATTCTCTGCGATCATACTCGTCCTGCTGCAACGTCGCCAGACTGCTGTCCTGATTGTCGGTGTTGGACAAGCTGCTGTCCTGGCTGCCGAGGCTACCGCGCTCCGAGTCTCTCCTCAGTGTCAGATCCGGGGAGCCGAGGGGACTGGACAGTTCCACCGAGCGCTTGTTGCCGCTCACCTTGAATATATAGTTGCATTTATCAATTTATTTATCTATTTTTTGTTCTCATTATACTAATACTTTTAAATTCATAAATCACAATTTTTATAAGGTATCTGAGGGTAATACGGCCACTTTTATTGCAAACTGAAATTGTGATGGTTGTGGTAAAAATTGAAAAGCTGAAAAACACGTGGCTATTAGTGCTATCTTTCCTCTTTAAGTTTTTCAAAGAATTTTGGTTTTCACTTTTAATTTTCATTTTCAAATTTAAAATTTTGCAAAACACCTTTTATTGCAGATAATATGTGACCAGTGAAGATAATTAGGCCACTTTCCTATTTTTCTCGATAAATACATTTCTACCAAGTTTTAAGCAAAAAGAGCAATGAAAAAAAAGACAATTTTATTATTTTTATAAACAGAACTTTATTTCTATTTGAAATAAGTCAAATGTAAATAAGAAAAATTCCAAAAAATAAAATTAAACATTCCAAAATGTTGGCCAAAATTCAAAAGATCCATAAAGTTTGAAACCACCTGAATTCCAAAAAAAAAAGACAAAAGTGTCTTGGCTATTCAAAATTCGCAGTTTGGGCATATAAAAATGGTTTTGTCATGCTTCGTGAATATCCTTTTTAAAGTAGTGAAGCCATTGTTGGTTAACTTTGAAACTAACACTGAAACCTCTAAGTGGCTGTATTACCAGCTTAGAACATATATTACTGGAAGGAGAATTGAGTGCTGAACGTAAAGTCAACATCTGTGCGAGAGAGAAAGGTATAGGTTCCCAATTGACTGTAAAACGCATGTGCCATTCAGCCCCCACTCTGCCTGTTTTACCCAATTTCTTATTTTTCGAAAATCTTTTCAAAAAAAAAAATGGGGCTAAGTGGGGGCTGAATGGCACATGCGTATTACAGTTAAGGGATTACACTTTGACCGCCTAAAAATCGTAGG
>NW_012026789.1:6501240-6518194 GCF_000956235.1 Wasmannia auropunctata | reverse complement strand
TTTTTTTAGGAAAACAATAAAAGTAATAAAAATTCGTTTTAAGGCTTTAATAATACAAGTCTTTAGAAGTAAAAAATATTTTTTTCATTAATTTTTTTAATAAAATGACGACGCTGAAGCCATTTTATTAAACGTCGTTTTATAGCCACTGTCAAATCGGTGTTGCGGGGATCTGCCATTCGATTAAACCTGGAGCAAAAAACCAAAATTTTTTAAAAACTATATAATATGCACTAAAGAAATACATACGGATATTTTGAAATATAGATTTTTATAAAAATTGCGAACATTTGAAAAAAAAAGTGTCATTTTCGGGCAAAAAATTTTATCAAGAAATGTTAAATAAAAAAAAAGTATTTAACATATCGAAATATCCGTATATATTTCTTTAGTGCATATTATAGTTTTTAAAAAATTTTGCTTTTTTGCTCCAGGTTCAATCAAATGGCAGATCCCCGCAACACCGATTTGACAAAACGACGTTTAATAAATTAGCTTCAGCGTCGCCATTTTGTTAAAAAAATAAATAAAAAAAATATTTTTACTTCTAAAAACTTGTATTATTAAAACCTTAAAACGAATTTTACTTTTATTGTTTTCCTAAAAAAATTCCCAAAGTTATCGATTGATTTTCAGGCGGTCAAGGTGGTGTAACCGCTTAAATGGGAACCTATACCTTTCTCTCTCGCACAGATGTTAGCTTCAGCTCGATGCACGGACGGTATAGACAATTCTCCTTCCAGTAGTATATGTTCTAACAAGATTACCAGCATTGGCCGTAATACTCTCAGATACCTTGGTTCAATTCAAATTTTATATCTGCACCTCTTATATTTTGTACCTCCGTTATCGCTTTGTATGATTACCGCTTCTTTCATTCGTATAATTATAATCGGGTAGCAAAAGAAAACTTTATTCTACAACATAATAAATGTGTCGTTCGTTCACACTTACCTTCGTGACAGTTGACTGCCGATTACTCGGAGGACTGGAGGACTCGGTCTGATGACCCTTCTTGGCTAGCTGCTGCGGCACGCTCTCCGTCGATGCGTTCCTCACGCGGGAGATCAGCGCTTTCCGCACCGTGTCGATGAACCGCGAGCCGCTGCCACTGCTTCCCGAAGTGGATACATCGTTCGTCGGACTCACCGGGCAAACGTTCAGGCCGGAATTTCCCAGGCCAAGCGGGCCACCGAGAAATTCCGCCGTTTTGGTCTGCAGTTCTTCCGTTAGTGATTCCAGCAAGGCCGATCTGGTCCGCAGCTGAAAATCGAGCAATTAAATTTAATTGTCTTTGCCATTTTGCGCAAATCTTTTGCGGAAATTATTATCTGATGATGATGGTGAACTACCGGATGCAGATTCAGTGAAGATGTGGATATTCTTTGGATGTTTTCTCATTTTGCAAAGAACGGCGAAAGTGGAAGAAAGCCGGTCAAGAAGACAAAGAGACTTACCTCCAACTTGGAGAATTTCTCGGCCTTGTAAGCGGCGTTCTCGGCGTTTACGAGTTTCGTGAGCAGGAACTCTTTAAACTCGACACCTCTGAGAAAGACTGCCGGCGTCGGTAGAGTCGGTCCGAACCAGGGAACGTCGTCGCGCGCCGTCACGCTGACTTTGTACCTTTGAAATTCGACGTTGCTGTTATTCTCTCGCGTTATCATTCGAACAAAAGCGACACAGTTTTCACGAGTGACGAGAGATAAACGTTTTAAATAATGGAAACGTCCGTTTCGACTTCGTGGAGTGTATAAGCGGCGGAGTATAAACGGGAGAAAGCACCTAAGAATCTAAGAATATACCTCGTATTGGGAGTGCAGGGGTCGATGACTTGTACGACGATGAAGGCGTGCAAGAAGTGGCTGGCGATCATGTCCGGGCTGAAGGGCGTCGGTTCCTCTTGAAATATGACGGCAACGATGTCATTGCCGATGTGACGTTTGCGCTGCAGCTGCTGCGAATCGCCCGGGCTGTACGGCAACAACGAGGCTACGTGGAACAGCACCTCCCGGCCCCGGAACACTTCGTACACCGCCGAGTCGCCGGTCTGACCGTGTCGAGTATCCAATCCGCCACGATAACTGCAATACCCGACGAATTGAAAAATAGTATCGGAAAAAGAAATGAAGAAGTAAAATAGGGCAAATATTAAGAATATGCATTTTACAATTTTCCACTTATCGATTTCTTATCATTTTTTGTTTAGAATTTTATATAATTAATAAAATTATATATTTCCAAATTTTATGCAGAAAAATCAATAAATATGTGCTTTGAATTATGTGTTAAAAAGAATTTTAACATATAAGCTCTTTAAAAAGAGATAATCTCTTAATTCTTTAATCCTTTATTGCAAATTTTATAGAACATATTTTGCTGAATCTTATAGAATTTTTTGGAGTTGTTAATTGCAAATCTGAGGTCAGAACTTAAACAATCAAAATAATACTGATATGGCAGCCAAATTAAAAAAAATTTAACTATGATTTGTACACAACAAAAATTGTGTGCATACGTAAGGGTTTTTTAAACTTCAAATATCAAATCTGGAGTCAAAATTTGAAAATGAAAGATTCAATATCGAAGAAATCTTTGCTACTTTTTAATGAAAAAAATCCCACTCTTAACGTAGCCTAGAACTAGCGATAAAAATGTGGCAAGTTTTCTATGTTTATATATCGGAAATATATATAAAGATTTATCTAAATATAAGTGATTTTTTAAAATTCTTAGTTATTTCTTGGTCGCTATATTGGATCGCTATTTTCAATTTTTAATACAGAAATCAACGATGTCAACAAACATTAATGTAAAAGATTTTTAGAGCATGTTTATTTCCTTCTTGTTGCCATGAATAAAGAAAAATTTGTTAAAATAAATTTTATAAATAAAAAAATGTTTAAGTTCTTTAAAAAATACTGACTGAATTTTGACTGATACAGTCGAACCTCTATAACTCGAAAACCTCGAATTTTTTCCTTTAAAAGCCATTATAATCTGAAAATTATAAATTTTCGTACAAAATTTTGCGTAAGTCAAATTTTCATGTTAATTCTCTTTTATTCAAACTTCGATAAGTCGAATTCTCTATAACTAGAAGATTTTATAGCTCTTCCTTTGAGATTTGAGTTATCGAGATTCGACTATATTTGATTTAGATATAATTGATTGTTGATGCAAAATAATATTGTATATATATTTATATAATATTCATACATGGATTTGCCTCAGAAAAGCACAAAGGTAGCAAATCAATTAATGAAATGCACAAAAATATGAAAAAAAAACTTAAAAAGACAGGCGTCCTATAAATCTTACCCCTTATGATCCTTGAGATCGATTTTCTGACCAAGCAGATCGAGGAACTCCTGAAAGGCCGGAGTGATCTGCCGATTGCCGAAGAGCTGCTCCTCGGTGAGCTGGCCGGCTCGCTGATGGAGAACGCCGAACTTGAACCTGGAGACCAGGGCATGCTCGTCGTATCGGGCTATCAGGGTACCGGCGCCGGGGCACATGACCGGCATCAAGAGGTTCACGTTTAGCGTCTCGTTGATCGCCTGCGAGAAAAAATATGTATTCTCTTCAGTGAGGACACATGCACGAACACGTGATCGACGTGCGATTACGAAAAAAAAAAAGGCGAGGCAAGGTCTTTCCTCGTGTTTTATCACACCACCACCACGAAGCTACCGATTCCTTGATGTGTATCTTTCTCCTTTTCTCTTCACGTTCCCCCGTCTCTCTCTCTGTTTCCCTCGTTTCCTGCTGTGCCACGCGATCGCGCACGTAACAGTCGAGGAGAGATAAAGCATGCACACCGGCGAATGTTAAATTATTCAGCGCGTTTATGCGTTTTTGCGCGCATATAGGAGTACACCGAGCGGGCAGGAATATAGGACCCAAGGCCGGATATAACATTTCTATCGCCCGAAGGCGAACAAATTTTCAACAGTCGCTCTATGAAATGGTTTATTCATTTTTTGCAGCGCTCGGGTTTTGCTATCGATATTTCTGCACACTTATACTTTTGCACAATCTGCGAACGTTTCATAGCTAGTATCACAGAAACAGCAGAGATGTAGACAGAAAAAAAGAATAAAAAATAAATTTTACATTTATATCTTACTACAAAATATTATATTCACGTTATATAATATTTTCTAAAATTGAAAAAAAAAAATACACGTTTTCAAATAACAACAATAATGATTACTTTTTTCGGAAATTTTACTTTCATTAAATTCTCTTTACAGAAT
Source organism: Wasmannia auropunctata (assembly GCF_000956235.1). Lineage (NCBI taxonomy): Eukaryota > Metazoa > Arthropoda > Insecta > Hymenoptera > Formicidae > Wasmannia > Wasmannia auropunctata. Next base: position 6,513,938 of record NW_012026789.1, on the reverse strand, counting down.
TTTTCATTGATTTTTATTTTTAAATTAATGAGACTGGATTTTAAACATTTATTGCAATAAAAAAATTAAATTAAATTAAAATATGATTTTTTTATGTCAAAGAAATTAAGCAATACTTATTGTTAGTTTAATGATGATTCATGTATAAATTCAAAAATTCTCGAAATCTGCGACGGCTGTTTCTTTAATCGTGATTGTATTTCAATGTTTTTTTTTGTAGAGTGTGCCAATGTAAAAAAAAAAGAATATGCTATAACGTAACTATTACGCAACTCATTACAGTACAATTAATAATTCAAACGCGCGGCGGGACGCCTATAGACGTATAGGAATCTAACTTTACGCAGATATGGAATTCTCATCGTCGAGAGCTCGCGCGTTACGAGAAATCCGATTGCGAAGCAACTGCTTGATCTTGAAACAACTTCGTAAAAAAAAAAAAAAAAAAACTGAGCTCTCTGTGAGCGTTTCATTTTGCTCGTATTAATATCGCGTTCTCCGCAAACACAACGCGACTGTTGTCTCAGGCGTTTCTTATTATCTCTTCAAACACACAGGTAATCGAGTATGCCTGTCTCGAGTGCGCGCCACTCGGTGTAGTGTATAAGCGGCGCGCGTCTCCCGATATGTAAACAGCGCGTGATAAATCGCACAATAGCTCAAAGAAAATCAACCGGCGGTTTTCGCGTTGCAGGTTTAAAAAATGGAGCACGCGACGACGGCAGCGGCCGTCCCGCCCGCTGGAAGGAGGCCGCGTGATTAATTTCAGAATACGCCGAAATATTTTACGAATGTTTTACGTGAATGTGTATACAAATAAATATTTTAAAATTTTTACATTCTACCTCAATTTAATCGGCAATAATTAAAAAAATTTCTGAATCAGAGTTTTTACTGAAATTTTGTAAAAAAAAAAAAGAATTTCTAGATTTTTCAGGAATTTAAAATTCCTGGTTAGAGAACTTTTTAATGCAACTTTGAAATAAGTTAGAGTGTAGACAACGCAAGCAAACTATATACACTGGAAATTAGTAGAAAACAGAGAATCCACGACTATCTATAATTTTCTACAATTGGAAACCATAGTATATAGAACTCACTACAATACAGTATCAGAGCTAGCTATTCTTTTTTTTCTGAGTATTATCTTTTATTGTTATCCTAAATAGTTTTTATAAAAATTCATGAGACACATGAGAATATACGTGAATACATGTGTATGTCATGCTTATTACTAATCAACTGTGAATGACATTTTGCATTATCAAGGAAAAATAATTAAAGAAACAATGTTTTTGGAAAGAGATAAAATTTAAATTAAAATGTAAAATTTCAATAGTTTCCCCAAAAGGAACTGATAAAATTCCAGAAAAATCCCTTTTCAAGAGTGAAAAAAGAAATTTCCATGAAAATTTAGGTTTTTCCAGATGATAAATACCCTGTTCTGAATTAACATTGTAACATTGTTGTCGTTCATCAGAATTTCTTTCGTGCGCTTTTCTAAAAAAACTTCCAAAAAAACGCATCTCAATGTGTCTCTAATGCATTTTCTCGCGCGTTTTAATCTGAATTTCATTTCAGAATCAACTGTCGACATTTTGCATTATCAAAGAAAAAATATTTAAAGAAACAATGTTTTTAGAAAGAGACAAAATTTAAATTAAAAAGTAAAATTTCAAAAGTTACCCCAAAAGGAACTGATAAAATTCCAGAAAAATCCCTTTTCAAGAGTGAAAAAAGAAATTTCCATAAAAATTTAGGTTTTTCTAGATGATAAATACCCTGTTCTGAATTAACATTGTAACATTGTTGTCGTTCATCAGAATTTCTTTCGTGAGCTTTTCTAAAAAAAGCTTTCAAAAAAACGCATCTCAATGCATCTTCTCGCGCGTTTTAATCTGAATTTCATTTCAGAATCAACTGTCGACATTTTGCATTATCAAAGAAAAAATAATTAAAGAAACAATGTTTTTGGAAAGAGATAAAATTTAAATTAAAATGTAAAATTTCAATAGTTTCCCCAAAAGGAACTGATAAAATTCCAGAAAAATCCCTTTTCAAGAGTGAAAAAAGAAATTTCCATAAAAATTTAGGTTTTTCTAGATAATAAATACCCTGTTCTGAATTAACATTGTAACATTGTTGTCGTTCATCAGAATTTCTTTCGTGCGCTTTTCTAAAAAAAACAAAAAAACGCATCTTGTCGCGCGTTTTAATCTGAATTTCATTGCGTGCAGACGTTATGCCGACTGGAAAGAGTTATTATCGCAGGTGAAAGCCGTTACCTTGACCATCTTCGTCGGCGTAGGACTCGAGCTGAGATTTGTAGCTGGGACCAGCTCGTGCGTCGATCCCGCCCGAAGTCGCAGCAGCACCCGCCAGTGTTCCTGTCCGGCGACCGTCTCGGCCTTCACCGAGACCAGGACCGGGCCGTTCTCACCGTCCCTTCCCACGAGATTCACGTGTTCCTGCGGAAAGAGAAGAAGTCGTGACGATAAGACGACGTGTCGTTTCACGGTCGTGCGGGGCAACTACGTGCGGCAATTAGCCATGGTTTCCGGTTCCTCCGCGCGGCAACCACGTCGCTGAAGAGTCTTTTATATAAGAATACGTCGAAAAGCTGGGAAAATCGTGGGAAACGCGGGCAATGCTCAAGGATGCGAAGCAGTTGGTGGATTAAAAAAAAAACTTGATCTCTTGTCCGCGATATGCCTGCTGAGAAGCCTGTCCTCCAGCCTGGCGCAAGTCTGCTGAAAAGCCAGAAGTTCATCGAGACTCTAATGCTATTCTTTGAATGTGTCGACAGCGTCGGCACAAAAGAGAAATATAATGTAGGACTTTCAAAAAGTGGCGATAGACTTAAAAAAATGATAGATCTGATCAAACTGAACAACTTTTGTCAAGTACACGGAAAGAATTTTCTTTTAAAATTTACCCTGAAAATCATGTTAATTGTGAGACAATATAGTATTTAGGTAAATTTTACTGTGCACTACAATAAATTTTACTGCGAAATCTTATTGTAGTGCACAGTAAAATTTGCCTAAATACTATATTGTCTCATAATTAACATGATTTGCAGGGTAAATTAAAAAAAAAATTCTCTCCGTGTAACATGTGTTCTTAAGGCTCTAAGCCTCAATTAATTTTTATATGTATAAATGTTGCTTAATTTCTGTAAAATAGGAAATCATGTTTTTCAAGTTAAATTTATTTAATTTCAATTCAATTAATCAACTTTTTTATTGTAATAAATATTTAAAATGGCATTCTCCAACTTAATTGTTATTTTACAACTATAAACAATGTTCAACGGAAATCGACGCCTAATGTCTTAAGGAAAACGTCATCGAACACGCATTACTTAACAAATGTTATTCAATTTTACGAGATCTCTTACAAGGGAATCTCGCGAAGTTAAATTTTGATTTTAATGAAACTTGGTACACTTTTAGATTAAATAAATGAATTTAGAAAATATCAGTTGGTGCTAAAAAACGATTTAAAGGGGTGAAACCATCTCATATATAATGAGATATTATATCTCATATATCAAGCAATTTTCAGTTTTTTTCGTTATATCTCAAAAACTATTCAAGATATCAAAAAATGTTTTATACAAAAGTTTTACAGTAAAATTACCTCCATTTATTTACGTTAATATTTTTTAAAAATAATTATTTAGAAAAATATTACACGGAGAGAATTTTTTTTTAAATTTACCTTGCAAATCATGTTAATTGTGGGACAATATAGTATTTAGGCAAATTTTACTATGCACTACAATAAATTTTACAGTAGTAAAGTACAGTAAAATTTATTGTAGTGCACAGTAAAATTTGCCTAAATACTATATTGTCCCACAATTAACATGATTTGCAGGGTAAATTAAAAAAAAATTCTCTCGTGTATTAACGTAAATAAATGGAGATAATTTTACTGTAAAAACTCTGGTATAAAACATTTTTTGATATCTTGAATAGTTTTCGAGATATAGCGAAAAAAACTGAAAATTGCTTTACATATAAGAGACGGTGGTTTCGCCTCTTTAAATCCTTTTTTTTTTTAGCACCAACTGATATTCTCTAAATTCATCTATTTATGTAATCTAAAAATGTACCAAGTTTCATTAAAATCAGAATTTAACGCTTCGCGAGGTTTCCCTTGTTACTCTTTTATTTAGAGGTTTGTCGCCACTTTCCGCAAGCACTCTGGAAAGACGTCGAATATGAAAAATTTGACGGATGCGTTAACGTATCGCGAGACGCAATCGCAATCGTGCAGGGCGTTGATGCGACGTGCGTTAGAACAATTACGATAGTTCACGCGTTCCGGATTCAATTAGCCGTATTGCGAAATTGCCGCGAGTAAAATAAGTAGGTACGCACGCGATTGCGGCCCTGAACGCACCGGCCGCGGCGTGTTACGCAGCAACGCGTCCGTATGTGCGCGTTTTGCAAACTGCAGTTAGCGCGTTTTGTATGTAGGTACGTTGTATGTACACGGTGTGTCTCCCTCGCGCGTGAGACACCGTAACGAGGACAATGTATTACGCAAACGGTCTCCGGCGAGTTTATTAGCGGATTCGTTCGATTAGCAGCTTTTCGTCACAGTCTCATTTCGAATGTACTTACTACTTACGTTATTCGAGAAGCGAAAAAGGAATTCACGTTAGGCCTTCTTTTTCTTTTATATACTCTACATTATTTCGTAATCGAAAAAGCGAGTCTCGAAATGGCTTTGATCAAAGCGCCTGAATATTATTATCAGAATTATTTAAGGGACCTTTAAAAATTTATAATAAAGAAAAAATATTTATTTCAGTTTTTTTTTTAAACCTATGCGACAATTTTTCATAAGCTTTTCTAGATTTATTAAACATTGAATTATTTTCTATAAAAATATGGAATAAATTTTCGTTAATGCCAAAGTTATTAGAATTCAAACGAAGTAATACAAAAAATGGTGGTGATATCTCTGATATAGCTCTGCCCTGTTTAAAAGATCCGATAGAATTAGATAAGAACCTATACAATGTTATCGTGTTTTTGGTTCGTAAATATCAGATTTGTTATCTTTTTTTACTCTATTTAATATATAATTTAAAAGTCATTGTAAGTAATATGTTTATCTTTGACCATATTTAGTCAAAATTGATATTATCGTACAATGTTTTCAGTTTATGTATGATTTATTATAATTATGTAATATTTTAATTTTAAAAATTTTGTATCTATTATATATAAATAATTTTAATAATTGTTACAAATATAATAAAATATCACAACAAATAATCGTAACAAATCATAATTTTCTCTCAGTTTGGATTAGATAACTCGATAATAATTATATAAAAAATACACGTTCAAATTTGTATTTAATGTATTTAAGTGTATTTAATGTTTAAGTAAGATATACTATTAAGAAACGATAGAAATAGATAACTTCTCTATAATGACTCAAATGTGAATCCGATAGAAACGATAACTTTACTATAAAATTAGATAAAGTTTCAATAAAGTTTAAATCTATTTCTATCATTATCTATCGGATCATTTAAGCAGAGTGGACAGCTCTGGATGAACTAAAACAGACGTTCTAAGATATTTTTATTTACGAATAAATGAAGAGATTGATGAATGTGAATTTTTTGGATTTTTTAAAGTGCTAAAAATTAATATTTTTTTATTCGCTTAGATCGATTTTTATGTTAAAAAGTCGATTTTCCTTACAGAAATTTAATACTGGAAGGTAGCGATTCGTTACGGAACAATATTACTTTAAATATTCAAAATAAGTAAAAGTAATTACTATCTTCCAGTATCAAATTGGATTTCTGCAAGAGTTTTGACTTTAAATGACGTCATTTTGTTATTTCTCATTTTCTCTCCTTTATCGAGGGGTTCATGACCTTTTTCAATTATTCATAAATGAAAATTCTCGGGATTTCCATTTCAGATCACTTAGAACCGAGATATGCTCTGCATTTTTTCTCGTGCCTCGTTGAACGCTAATAGCTTTAAAATTAATAAACATTTATATAAATTTTTTAAATTTAAAATAGTTTTATATACGTGAAATATAAACTGCATATAGGTCTATGAAATGCAAAGACCTGTGAAAATCGCAGAGGTTTAAAAAAAAAAAAAGTCTTCTTTAATAAACTTACAAAGGGCCTTTAAAAAAAAGCGAGATATGATACATAAAACAATTGGATCACGTCACGAAATGTAACGCGAAAAAAAAATTCCACGATAAAAAAATGCAAGTTTGAGTAAACTATCTACTATCCGACGTCAACTTGCATCTACTCGGTCGTTTCACGTATACGAATGTCGTCGACTGCGGTCATAAGTTTATGTAAAAGTTTATTTAATTCATCTGGGAAATGCGCGACCGCACGAATTCTAGCACGTGTCCGCGAGTCTTCGTGGCGCGAGGGAGGGAAGAGAAACGGTGGTCCTCGTGGACTTGGGTTCTTACGTTTTCTCGGGTCTTTTATACCGGGCGCAACTCGTAAAGGCTGCGGCTGCGACCTGCGAGCGCGCATTTTCTACCGCGTTTTACCCGAAGCCGCGATAGTAGGCAGCTGGGTAACAGAGGAGGGGGGAGGGGGAGCGAGGGGCAAAATAAAAACGGTGCATCGTGTGTCGGTTGACCGTGCGCGCGTTGCACGCGAGCAAAAATGCCGAGAGAGGCTTAGGAGAGAGAAAGAGAGAGAGAGAAGAGAACGCATGGAAAGGTCGGGTCGCGCGCGCATAGAATGGTGCACGATGAAATGCATGCATGCAGCATGTACGCATGCATGCACACCACACACCACACCACTCCCTGCCCCCTCCGGTGTTTTACTAACCTTCGGATGGAAATGGACGTGGAGGGAGTTAGAAAGGGCAACGCGCCCGGAGTTCACAGGAGTTCAGTTGCCATCGCATTATTGTACGTACGTTTATTATACTCCTACCCATTGTCATTATTACTGTAATAATGCGCGCGCAACACACAGTACGATTATTGAATTACTAAATATAATAGAGAATATATCGGGATGTATAATGTTAACTGTCCTACAGGGTGGATTTCGACCGGATTAATTGCGAATTATAATTATAAACTGGCTGTTAAACTAATCGCAAATTGAAATTGAGATTAGATGGACCAGCAGCAAATTGATATTATGATCCATAAAAATTGCAGAGGATTGTGATCCCGATGTAAATTTTAAGGCAAAAACGACACCCACGGCCTGTAAGGGTACATTGAGAAAAAAAAGTTGTTAAAATAACTAAATGCGTTTTGTTGACAGTTTTTCTTTGATTCAATTATATATGTTTTTAAATTAAACATACATCATTAACATGATATTTTTGTGAATTAATAAGTATTTTGTTGAATTAACAAATGTCTGCTTGACAGCCCGTGACCGCCGCATTTAGTTGAATGATATATATTTTTAAATCAACAATTTTTTTTTTCAATGTACTATTATAATTTCAGATATAATTTATTATATACAAATAATTATTGTATTTTCCATTGAACGGTGCATATTATACGAGATTCTTTAGCATTTGTAACAGCTTTCATAATCAATTGTTTCTTGTTTATTATAGTAACAACACACGTTGCACATTTTATCGATTATCAAGTAATAAAACGTGAGATATGTTATTATTTAGGATTATCTTTAAAAATTCATTCAAATTTTAATATCTACAATGCTTAATGGCTTTTACAGAAGGTAGTGAATAATACCTAACATTAGATTTCACGAAAAAAATTCAGCATCGTGCTCAGTTTGAATTAAATATGTTTTCCGGTTGTCTAATCCGCAACTAGATCCAAGAGTCTAGTTGTGGATAATTTCCACTTTCATTCAATTAAAATTTAAAAAATATAAAATAGTACTGAAATAAAATCATCCTTAATTCTTTATAATTAATGACAACTATTAAATATGGTTATTGATTGTTTGATATCTTTCTGGGTCAAAATATGAATTTTTATCCTTGGGATGATCAGAACTAGTGGCCGTATTTTATACAGTCGAATAACTCTATAAGACGAAAATTTTGCTCATTCCCGTCCGCTCCACTGCGGAAAATCTCTATAAATCGAAATAAAATCTATCTTAACTTAAATTAATTGTCAGATATTTAGATGTATTATTTTACCTCTGCAACTCGAATTTAAAGTAGCCAGATCTGTACAAGTCGAACTTCTATTGTCGCTGCCTCTATAATTCGAAGTTGTTATGTGTAATCATGAGTAATGGCTAGAGATGTAAAAAAAAGTTTTTTTGTTCGAAAAGAAAAAAACATTTAAAAAAACGTGTTTTATTTCATTGAAAAAATACAAATTTAGTTTTTTTAAAATTCCGATAGCACGACTAATTAATTGTAAATATAATTATATAATTATATAATTAATTTTAATGTGATCTAACTTTTACAAAAGGAAAATCGTTTTAATTCTTTTTCTAAATAGCTTTTCCTTAAGTAGAATTTATTATAATTATTCAATGAAGTCCTTGCTTCAAAATATGTTTCAGAATCAATATATTGGCTTTCTCGCTCTGCGTAAAAGTTAAAATAATTTAAATCTAGTATCTATACAATAAAAAATCATGAAAAATAAACTTATATCAAGCAAAATATAGATATTAAATAGACAGCTGGAAAAAAACAAAATTTTGAGAAAAAAACGAGGCTTATGTTTTTTCTTTAAAAAGAAAAAAAAAGTATTTTACAAAAAGAACAATTTGGTTTTTTTTTTCTATTTACATCTGTAGTGGCCTAGTATTTTGTTTTATGACTACATTTATTATACGTATGCAATAAATAATTCACCGTCAAATATTGATTGTTTTTCCTCTAAAAGTCATTATAATCGGAATGAAATTATAAACTCTCGTGCAAAGTCTCCGTAAGTCGAATTTTCATATAACCTTCTTTTACTCGAATTTCGATAAGTCGAAAACTCTTGTAACTCGAAGGGTTTTTCTCTTCCCTTGAGACTCGAGTTGTCGAGGCTCGACTGTATTTCTAATATATCTCTCCCGAATTTTTATTTTCGAATTTTTTGTGGACTTTATGCGTCTTCGTGTGTATTCATTCTTATCAAGAGATATTCACGCACGATTCGTCCCTTATATCGGGTTACATCTGTCTTGTCTTAAATGACAAAAAAATATTGTCCAGCCATTATACCTTAAAGATATCCAAGACTCGCGCGCTCTCGAATTGTAACATTTGTAAGCAACGGGCTTTTATACTCTGCACTCCGCCGTCTCTCTCTCTCTCTCCACTTTTGTTCTCCAACCTTTCGATTGATATCGTTAGGCCGTTATGATCGGCTCTCCGTGGTGTAGAACCGTTTGCGCTCTGTTACGGTTCGAATTACTCGGCGCACCGTTGTAATCTCCCGCATAAGTAATCCGCTCTCTCTTCTGCACGTGTGCGACCCGCACGTTTCTTCTTCTCTTTTCTTGACGCGCGTAACAAATGGCATTACGACGGAACACGCGATACCGCGGTGTACTTACTGCCGAAGGTGCGTGTTCATTTGCCGCACTATTTTCATGTTCGCGACGCGACCTAAGAGGACCGATCTCGCGTGCAGTCGAGGAAATTGTAGAGATTCAATTTTGATAGATCGGCTAATCGGATCCGGTTTACGTTAGAGTTAGTATTATTATTATTATATGACACGATTGTTAACACCGCTCGTGTTTCCTCTACCGAACTCAACTTACGAGATCAGCAATAATGAGAAAGATGTGAGATCTGTTTAGCTCTTCCCCGCACAGAAATTTCCCAAAACCTTCCCAGATACACAACTTATAGATTCCAATTAGAATACCCTAATTTGTCTCAAAATAGGGTAAATCGCACGCGATACCAATTAGGAAGTCAGTTTATTTCTATATAGTTAGATTTTCTGTTTAGATTCGAAAAAGAATCAATGCAGAAAATCGCGTTTCTTTGTTTCGAGACCAAAATCCGGCATTCTTAATGGAATCAAATGGGGAATCCCAATTTGTTCAAAATAAATCGAATACTGCGATACCAATTAGGAAGCCAATTTTTATTCTAAGTTTGAATTTTCTGTTTAGAATCAAAACAGAAAAACATTAATGTAGAAGTACGCATTTCTTTTTTCACGGGTAAAATTTGCTATATTTAATCTCTACGGAATATTTAGCAGAAATTGTGGATCAAAATTCGGAAATTAAAACGCACATGCTTTCTGAATTTCCATTATCTTAAACGTGAAGAGATAGTCAACGTGAAGAGATAGCCATCTAACATTGTAACATCATGTTTACGTTACTCATAGTACTTTTAAGTTAATTTAATTTAAAAAAAAAAAAAAGGTTAGATTTACATGCCGACGAAAATCTTCGCGTTTCCGCGCGCGGATTATCGTAAAGCGTTACCTCGTAAAATTAAAAAATTTCAAGCGTTCAACGAGCATTGTAAGTCAGAAAAAAACAAGCGCGATGCTCGCGCAAGAGGTAACGCCGTGCGGCTAACAATAGGCGGAACGGGAACTCATCCGTCGAGTCTTATCTAGAAAAACTGCCTGCGCGATATGCCGGAAGCGGAAAATAACGCGTTCTTTTTCTTACGTACCACGCACGACTTAACTATTCGCTAATTAGCAGACGCCTTCCGAAGCAGATACGCAACATTGCGAAATACTTGCAATAAAACTTACAATTAGTAATAATAATGACGGAATAAAGAATGCTGTGTGATCCGCCGATACGCGCGATAATAGCGAACACAATTAAAAGGCTGGAAAAATGTTACAACCATTATTTTTATGAAAAGTGATGTTTCAATGATAGAACGGTGCTTGTCCATTGTGGCTAACGTGTTTATTTTTTGTAAAACTTTTAAAGAATGCTGCAATATTCTTCCACAAAATCTTTTAATTGACCAAGGAAAACATAATTTTTCTTTCCATAAATTATCACATGAGATTTTTTCATACCAGATTAGAAGACATATTATTAGCTACACTGAAGAAGAGATAAGAAGGATGCTTGCCTCTCCCCCCCATAAATTTTGACAAGAAAAAATAATTAAATTATGAAAATCATTGATGCTTTCAAAAAAGAAGAAAACTGAAACAAGAAGTATTGAGAAAGTTTGCTGAAGACTTCTTGAAAAAAGACTGGTTTTAACATTGAGACTATTATGAGATTATTATAAGTATAAATAAATTCTTAACACTCAATATTTTTTCATAAATCTAAGATAAAATAAACAAAAATAGGAACAAATTCCCGATCGGTAAAAAAAATTATTGTGACTGAGTTTTTCGTTGCTGGGGTGTAAAAATCAGATGACTATATCCGGATTAATAGAATTAATAAATAATGACAGCTTCGCTCGATTACTGTCATTTTCTCGTTTTCCCATGCAGCTTCAGCAATTCTACATAGTTGCGGATTTTCGTCGTCGATGGATATGTTTTTTCCGTGTATCCCCTTTTTTTCTCAAAAATTGTTCCTTCATACACGAATCGCGTCTTCCATCATTTTCGAGGGAGAAATTCTGGTCGCGCATCATGACGATGATTTGACAACCGAAAAGGAATGAAGAGAGAGGGAGGGGGGAAGAAGTAGAAGAGGGTGAAAGAGAGCAGCAGCAGAAGCGTAGAGGCTGAAGAAAATCGTGGATAGGGATCGCGAAACCGACGATGGATGAATATCCAGAGGAGAAGGAGAAGTGAAGAAGAGCGCGAGATAGAGGGAGAGGAGAATTCCCTCTTAGTTCCAGGCATCGGACTTTCGTGCGAGACTATGAGAACGTTCCCACTCCCACGTCCAAAGTGCTCTTTTCCTTTTCCTACGTGCCTCCCCTTTTCCCTCCCTCGCTGCTCCCCCCCTCCTGCCCCCCTCGTGACTCTTCCTTTTTTCCCTCTCGTTATCTCCGTCTCCTCCGTGCACGCGTCCTCCTCCCTCCCTTACACACGTACGTATGTACGTACATACGTACGTATGTCGGTTGAGCGATCGTGGTTCATCACGGTTCTCGAGCTCGAACATGGTGGTTGCAGGGGCGGAATAATGTCCGCATGACGCCCTGATCCCCGCGAATGACGAATCGGATAAATTAAGGTTCGAAAAAGGAACGGTCTCTCTCGGTTATAGATATAAAATATAAGAAAGACTGTGGGAATACGCGGTTGACTGACTATATTTCCGAGACTATTAGAAGCGGACGCGTCGCCTTAAAATAAAGCCGCCTATAAACGTCTTACAGATGTTGACAAACATCCACGATTTTATCGCGCCTCTGTCACACATAAGTTATCTAGACCGCCATATATTCTTCGTTTATTCTATATTTAACCAAAGATCACAGAGAGACACACACAAGTGATACAGAGAAGTCTCGTTGGTACTTCAAACTTTTCCCGTATATGCGTTATATTACGTTTTTCGAAATCGTTCTCCACTGTTTCGGTTTACCCGGCTTTCGTCTTTGTAAAGGTTCAACTATAATAAGTGTAAACTAAGTTGTAAGCTGTAAGAAATTAACCAGTCGTGATTGATTTTATTCTCCTAACATTCGATTGTGATTGGTTAATTTCAAACGGTTTATGTTCGCGATACTAGAAATTGGTCCAGGTTTTTGAACTGAGAATTGTGTAGCCAAACAATTTGCAGCTTTTATGGAAAAGCA
>NW_012026789.1:6500494-6501190 GCF_000956235.1 Wasmannia auropunctata | reverse complement strand
CCCCTGTGTGCCTTGTCGACTCAGTTCAAACGGCGAGAATGACGTTTGAGCGGTGGAACGTCGCGGGCGCTCGGATCCGGCGGTTCCGCGCTTCGCACGTCGAGATTCGACGTTTGAATGGTGGAAACGCCGCGAACGCAAGGATACGACGTTTCCGAGCTTCAAACGGCGAGAATCGACGTTTGAGCGGTGGGAACGTCGCGGGCGCTCGGATCCGGCGGTTCCGCGCTTCGCACGTCGAGATTCGACGTTTGAATGGTGGAAACGCCGCGAACGCAAGGATACGACGTTTCCGAGCTTCAATCGGCGAGAATCGACGTTTGAGCGGTGGGAACGTCGCGGGCGCTCGGATCCGGCGGTTCCGCGCTTCGCACGTCGAGATTCGACGTTTGAATGGTGGAAACGCCGCGAACGCAAGGATACACGTTTCCGAGCTTCAAACGGCGAAAATCGACGTTCGAGCGGTGGGAACGTCGCGGGCGCTCGGATACGGCGGTTCCGCGCTTCGCACGTCGAGATTCGACGTTTGAATGGTGGAAACGCCGCGAACGCTAAGGATACGACGCTTCCGAGTCTTCAAACGGCGAGAATACGACGTTTGAGCAGTGGGAACGTCGCGGGCGCTCGGATCCGGCGGTTCCGCGCTTCGCACGTCGAGATTCGACGTTTGAATGGTGGAAACGCCGCGAACGCAAA
>NW_012026789.1:6499436-6500444 GCF_000956235.1 Wasmannia auropunctata | reverse complement strand
TATTACGTTTTTCGAAATCGTTCTCCACTGTTTCGGTTTACCCGGCTTTCGTCTTTGTAAAGGTTCAACTATAATAAGTGTAAACTAAGTTGTAAGCTGTAAGAAATTAACCAGTCGTGATTGATTTTATTCTCCTAACATTCGATTGTGATTGGTTAATTTCAAACGGTTTATGTTCGCGATACTAGAAATTGGTCCAGGTTTTTGAACTGAGAATTGTGTAGCCAAACAATTTGCAGCTTTTATGGAAAAGCAACAATTTTATTGACTATTAGGACTAGTTACTTTTTACTTACTTCGAATATTCGAAGCTTCGACCTTTCAAAGTTTAAAATTAACTTCGAGGCTTCAAAGTTTAAGAATAAATTTATTTATTTTTTTTTTATTTTCTTAATTGGATTGTTTTATTCATTATTTTTCCTTATTTACACATGTATCAAGTTTAATTATTAATTTGTAATATTTCAGGTTATAGTACTCTCTCTTTCTCCTTTTTTTCAAATTTGTTAGGAATAATTTCGTATATCTTGAGCGTATATATTAATTCTTTTTATTTACAATATTTGTAAATTTTCTGAATAAATTTATCATTTGCTGCACAAATGTATTTTTCGAAGCTTTGAAGCTTCGAAAGAATTCGAAGATTTGAATGCCGAAGCTTCGAATCTTCGAAGTTCGAATGTCAAAGCAAATCACCTGCAGCCCTATTGGCTATACAGTTCTCGATCCGAAAACTTGAGCCGATTGCTAGTATCACTCAGGGAAATGTTTCGCTGTTCTAGATAGAATTCTAAATATTACACTTAAATTATATCGCTAGCGATAACAGCTGTTTTTTGTATCTGCTAAAAAATTGTCTGTCATATGTATATAGAATTTATAGTAACAATATTCTAAGAATATACGCAAGAAAATAATAAGTCTCATAACCTAATATATGATTGGAGTCTGGATTGATTAAACGTCATAGAGAAACTTTCTAAATTTGACAAAATAGTTTAGATATAT
>NW_012026789.1:6498588-6499386 GCF_000956235.1 Wasmannia auropunctata | reverse complement strand
TGTAACATTCAACAATCGGACGTACGAGCTGTACAACGAGTGCTCGGGCATTATACAGCAAGCGCAGGAGACCGAGAAGGCACGCTCGGTCTGGATACTGGTGGTCTCGTGCGTCGCGGGGTTCCTCTTCGTCGCCTTCGTAGTGCTGTTCTGCATGCACAAGCGGAATCGCAAGCGGCGCAGGAAGCAGAAGGAGCAGCAGCAGCTAACGGCGAACAACGCCAACACCGAGCTGCTGAACAGCAATCTGACCGGTAGTTCGTGAAATAATCGCCGAAACGTCGTACAACAATAGAAATTGTGGAGGATCCTGTGTCGATGCCGAGAATAAATGCTTTATACGAGAGCCGCGAGGAAATGAAAGTTTTGAGGACCCTTACAGAAATTTAATACTGGAAGGGAGCGATTCGTTACGGAACAATATTACTTTAAATATTCAAAATAAGTAAAAGTAATTACTATCTTCCAGTATCAAATTGGATTTCTGCAAGAGTTTTGACTTTAAATGACGTCATTTTGTTATTTCTCATTTTCTCTCCTTTATCGAGGGGTTCATGACCTTTTTCAATTATTCATAAATGAAAATTCTCGGGATTTCCATTTCAGATCACTTAGAACCGAGATATGCTCTGCATTTTTTCTCGTGCCTCGTTGAACGCTAATAGCTTTAAAATTAATAAACATTTATATAAATTTTTTAAATTTAAAATAGTTTTATATACGTGAAATATAAACTGCATATAGGTCTATGAAATGCAAAGACCTGTGAAAATCGCAGAGGTTTAAAAAAAAAAAAAG
>NW_012026789.1:6494489-6498538 GCF_000956235.1 Wasmannia auropunctata | reverse complement strand
TTGATAATAATAAAAAGGAAACATAAATAATTAAAAAAATAATTGTTACATTGAATTTTTTTACAAAAAATCAAGTTTGAAGAAATAAGAAATATTGTTAATATATAATTATATATGTATATTTTTAATCGCTTATATATGATTACATATGAGCAATTTTTCTCATTTTTTTAAACTTTATTTTTTGTAAAAGAAACCAATTATGTAAAAATTATTCTTTTAATTATTTTTTATGTTTCCTTCTTATTAAAATTAATTTTGTATTAAAGAATCATTTTACAAAGGAAAGAAACATATATGGACATAAATATATAATAATAAAAATTAAAAAATTTTTTTAAAATAGAAAATCTTATAAATGAGCATACCGCGAGTATCAAGCATATCCTTTTATTTCAAGAGACTATTCGAGTTATTATAGTGAAATTTTCTATAGAGGAATTTATTCTTGATTATAGCACATGTCTATGTTCTATATGTCACATGTCCACTTCTTTATAAATAAATACGCGTGATAGCTGAGGAATATGCTTTATGTAAATTTTTTTTGCTTAGAGGAAATGCTTAAAGGAATTTCCTGCTCATAAGTAGAACATTTTTTTGGGGGTGCTGTTATCTATATGGATTAAATACAAAACATATGTGATATCGCAGTGCTTACTAATCGCTTATCCGTTTTAGCTAATTTTTCGTACCTAAATAATTCTCGCTATAATTGCAAGATTACTTTTTCAGTGTATACCGTGGACACAATTGGCTTTACAACTTATCACACCTATTGTAGATGAACTTTAAAAAGATCACGTGTATTTCAAGTATGTTAAGTTATAGAATGCTGACAGAAATGAGACTCACCCTGCCGACGAAGAAGCGGCGGTAGCACTTGGCCGTGTCGTCCTGATCTATCCTGGGTTGCCAGGCCGGCTGTGCCGGCAGCAATGCCCTTCCGGCGGAATCGAGGGTATGCCGATGATCGGTGCCGTCAATCCAATACCCGGACGGCGTGACGACTAAGGGCGGCTGGACACCGGTCGCGGCTTGCTGCTGCAGGGCGGCCTCCATCAACGCTCTACCTAAGGGCGCATCGCCCACCGGCGATGGCGACAGCGCCGAGGTGTGATTGCTGGGCGCACCACCCGGGCTCGACGTCGTTCGGTCATCTCTCGGTGTCTGCAACGAAATTGCGAACGTTTCGTTAATTCACACGAAATCTAATCGCGTCGTTTGCGCAAGGTATTCAGGTGGTAGGTATTGATATATGAAAGTAGTTATTACTGCTGTGCGTAATTGTTGAGATTGAGGATTTTATTTTCCTAGTACATAGGTAACCAGAATATAATATAGATTATACGGTCAAACCTCGATAACTCGAAATCTCAAGGGAAGAAAAAACCCATTGGGTTATAGAGTTTTCGATTTATCGAAATTCGAGTAAAAGGGGGTTAACACACGAAAATTCGAATTACGGAGGCTTTGTACGAGAATTCATAATTTTCCGATTATATTGATTTGTAGAAGAAAAAAAATCAATATTTGACAGTGAATTATTTATTGCATACATATAATAAATGTAATCATAAAATAAAATGCCAGACTATTACTCATGATTACAGCTATAACTTCGAATAGAGGCAGCGACAATAGAAGTCCGACTTATAGAAGTAAACTTCGATTTGTAGAGTTCTAACTACTTTAAATTCAAGTTAAGGTAGGTTTTATTTCGATTTATAGAGATTTTTCGCAATAGATTTTCGGAGCGGAAGAGGGAATGAATACAATTTTCATTTTACAGAGGTTTTCGAGTTGTAAAAATTCGAATTATCAAGGTCCAACTGTAATATCGTTTATTAAAAAAGCACAATAAATCTTAATTATTAATTAAAATGTAATTTATTATATAAATTAATTTTATTCTTTAATTAAATATTTCTGTTTACATTTAACAATTAAATGTACCTTGTGTTCAACATTGACATTCAATATTATTAATCCAAAACACGATATAGAAAGTCGATATCAACCATAACAACTTCTTCTAATTCATTAATTTATCCGAAACATCTGGTCTACACTCGTATGAGGTATTTCGATAGACATTGACATATAAAAGAAGTAACATTATGACGTACATTAAAAAGATTGAGAAATTTTATTTTTCTCGTGTAGCCAAAACATCGTTTATTAAAGTAGCAGTAGATTTTTAAAATTTTATTCCTTTAATTACTTATTAGATACTTTCGTTTGCATTTAATAATTAAATCTTACCTTGTATTCAACATTAATACGCGATATTATTATTAATCATGAATCTAATGGCAAAACGATACAGAAAGTCGATATTTCTACGTCGACCACTTCCTGTTTATTAATTCATCCGAAGTTTGATCGTACATTCGTATATGAGATAGTCCAGTATGTATATGAAAAAAGTAACATTATTGCGGATAATTGTAGGTTTGAAATTAATTTTTGTAAATCAAAATTGACTATGTGTCATTAAGAGTCCATCAAATATTTTGAATGATATTATTCAAACTTAAGGATTTTTCACGTCGCGGGACGCTAATTTAATACCAAAATTCGTAAATTTAATTTGAATTGAGTATGAATTGAGAAATTTTTATTTTTCTAGCATGCAGTTGGAATATCGTTCTTGTTAAAATAGCAGGTGAATTTCCCTAATTTCCTTTTCGTAATTAAGTACTTTTGTTTGCATTTAATAATTTAACATCCGTTTGTACTTAACAATTAAATGCTACCTCTCTCTCTCTCTCTCTCTCTCTCGTGCCCAATATCGATATTCGATATTATTATTAATCATACGAATCCGCGAGGGAGAAGCGTGCAGTACAGCCCGTCGAAACTCCCACATCGACTTCCTCCCGTTGATGTCACCGGGACGTTATTGACTACTTGTTTATCAGTCGCAATGTAGGTGTTCGATTGCTCGTTTTCGTGGCTGGCGACGTTGATTGCTTCGTATTGCTCATATATATATATATATCTTCTCTCTCTTTCTCTCTCTCTCTCTCTCTCTATGTCCTCCGAGACAAAACGCGGAATCGATCGTCCTGGCATGGTGAGAGGAAGCGCGACCGAGAAGGGAGCCGCGCGCGCGTGTCGTAGAGAGATCGAGGCGAGTAGGTCGAGAATGGTACGAACGACGGGATGGATTCTATGTACACGGCGAGCGGGAAACGGTTGAAGAAAACGGAAACGATATATGTCCACGTGTCACCGTACACCGTTGCGCACCCACGCAGAGATCCGGCGGAGACCGACGGTCAGATTATCGACTGTTACCCGATACCTACTACTCGAGGTCCCGTCCCGCGACGACGCGACGCGACGCGACGGAGCGCGGCGTTGATAATAACGTGTAACTCTAAGCGTCTCTCTCGTCCACGCGCGCGTGGAAACACATCGATCGGATAATTAATAGATTATTCGACAGGGCATTAATGGCCCCGCGTGATAATATCCGGCGACAATCTCGACCGACGAGTTTTCGTCGGCGGCCGGGTTTATCTCGCTGTACTGCACGGTCGACGTGAAATGTCTCGCACTTTCTTCCTTTTACTTCGGGGGATATGTAGTTCTCTTCGATTATTCTGATAGAAGAAGAAAAGTGGCGTTCTTATTCCCATTCGCGCGCGATTAGCCGCGTGCAGCAGTTAAGCGCTATGCGAAGTTAACTACGCGCGTTCGAGAGCAGCTGCATGCACCTGCGGATTTCTCCGTGCTGCGTAAACGCGGTCGCGCATAAAAATGTTGCGCGTTTTCTCCCAGGTTCTCTTCATTAGGGAAGATCGTGGCCTACTCCTGTCGAGTGTAATCGATTATTTCGCTGCACTTAAGTGTAATCCAATTCCAAATCCGATAGCACTTACAAGGGAACCTCGCGAAGTGTCAAATTCTGATTTTAATGAAACTTGGTACACTTTGAGGTCACATAAATAGATGAATTTAGAAATTATCAGTTGGTGCTAAAAAACGGTTTAAAGGGATGACTCCATCCCTTATATGTAAATTAATTCTTTTTTTCTTTT
>NW_012026789.1:6490683-6494439 GCF_000956235.1 Wasmannia auropunctata | reverse complement strand
TTTTTTTGATATCTTGAATAGTTTTCGAGATATAACAAAAGAAAAAAAAAATTAATTTACATATAAGGGGTGGATTCATCTCTTTAAACCGTTTTTTAGCACCAACTGATAATTTCTAAATTCATCTATTTATGTAACCTCAAAGTGTACCAATCATTAAAATCAGAATTTGACACTTCGCGAGGTTCCCTTGTTAGTTTAAACTTGACTTCTTGCACGTATCTCTTCACGGAAAGAACGATTTTGTTGAAAGGTTTAAAAATTTTGCTAAAAACAGATCTGAAAACAATTTTTTATTGAATTATCAAAGTAATTTGTTGGAATGTTAAAACTGATAAGTATTGCTATAAAACGTTTTGATATTCTATCAATCTGCAATCATTTTGACTTTCGCACAAAATAATTTTGATTATTGAACAAAAGTTATTTTCAAATCTGAATTCAGCAAAATTGTTCTTTTCGTGTTTCATTCAAATTTTTAACCCGAGGCGCCAATTGAAAATGTATCCATAACAAGTGCGCATTTAATAACAATTATTATACTGTTAAATAAAAAAATTATCTTTTTTTCGAGCACGAGAATAATTGTTGCCGTGGTTTTCTAGACGTTGCAATGTATACGATCCCGTTTATCAAATCGTTCCATCGCAATTTTGAAAGGTTGTTGATTAAAGTTGCAAACAGAGCTACTTTACTAGCATATTATGCTGGTAAACGATATGCGAGGCGTTAAAAAATTAAATTATTATTAGAAATTTCAATTCTTAAGAGAAATTTGTTGTCAATTATTTAAATTATAATTAACTAGAAAGATATCTATGATTAATATAGGATCTATTATATGAAAATTGCGATTTACATAAGTCATTAAAGATACCAAATATTTTGAATAATTATTCAACTATTCAAACTTAATGGTTTTTTTTCAAGTTGAACACTAATTTGATGCCAAAGTTGATAAATTTAATTTAAATTGTATGAAAAAAATATATGCACATAAATTATTAAAAAATTTCGACAATCACCATATTGATTCCTGCATCTTTTTAAATTCAACTTTAATATCAGATTGATAGGATTCACAGTCAGTGATTTAAAGAATCCTTAAGTTTGAACAATATCATTGGAAATATCTGGTAGATTCTTAATAGTAGATACATGTAAGTCGCAACACAATAGATCTTATATTAATAACAAATTATTTGTTATTTGTTATTTGTTTAACTATTATCTATATATTTCTTTTAAGAATTCAAAGTCCTAAGTATTTAATTTTAATTGCAATAAAATTTCTCCATGTCAAATATACAGTACCGGTTTAAAGGAGGGGCTAAGGAGGCTGTAGCCCCGGGCCTCATCTTTCTAGGGGGCCCCTTATAAGCTTAAAATTATTAATTTCAATAATAAAAAATAAATATTAATCCACAATGATTGATATTAGACTATCGTCATTTAGCATTGTTAGCTAAAAAGCGAACTGCTGAGAAATCTTGATTTTAATTAATAAATTTGCGTACAATAAATCAAGAAAAAAAGTTTTAAGTATCACCGTAATTTCAATAAAATGTCAATTATTTTCATGTGTTTACTTTTCAGAACTGTCTTGTATCTTTTAAGCAGAAATAACAAAAATCATACGAATAATCACGTTTTTTAAATAGCAAATGCAAAATATGTATGTATTTAAATCAGTTATTATTTAATAATAAAAGGGTCCCGTTTTAATCAGGGCCAAAAATATCTTAAGCCGGATCTGCATATATCATTATAGTTACACGTTGTGTAAAGTTCAATTTAAAATAATCCTTTTTGCAACTTCAATCGCAAATTTCTCAGCATTGTGTGACGCGCGACAATTTGGTATTTGGATCGTATATTCAACGCCTAAAAAAACCCTCTGAAAACCTTGTGCATTTTTTTTCCGTTGGGCGGCAATGTAATCAAAGATAAGAAGAAATATACTGAACCTGCAGGCGCTCGTTGCGGGTGAAGTTCTCCCGCGGCAAACGCACGTTCGATTGGGACGAGAATTCGATTGAGTTTTAGAGGCGCGCACGCGATCGGCGCGCCAGATCGATATACATTATGACCTCTCGGAATAATACTCTATCCTCGTGGAGAATGGAGAATAGGTGCGAACCCGTCGCGATAGCTTTATCGATCAGCGATGCGAGCGCGGGATTACATTACCACGCGCCTCCTCCGCGCTCGCTCCGCTAAATGCACGTCGTGTGCCGCATACGATATATGCGCGATATATGCGAGACATCGGGAGGGCACCGGCGCGCGATTTAGCTATCAAATGTCACTGTACGAAGCCGACGCACGGGGCGCAATCGTGCGACCTCGATCGGGCGGTCAAATTGACGATTATTAACGTGTCGATCGCGAGTTAATTATGATTCGCGCTGCACTGCGATATCGGCGGTAATCGCGGCGCGATCTTTCGAGCGTCGTATTAGCAGTCGTATTGATTCGGCTCGAATGTATATCAATTAATTCTAACGATTCTAACGAAGATAGGCTTCGAGTCATATGTGACTTTTTAAAGAAAAAGTCGACCAACTGCACGATTCCAATTCATTCACCATATCTCAGATTGTGACGTCACAAGCGAGAAAATACGCAATAGAAATTCTTGCAAAATGTATTAAAATAAAAATATATGTTTCAGTAAAACAATATTTACAATCGATAGAAATAATCGATTTGTAAAAGATTTCGAAAAGTTTCTTTTTGTTTTGTTAATTAATAAATCATCGTATATCTGGAAATGAATTAGATATACTAAAACCGAAATTACATAAGTTATCACAGCTGTGAGAAACTGTCAAATTAATAATATACAAAAATAAATATGATTTAATTTCTCGTCGAAACAAGAGGTAGCTTTCGGTAGATTTTATAAGTCTATTCTATTCTATCGATTGCAAAACGTTGTTTTATTGAAAAATATTTTTATTTGAATGTAATTTGCAAGAATTTTTATTGTGTGTGCTTCTGACGTCACAATCTGAGATAATAATAGTGAGCGGATAGTAGCGAGCCTTAGCATGTATCTGACCAGCAAATCTGACTCTCTAAATCTGAATTAATGAAAAATCTTTGAAAAATCACTGATTGAGTCAGTATAGCTATAACGTAACGCCTAAACTTAACGCCTTGCATTGCTAATAAATAAGAGAAATAGAGTCGAATCGCAATTAGCGAAAACAGCAAAGTCCATTAATTTGTCAATGATTATAGCGATTATTCACTTATTTATTAGTAACTTTCGAGAATCAATGAAGTTAAATTTCACTGATTACCAGTGACATACTTGGGACTAATGCATTCAATGAATAACCATTCATAATTCACTGAATGAATTGATAATCAGTGACTCTATGCACTGATTCAGATTTAGAGAATATCGAGTATATATGTATATATGTACGCTATAGTAGAATTTTCATTATCGCATATAACGATAAAATATGATGAGGTGTATATGATTAAGTGGGGAGCCTGGTTTAGCACGCTGAAAAATTAGGTGATTTTTGGAATTTTTTTCTAGGAAACTACACAACCAATCCTTTTGAACTTTATAGAGTAATTTCTTATACTGTTGAACTAACAAAAAATATATTTTTTTTGCTAGAAAAAAAGTAATTATTATGCAAGTAATAATAACTTTTTATTCGGCGCGTCGGCGGGCGACGTAGCTTGATTTGTCTGAAATAAAACATCCAAAAAGATTATTGTTTATTAAGAGTT
>NW_012026789.1:6485201-6490633 GCF_000956235.1 Wasmannia auropunctata | reverse complement strand
CACACACACACACACACACACACGCCGATACTCAGCGGCAGCTGCCGATATATTATTACCGGTACCACCTGCCGCGATACCATATGTTCGTATTATTAGCACCCACTGCCCGCGTTTTATGGTGGCCCGCGTTCTCGCCATGCGATGGATGTGGAACGTATTTTACAGGTGACTTCAAACGCCACCCCGGACTTCTCGAGGCTATATCGACCGAAAAAGAATGGAGTTCAATTCCTGGAATGAGCGTGTAGAATTTTCAGTGAAATCAACAAGAAATTACATTCTAATTAGGATTCCGAGGAGAGAAAACACGAACTCAATGTGCAACGATGAGAGAAAGAAAGAAATATAATATACAATATTTCTGAAGACAAATGTATATTTATATATATTATTTTTTTTGCATACATTTTTATTATTATTTTATTTTTAAAACGATATTTCATTAATTTATTCATTAAATTTATTCTATTTATTAAAATTTTTAATATTTATTTATAAATAATAAATATTATATCAATTTTACTTTACAAATTTTATATAAAAATTAAGTTTTAATGTATTAATTTGTTATCGATGGCTCATTATTCTATACTATAATTAATTATTTACATTAACTTATCTAATCATCAAATATATGTATACATGTAATGTAAATACATATAAATTTATAATATTTATATATATTAAAATAATTTATATTATATAATTTGTATGTATATATATATATATACATATTGCATGAGTTTTCTAGATCATATAAGAATATTTTTTACAGTATTTAGGATGCTTGTAACTTCATCATTGAATTAATTAATTATTTAAATTTGTGAAACTACTTCAATATTAGATTATGATTGCGTTCTTAAAATGCCGACAATAATTATAATCAACGCGCAGTTTACTGTAGCTGAAATTTAAAATTAAAAAAAATTATAAGGCACCACTATCGCGTCTCGCTCGTCTTTGGTGATTTTCCTTTATTTATTTATAACCTACACACAATGGCCGCATTGAAATTATTATATCACGTAAGAACATCTACAACAATAATGGTAAAAAATTAGACTACATAACGACTGCGGAACGTTGCGCATTAATCATAATCGTGTACGGCCTTCGCGAATTTATAATCAGCACTAGATCTCTCTAACGCGATTCGTTCCCGTTTCCTTTTTTACGTTCGATTAATTTTTCACATACTCGCAATTCCGCTAATCGCGATATCAAGTAACACGAATATCGATATAACACGTCTGCGTATAATTTGCCCCGCGAGCGACTCAATTGCACGTCGAGATGTAATGTCCGCGATGCGTGTGCACATGCAATGCACCACGCACTCTATTTTCGTCCACGGCGAAGAGAATCCGAGGTGAAACTCCTTATGGTATCGAAACGCGCCCGCGCGTCTTCGACATTTACGGCGGTTTATTAACGTGAGAGCCAGCGCGTACGGTTGCGCTGAGAACAACGAGTGGAATAACATCCCTCGTTATGCGCTTGCTTTTCGTTACGTTACCCGGCAAATGGCAACTTTTTTCCACGAATTAATCAATTACGGGGGATAAGTGTTGGCTTGATTAAATAAGAAACTGACGTAACAACGTGGTATATATTGCGATAATGAGAACCAACGGCGATCGATAACGATCGAAACGACGTAAGAATTGTGTCGATACGTCGTTTTTAATAAGAGCACAAACGATTAAAAAAAAACAGAAAATTGATTCTAGAGTTGGAAAAATTTAAAGAGTAACCCAAAAAATCGCTCAATTTTTGGCCAAATGTGATACCTTATAATGAGACATTAACAGAATTGGGAAGTAACTCGTTATTTGTAATGAAGTTACAATTACTTTTTTTCAATAACTGTAACTTAACTTCGTTACTTTCTTTCCATGTATAAGTGTAACTTAACTTGGATTTTGTTAAGTAACTATTTATTATAGTAACTAATTTAATAGTTACTTTTACAGTTACTTTATATACGTCAAATCGTCTTTCATGGATCAAAATTATACAACACTTTCGCTCACCTAATCGTAATGTTTATTGTAATTATGCGAAATATTTAAATGCTCACATTTAAATACACGCATTACTTTTATTTTTAAATAAAATTATATAACGTGTAAATGTAAACCAATCTTTTTTTTATAATGCTAATGTTGTTCTATTGAAAGTAACTGAAAAGTAATGATTCGTTACTTTTTGAGTAGCTGTAACATGTTACTTTTCAGAATCGGTAACTTGTAACTAGTTACTTTTACAAAGTAACTTTCCCAACCCTGGACATTAATTATAGAGAAGTTTCAAGTTGAATTGACAATTGTTATCAGAGCTGGAGGAGGAGGGAGGGGGGGATAAAATCAAAGTTTATTATGGAATTATCACAGGTCTGCGAGATCCGATATTTTAAGAAGGTTGATCCAGCCGATGAAGATTGATCGCAGTTTTACGTAAATGACGCTCGTTTTAAATGTAAAAAATCGAATTTTCGCGTAAAGAGACGTAAATAAATGATTCCCCTCCAACTGTGATAACAATTGTCACCTCAATCTGAAATTTCTCTGTGATTAATATCGCATTATAAAGTACCATTTGGTATACAGTCCAGTCCCAAAATCGAGGGCCTAAAAAAACGGGCGAAAAAAATCATCTTTTTCAGGTCACTCTTCATCTGGATTAACTCTAAATCAATTTGGCTCATTATATTAATTTATATAGTATAATAATTAATAACATGAGTCAAATTGATTAGAGTTAATCCAGATAAAAAGTGATCCAAAAAAGGTGATTAAATTATGTCAAACTGTTGATAAGTAATTGTTGTACACGCGAATCCTTTGATTAAATTTAATTAATTATATTCTTTATGAATTGTTATCACGCGCGATAACACGTATTCCCGACTTATCTGCAAATAATTAATCGTGATTTAATAGGAAGCCTGTGCGCATTAAGTTCTGGAGAAAGTTCGCGCTCGCGTCTTGAAGGAGCACAAGGGCTGATTGTATTCGATTGGCTTATCTAAAGTGATTCACGTGGCTGAGTCACACACGTGCGAGGGAGGCAGAGTGCAGACGAGCCTCGAGAGGAGAGCCATTCGAATCCCGTCAATTGGACGAAACAAAGTCACGCTCGATACGCGATTCGAATGATTTTATTAGCTTAAATTCGCATTAAGTTTAATTGGGAAACGGCAGAAATGAAGAGCAGAAATATAATTTCATTTGAGACATATACTTCGATATCTCCTTCCGCCAGTAAAACAAATTATTGAATATTTTAATATTTGGAAATTGTAATTTTAATATTGAAAATTGTTTTATAATATAAGTATTATAAATATTACAAATCTTATACTTAATTATAAATTCAAATTAGAGCTTCATTTATTTTTACTTTTTGTTTTACATAAATTTTTTTTAACATATTTTACTAAATTTTAATATATGAGGGTCACTGATTGCAAATTTGATGTCAAAATTGAAAAAGTCAAAATGGTACAAATCCAATATGGCTGCCAAACTAGAAAAAATTTAACTATGGCTAATACATAACTAAATTTTCTTATCTTACGTGAGAGTTTTATAGACTTTTGATTTAAAATCTGCAGTCAAAATTTAAAAATGAAAAATGGCTGATCTAAAAAAAAATTATTTTCTAATGATAAAATCTCGCTCTTGGCACAATCTAGAACTAAGCGAGGAGGACGTAGCGAGGAGTTTCAAATGTAAATATACCGCGAATACAAGGTCTCAGGTTAAATATAAGTGATTCCTTTTAACTTTTAATCATTTTGGT
The DNA here is from genome assembly GCF_000956235.1 of Wasmannia auropunctata. NCBI lineage: Eukaryota > Metazoa > Arthropoda > Insecta > Hymenoptera > Formicidae > Wasmannia > Wasmannia auropunctata. Next base: position 6,486,823 of record NW_012026789.1, on the reverse strand, counting down.
TGCCATATTGAATATGCTATATTATAAATTTTCAAATTAAAAAAAAATGTCAAAATCATCAAAAAACATTAATGTAAAAATTTTCGGTTCATACTCTTATTACCTTTTTCTTTCTGGCACAATTTTTTTTAAATGCTAATTTCGACTGATATTTTTGTTTATAATTTATAATTTGTCAATGTAAAACAATTATCTACATATTTATGTAATTTATGTATATGTCTTAAGAACAAAGTTATCAGATATGTTACACAAATCATTTATGAAATATGTGAAACTGTACAGAAAAACTTTAAACAGATGGATATCTTATATATTATAGCAATTCAAAATCACATATTTCTCTTTTCATCTCGCTTCAACCTCGATGTGTACGTTTAATTATGTAACGAAAGCGAGAGAATCGTATTGTTCGTATGCAAAAGAGATCCTATCTCTTGGTCAACGACGCTCAGGAAATCGTATTGCTCATTAGCATCCGTCCGCCATGCGACGTACAATCACATATACACACGTACCGCCCATATCTGACTTACATAATGTCTCTCTTCGCATATGTGTTTATAAATATCCACGAGCGCGATGGAAAATGTGAAAAGCCGCGTAAGTAGGTATAAGTATACATACGTGCGAGTACACGGGCGATAATTATACCTCTCGAGTTATCGCTGATTGCTTCGTTTTACGTTCGATCGTTATTGGACCTCGGACGCTAATTCGCGCATGCATTTTATTCGCAACATTCGAGATTGTATCACGCTGCAAACGTTATGCATGATTACCTTTGCGTACCTTGTAGATTAATGCCGCTTGATTAACATCACTTTTATTAGTTATCTGAATTTTTCACAATCGTACCCAGAGGATTACAACTATATTGCATCAACATTGTAATATTCAGGGACGGAGACTTCCTTATGGGGAGCTTTCCACACCCACAGTTCTCGTGGATGTGGAATTCCACACCCTGAATTCGGGTATTAAAAGTTTTTTTAAAATAATTATTAAAATTTGTTAGTTCTTGCGTGATATCGAGATAAAATTAAAAGAAAAATATGAAAAGAAATTAAATATATAGAAGCAGAAATACATTTCGACAAATTTTATGTGATTTTCTCTGTTTTATACTGTGCGCTTTAATAAATTTGTTGTAGTATATATTTAAAAAAAATAGTGAAAATCACATAAAATTCGTCAAAAACTATGTTGTCCCACAATTAACATAATTTAAATTTTAAATTTTTAATTAAAATTCTCTCCGTGTAGAAGTATACTTATATTTTGACATATAACAGAAGAGATAAAATATTTGTGGTATTACCCCCCCTTCCCCCTACTCAGATAAGGTACTCCACACTGAGAGAAAAGATATACTACAGTTTAACAAAAACAGAGAATTATTTACAAAAGTCAAGTTTTATTCTAAAATTTTGTTAAAATAGCAAAATATATAATTAAATAAGCAAAGTTTGGTATAATTTTTGATTTAACAACACAATTTTATTTGGTTACTCACATTTTGTACACAGTAATATAAAATTGGGTTGCAATTACAAAATAAGTTTTTTTTTAATAAGTTCAACAAAATAATGTAATTATTTTGGAGATCGGAAGAGCACACG
>NW_012026789.1:6483366-6485181 GCF_000956235.1 Wasmannia auropunctata | reverse complement strand
CTTTTTATTCGGCGCGTCGGCGGGCGACGTAGCTTGATTTGTCTGAAATAAAACATCCAAAAAGATTATTGTTTATTAAGAGTTTACGCATTAACTGAACCTATTTTTAAAGAAAATGCGAAATTGTGAAAATCGCGACACTTGGAAAAGAAGGTAGCGATTTTGACAAAAAATTTTTCGTGTTTATTATACAATAAAAATTATTTAATTAAATAATATTATTATAAACTGTAGTTCAAGTTATTGAGGAAGTATTTGTGCAGATGTGAGCAAAGGCCCAGTCAATCGGATGAATAGTTTTTGAGTTATCTTGCACGCCGCCAAACACCATCACCGCCGAATAAATGTTATTATTACTTGCATAATAAATACTTTTTTCTGGTAAAAAAATATTTTTTGTTAGTTCAGGTAAGTAGTATAAGAAATTACCTTATAAAGTTCAAAAGGATTGGTTGAATAGTTTCCTAAAAAAAAATTCCAAAAAATCACCTAATTTTTTAGCGTGCTAAACCAGGCTTCCCCTTTAAAGAAGATCCTGCATCCTCGTACTGGTTCTAGTGCTGTGTGAATAGTATATTGCACACTTTTTATTTCACACTTGTTACTTAAATAACAACGACGAATTGGCTACTTGTCATATTAAAAAAATTATTAGACAGCGTTTATTTCTTATAAGCGTTTTGATAGATTTTGATAATGCCGGTCATTAACGATCGTCATAGCGGTCAACATGTTAATTGCAATGCTAGCAATTGCAAGTAAAGACAGAGCTTTCCTTAGAATTTCGCACGTTATATGCAACACCTTTTTTTTGTCGCATTTACTATATCATCATAAACGATACACGGAGATGCATCGAAGTCGAGCCTCGGCAACCTGAGTTCGCTCGAGACTTACATATCCCAATGGGAATCGTTCTATTTCGAGTTCGGTTCCGTTCGAACGGCGCGGTAGAATGAACACGATTTTAACGAGGCGAGGCGGAGAAGGAAAAACGCGGCGTGAAACGCGGTTTAAAAGTAATGCGGATGTGGCCTCTCGGATTACGTTTCCTCGAGATTTCTTCCTCGTCGACTTTTCTGAGTTCTTCCTCCTGCGAGAGCGTTTTCACGCCGCCACGTGTCTCCGGAAAAAAAGAGGGGGAAGAGAAAGAGAGAGACACTCCCCTTTTGCGCCCGCTAATTTTAAGCACCTCTACTTTCGAGTTGTGAGCAGAAGGAAAAAAAATTCGGGGATGGACGTGTTCCGAAAAAGAAGAAAAAAGGTGAGAGAGAGAGAGAGAGAGAGAGAGAGAGAGAGAGGGGGAATGTGGTGCAGCCTCCTCCGCCAAATATAAACTTTGGCAGCTTAGTAAACTGCATGGAGAAGCGAATATCGCACAAAACATTTTGGTTTCAGCTACCATCCGTACTCCCGTTATATTTAGCGTTTACTTTCGAGGGTTCGGTCGCGATCGTGACTTTGGGTAGATTCGGGCTAATTGGAACGCTCGGAAATACCGCGCCTATATGCCATGCAGTTGTCATTTTCCTTCCGAAGTTAAGCAAGGTGTCCTCGGCTGTTGAACAAGTTGTTGAGGACGTAACGTCTTTCGAGATACTTTTATAATAGCTCGAAATGGCTTTCGAAAGCGTCGAGGAGAATCCGTGTGTCGCGGCCTCGATATCACACACACACACACGCACACGCACACGCACGCACACACACACACACACACACACACACACACACACCACACACCACACACCACACACACACACACACACACACACACACACACACGCACACACACAGATGTCATTTATCCTGATATAT
>NW_012026789.1:6479291-6482783 GCF_000956235.1 Wasmannia auropunctata | reverse complement strand
CTAAACTTTTCTCTCAGTGCACACCCAGAGAATTCAAAAGTCTCCGTTCTTGCACGGAAAGAACAATTTTGCTGAATCCAGATCTAAAAATAATTTTTGTTCAATAATAAAAATTATTTTGTGCGATAGTCAAAATGATTGCTAGAATATCAAAACGTTTTATAGCAATACTTATCAGTTTCAACATTCCAACAAATTATTTTGATGATTCAATAAAAAATTACTTTCAGATCTGTTTTTAGCAAAATTTCTAGGTCCTTCAACAAAATCGTTCTTTCCATGTGATAATATTTCTGCAGTACAGCTGGAATGTTACAATGTTGCTGCAACACTGCAGTTATAATCTGTATAAGATCCCGTGTGCAGCGATCGCAAAGAAATGCGATACGCTGGCGAGCCGCGAGACCGAGGATCGCAAATTGCGGCCGTGTAGATTGACGTCTACCCGCGCCAATTCAATTATAGTCAAAGAGGATCGTGTAACGCTTCAAGATCACGCGTGGAATAGTTTGCTATTTCCCAAGGGCGGAAAGTTCCGAAACAGCACGATACACCTCCTCGTTGAGATAACGGGCTCTCCCATCAGGGGAGTCATCGCCGTTCGATAGTGCGTAGGCATATCTCTACCGCTAACTAACTCCAGCGCTTATATCAACCTCAGTCTGATCGCGAACAATGGTCGGCCGGTGGGCTGTGTTGGCATGCGAGCGTGGAAATTATTCGATCCGGATAAAACGAGCCCTGTGGGTGAGTGGGAGACGGATTGCAGGGAATAACGTCTATCTTGATAGGTATTTGAAGAAACGAAGTAACACTCTCTCACAACGCTCTTCGCGCACCTCAATTTCTAAAACCATTGTTTCGATCTACTACATCAGATTTCGAAGAGTAAAGAATATTTTGACTCTGCACTGAGAGAGAAATTTTTTTGTGTTTGTAACTATATTTACAAAGTACTATAATTGTGATTATTACTACTATAATATTAGTAATAATAATTATATGCATAGTTTTATCAATCAATATACACAATTGACATCAACAACTTACTATATATTTCAGTTATTATTGCCATAAAAATGGTGGAATTATACCATTATTTAACTATAATCTATAGTAATTTTTGAGGCCAACTATATTATATGGTTGGCCTCGAAAATTACTATAAATTATAGTTAAATAATGGTATAAATTGTAACCATTTTTATGGCAATTGCCACCATTTTTATGATTATAATAACTATAATACATAGTAAGTTTCAAAACTTGTTGACGTCAACTATATATATTGGTTGATAAAACTATGCATATAATTATCACTAATATTATAGTAGTAATAATCACACATAATTATAGTACTTTGCAAATATAGTTACAAGTACAAAGAATTTTTTTCTCAGTGTATTTCAATATTCTTTTGTATACATCGAGAAAGAGCAATTGTTGAATGCTAAAAATATTTTGTTTAACAGTTAAAAAAACATATATACCATGATATCGTCAGGCAATTAAGAAGTCTAATCAAATAATTATATAAAAATAAGATATAAGGACAAGCTTTGGAAAAAGCATTAAGTTAAGTATTAAATAAGAAGAAATTGATGCAGAAGCAAGATACACAGATGAGGACGGTAAAGAGGACTTTGTGGGGAAGAAAGAGAAGGAAAAAGAGATGGTGAAAGTTGGGTTACGGAGGTAGGAGTAGCGTGTATAAAATGATTCATCGAGTTGTGGGTAGCAGGAAACCCTCGATTGTATCAAAAAGGAGGGACAGACGAATAGGTAGGACATACAAAAAATTCACGGAAACGCGAAATCACCAGGATATGCTATATATAATTAATTGCTTCTAGAGGAGGAAAAACATTGAGATGTTGCGAGAAAACCGGAAGTAGATGTCGATGTATTAAAGAAATAATAAAATAACAGGATATTATTGTTTATTAAAATAATAATAATTATATAATCATAATTATGTAATAAATAATTATTTAACAATATGTGGTTAATAAGTGCCATGAGGATTGAACATAAAACGTGTTAAATTCAACAAAATTAATTTAAATTTAATTTCGTCGCTTACGTTTTCATAAACTGAACAAAGTAAATGTAATTATAAGTTTGTCACTTTTTCAATTTTAAAATTAACTTCATCGCGCTTGTGAAAAAAGTTACACCGCGCTGTTGCATCAAAGGACCTCCTCCAGTTGCATTCGCTCTAATTTCGTGAAACTTTACGGCATCGTTTGTGAGACTAAACCCTGTAAAGGGAGCCGAAGAGCGGTGCTCGGTTCGCTTATTTAACAAAAATTGCCGCATTTCTCAGGAAACGAAGTACTCGACGGCGTTTTGTAGCAGCGAACAGATGCTACCGCGTGCTATACGTAGCTATCGGGGATGCGGAAGTGAAAAACGCGTGAGAAATCTTCCTCTCGCGCACAGGCACTTCCCATTCTCTCTCTCTCTCTCTCTCTCTCTCTCTCTCTCTCTCTCTCTCTCCAAGAACCGCGAAAGTGCCTGCAGGGGCACTTGAAAGAGTGCCCCGAAGACAGAAAAGAGAGCGAGTAGAAGGGCAAGCACCCTTTCGGGTGAGAAAGACCTTATCTCCTCTCCTCGCGCTACCTTCCTTCTCGGAATTTCAGGGAGCGAATGCAAACTATACCGCCGTAAGGGGGCGACGCGGCGGTCGACAGGGTCTCGGGAGAGAAAGGAAAGTCTCCTAGGCGCGCGGATGCTGCGAATCTCTCGCGCCCGATACTGTACCTATACACGTTTCTTAACACAAAGCCCGTTTGTGCCGCCGTTCGGAATCGATCCGGGCACGGGCTAGAGCTAGTTACGATAAGCGCGAGCAATTTCGCCTCCGTCGTGAGTCATGTATCGGTCGCAATGGTAATGTCGGAAGGGCGTTTACGTTATAATGCCACGCTCCACGACGCAATTCATCCGTGGGCCGTAATAAGGCCTCCTCCTCGCCCCTTTCCCTCCCCGCTTCAACGGACGCACGACCAACACATGAGTAACCGACTTCTTTATGCCCGTTCTTGGTAATAGGGCCAGGCTAATCAGCGAATGCCCAAGTGGCGCGCGAAATGTGATTCTCTCGTCCTTTTTATGCGATATCAATTCTGGACTGTTAATCATATGAGAAATGCTAATAGCAGCGTCGTACGACGTTTGTTCTTAATATTTTAAGCGGTTTAGTATTGTCTTAATATTGTATTTGTGATATGCTACACCGAGAAAAAAATTTGTTAAAAAATTTGCTTTATTTTACCAAAATATTTAGTCCGATACGTTCGACTAAACGTTACTACGATGACACAAAATAATTTGTTACTATTATAAACAAAATACTATTTTTTAACTAAACTATTTTGTTTCAACAAAAATTTATCGTATTCAACTCAACCGTTCTATTAAAAATACACTATTTATTATCCTCATCAGCAACGTTTAGTCAGTTCGATATTTGGAATTTAAATAAATATA
>NW_012026789.1:6468202-6479271 GCF_000956235.1 Wasmannia auropunctata | reverse complement strand
AATATATTATTTGGATAACTAAACACCATGCAAACACAAATAAATACTACTAGTATTTCGAAAAATAATTTAATTGAGTTGATTTAGTTAATTCTTAATTAAAAAATTTTGATAGTTGACATGAATGAACTATACCTTTTTTATGCAACTAAAGAATTGTTGAATTAACTATTAAATCAAACAACTATACAAATTTAGTTCGTACAATCAATTTTTTTTCTGTAATAAAAAAATCAGGAGAATTATTTTTTCGTAATACAAAATATCAAAATAAACGGAAAGAACGATTTTGCTGGAAGATCTAGAAATTTTGTTGAATCTGAAAATCTCAAAATAATTCTCTAACATCAAAATACACGGAAAAAATAATTTTGCTGGAAGGTCTAGAAATTTTGCTGAATCTGAAAATCTCAAAATAATTCTTTTTGGACCATCAAAATAATTTTGTTGAAAAGTAAAAAATTATAAACATTGCTATGAAGCATTTTGATATTCTAGCAATTAGCAATTTGACTTTCCAACAAAATTATTTTAATGGTAATTCCAACAAGAATTATTTTCAGATCTATATCCAACAAAATCGTTCTTTCCGTATTACATATTCATTAAAAAAATTAAATTATACGTAATATTTAAATAGCTAATTCGTACAAACTAATGTAGGTATATTTTAGTCGTCATTTAAAATATAACACTTACTGCTATTATTTTTTCATAATGCGAAATATCAAAATGTTATACTAGCGGGAAACACTCGTGAAAAAAAATTATAATTAATTATAAATAATATTTAAATACTAAATCCGTAACAAAAGAAATTAGTTTATACATATATTTTAGTCGCCATTCATATAGCCGTAATCTCATTATAACTACAATTAATTTATCGTGAGTTTAGCAGAGTTGCTTACAGACACGTGCATTCTGTCAATGTTTACCTTCGGCATAACGAGTCGTTGCTCGGCATTAATGAGACCACCTCCACACGGGCTGATTAGTTGCAACAGTTACATCCTATTTAGTTACATAAGGATAAGAGCCCTTAAGTAGGAAGCACGCGTTCGCGCGCGTAATTACGAAGTGTTTCCACTTTAATGAAATAATGGGCTCAATAACAGCTCGGAATATCCAAAAATTTGCGGCTCTTCGGAAAGAGTTGCTAAACTTTCTTAGGAGAACTTGGCGAAATATTGGAAATATAAAATATCGCTTTCAATCATGTAATTAATGCAACCCAACACGTTCGTGGCGTATCCCGCGTAATTTACGCAACGTATCTTTTAATTACAAATTTTACTTTTATCGTAATTGTTACGAAATACGTAACAATCTATTTTTAAATTTGCGTCACCTCCTCCGGAGTTTTCTCTTGAATAACTTCTCAGATCACTTCTTTATACCCACATTTATACTTTTAATATACTTTTTTATACAGGCGCACGCGTATATCCTCTCTGATAATATGGTAATAACCCCCCTCGTTTATGACAAACGGGAAATATCGCCACCTTTATTATTCCCTTCCTCAAACCAACCGCGAACGGCCGATTCATCGTTCCAGATAGCACGTACGTCATCGTCGCGCGGTCGCAATCACGTACACGTGGCACACGCGTATAATGCGTTACGCCGTTACGTAAGACATCGTTCAGGGGATGACCTTATGGGCGCGTGTCTTTCGTGACGAAATGCCATTCGCGATTAACCCCGATGATGATATCGGAACGATCCTTAACGCGGCCGCGGAAAATCGATCTCCCGTTTTGCCGTGACTCATTACTACCTGCACGACTGGATCTTAACTGACTAGACGTATGCAAGTTCAAATCGCAAGTTATTTGTGAGTGTGACGTATAATTTATTATTTACCACATTGCCACGTATAATTTAATACATCTCACATTCGGTGAAATCTCTCAGAAGACAATGAAATTAGTAAAATGGTAAAATTTCGTCGGACACACCGATGCAGTTCCAATAATGTTTATCTAAAGCGTCGTCTACAATGAGACTTAAGACTTAAGATTTAAGAAAATTTACCAATCATAATCGATTATTCTTCTGACGTGAGATGAATAATCGACTGTGATTGGTCAATTTTCTTAAATCTTAAGTCTTAAGTCTTGTTGTAGACGACGTTTAAGGGGCTTTCTACAATAAGCCGTTAGTCACTACTCATATCATACTAATTAAGAACTGACTAATCATAGTCGAATATTTTTCTTACATTCAACTGTAATTGGTTAATTCTTACGATTTGCGGCTTACGATCTGACATACGACGTATTGTAGACAGCCCCTAAGGGATTTTGGGCTGGAGCTCTAAAACGCTACAAAAAAATAAAAATATTTTTTAAGAAAAACCGTAAAGAAAAAATTATTTTGTAAAAAGAATGTGTGTTCTATTTTTTAAAATTTGTTCCTAAATATTCACGTAAAAAAACACTTTTGCTGAATCCAGATTTGAAAATAATTTTGTGCGAAAGTCAAAATGATTGCTAGAATATCAAAACGTTTTATAACAATAACTATCAGTCTTAACATTCCAACATATTATTTTGATGATTTAATAAAAACTATTTTCAGATCTGTTTTTAGCAAAATTTTCAGACTTTTCAAGATCGTTCTTTCCGTGTGTTTTAGTAGTTCAATATAATATTAAAAATATTATTAATTATTTACTGTTTATTCATTAAGGAAGAAAGGAAGTTAGATTAGGGCGCTCGAGGAATCACAAGTCCCTGGAAATTTTATAAACGCGGTCCTGAATAGATTTTACCAAATTTATACAAAGATTACAACGCGATTTCGACGCATTTATACGTAGATATTTGACCAAATTTCCTGAACGCCATGCTGAACAATGAATTATTTTCATCCAAGATTGAACCGTCATATCTCGAAATATGAAACCGACGTCTAATTTGCTAATCATTGCCGTTTATTTCAACGGGCTTCATCTCACGCCTGAACGAACGATGATAAGGTCTGAGAACTGGTTGTAACACGAAGAGGCAAACGTACGCTCTTTAATGCTCGCGATAGCGTACGAAATATAGCCGTGCATCATCGTGCCCCGCGATGAAATCACATAAGCGATGATATAATTCCGCTCTGCGATGAGGAGCAATTATGTGCCGACGGCTGATCTCGCAACGTTCATTAACGCCGTTCACCTCAACGCCGGATTCGTATGAGTTAGCTGTTCTCTCGTATATGTAATTAGGGAAATGATGCGGAAGACCGTGAATCAAAATCTCAATCAAAACTGACCGTGCGATAGACGGGGAAATCTGGGATTGAAATCCTCTCTTTGTGAGAAATCAAGCCCTTCTCAGACTTTAGAACTGTATGGATTATATTGGATCAAAACTTCGTGATCCCACCGTGGAAACATTGCGTATTCAAGGACAATCGCGTGTGAACTCCTGTGAATTCCTCTGTATAAAGTTATGGAAATCTTTATGGAGATTCTAACCAGCGAGCGTGCCGTGTGATTCGTTATTGAGTCTTGAGACATTCAAGCGTTCTCCGTACGCGTAAGTAACAACTATACAGACTAGTAATTGCCGTTATTTTCCATCATCGATAATTGATATCGCAGCATACACGATGAGACAATATAAAGTCAAAAATCCGGATGTAAAGGTCCATCTACAAAATGAGATTTTAAGGCGTAAAACATAACCTTAAGCCGTAAGAAATTAACCAATCACAGTCGAATGTGAGAAGAATAATTGACTATGATTGGTCAATTTCTTACGGCTTAAGGTTTAAAGCTTAAGTTTTACGCCCTAAGATTTTATTGTAGACGCCGCTTAAAACATCTTAAACCTCGTCTACAATGAGACTTAAGACTTAAGATTTAAGAAAATTGACCAATCATGGTCGATTATTTATCTCACGCAAGAAAAATAATCGATTGTGATTGGTCAATTTTCTAAATTTTAAGTCTCATTGTAGACGCCGCGTAAAAAGATGTTCAAAAGAAGCTTTAAAGACATCTTTGCGAGACATCTAAAAGACATCGTAAAAATGTCTTATGTCTCTACTTTGGACTTCATGTTGTGTGAAATAAAGTCCGAAATCGGGATATAAAGACATCTTTAAGACGTCTTTCAGACGTCTCTCGCAAAGAGGTTTACAACGTCTTGAAAACGTCGTTTGTCTCGATTTTGAACTTTCTGGGTACACATTCCTGTAATGATCGTTCCAAAGAGAAATGATTTTTCCTTACAAAAATCCAATACTAAAAATTACTTTAATTAATTAAGTATTATAGGGTAGGTACTAAAATTCTGTAAAAGAATCTCTGAAAATTCTCGGATTTTCCAGGAATTTTACTCAAAATTCCAGATAAAATCAGAGAATTTCTCAATACAGCTTTAAAATAAATTAGGCACTAAGAGTCTTAATAACGTATAGAACTTTATGCGTGAAACAATTTAATCCTCTCATATGTACAATAGTTACATTTCCATACAAAATTTTTCGAACGTAACAAAAAATTTTCTATGGAGATGTAACTACATATGTGAAGATTAAATTGTTTCACGCACCAAGTTCTGCGTTATTAGACTCTGCCTGATTTATTATTTCCGGATTATCGTTTTTTAAATTAAAGAGTCTTTATATAGTATATGTCAATTTTAAAATAAATTAACTTTCAATATCAAGGGCTTTCGATATGGAGCCTCGTTTACTTTCTAACGGGATAAAATTAAATTTAAAAGTAAAATTAAAAAAATTTCCCTGAGCATCAGTAAAATTCAATGAGAATCCATGATTTTCAATGGTCAAAATGAAATTTCTTGAGAATTGCAGGTTTTCCCGGTAGTACCCACCCTGTATTATAAATGCTGTTGTTCTCAGTAATTATTCCAAGTAATTACTATCTCCATAAAATTTCCGTAAGGCCTGTCGAATTCTGTCATAGGACAAGATTTCTCGTGTAAAACGCGTAACTCTGCGACAACTTTTCTCGACGGCAACACGACGTGACACACACGTGTGGATTACGGAGGGTCAAGGCGCTCGTGATTTTTTCATTCGTTGCTTCTTCGTCGAGACGCGGCGGAGAGACGGGAAGAGAGAAAAGACCGAGGGAGGAGACGGGAAGTCGTCGGAATATAGGGATCCCTGGCCTCTGACGTGTAAGGAAAAAGAAAAGTTGAGTAGGTAGAGTAGGCGGCGTATAGAAGAGAGACAGAGACGATGGCAGAGATGCGAGTGAGAGAGTAGTAGCTTCGCCTCTCTCTCTCTCTCTCGGATGAATAATTCAGTGCAGGCGCGCATTGTTGGACGCGCCCATGTACAGTCCCGTATGTACACGGACTCGCGAGGTGTGCCAGGAATGAAATTGTCTGCTAGACGCAGTCGAGCGAGACTCCGATCACTATACGTACGTTAGCGGTCGCACTTGTAAAAGTCTCATCAAACAGAACCGCGCGAGAGGGTTCCAACTGAACCGCGGTGAACCGCGGCCCGTCTTTGCACCGAGATTATTTCGCCGGAGTTGTTCAGAGTTGAAATCTAATTTGAAATTATAAAACTAGAAAGCAAAGTGTCGCAGTTTGATTTTTTTAATGATTTTAGAATCAACACGGAAAAAACAAAAGACTCATTAAATTCCTCCAAATTATTATCTAAAACTTTCTGGAAAAAATAATTAAAAATAACTTTAAAATAAAAAAAAACAAAATTCTTCTAAATTACTAATACTAAAAATTTCTTTTTGTACATAATTGAAGAAAAAAATATCCTGAGTTTTTTCTCAAAGAAACGCGAAAATCCTATCTTTACGAGGGTCAGGTAAATGTTAACCTGCATTACGGAGAGGCGAAATTCAGAAGTACGGAGATATTCCTGATAAGCCATTATCACGGTGCGCTAACGAGCTGTAGCTTATATATCATCGCCCACCTCGTCCTGTCACCGGTATAGAACTGATCGGCCGGGATTTCAAAAAGAACCAAGTCAGGGATGCATTTCGTGCAGCTAAATCCTTTTCTTGTCTTGCCCTTTTCATTCTTCCATGTCTTGTGCATGCAAGATTTCGCTCTGTTTCGCTGCATCAAAATCGTATTTATTGTGGCCGACGAGAGATATCTATCTGACTCGAAGGTTACAGATAACAAAAGATCGCGCTTACTTGCAAATCAAAGTTACCTCTGATGTTTGGATTTGCTGCTTTTAATGGCAAATAAATATTGCTTTGATTTTAATACTTTAATATTGCTCATGCCAATTAAAAACTTTTAGTGACAAAATTATTTAAAGGTATAATATTAATATCAAATATCTTCAGAGGTAATATCTAATATAAATTTTATCTAATATTAATATTAGATAAAAAAACTAAGTTAATCTCGTATTTCGGGAAAATCATATCGTTATAATGTTTTATTCCGCTCCTGCAGCACCGGCGAGAATATCTAATCGCTTATGCGAATCTCCGCGCGGGTAGTCATAACTTGATCAAGCCTATTTGGTTCAAATACGAGCTTTTATCACATTTAACGTCTATAATCGCGTTCTACGCACGCGAGAACGGGGTTAAGGTCGAAAATATGAAGCTGGTAACCAAAATCAAATGTACCAATAAAAGATCTTCTGAAGATCGGATTCAATACTGTCCGAGAGAATTCCTCGATTTTACTTCTCGATAAAAATTTCTTTTCTAATTCTAAAACGGCCGCTTCGATGATCGGAAAGCTTGGATTTTTATTAAATAACGCTTGCACACTCGTTTTAATACGGCTATTACATCGATATTTTGCGGATAGATATTGAAAAGATGACCGGACAAGAGAGACCGAATTCCAAGCAAGACAAATCGATTTTTCGCCATTTCGTTAGCCGGAAACCGGGCGGCACGACAGCTGCAGGGTGAGTGCACCTGGTTGTTTATACAGGGTGGTTCTCGCAACATTCGCGCGTTTACGGCGTTCCTTTTTCCGCCTAGATCGAGCCTGATTTCGGCCTCGCCGAGTTGCTTTTAGCCTCGACAAATATCAAGTCAATTTTTTATACATTGCATTTTTATACACTCCAAATTAACAAATTAAATATACACGAAAAGAACGATTTTGCTTAAAAAAGGTCAAAATTGGATTTGAAAATAATTTTGTTGGAAAACGGAAATTAAAATAATTCTTGTTGAAAACTCAAAAATGATAAGCATTGCTATAAAATATTTTGATATTTTAGCAATTCAGTTCAGTTTGACATTCCAACAAAATTATTTTGATTTCCATGCAACAAAATTATTTTCAGATCCAATTTTGATTTTCCAGCAAAATCGTTCTTTCCGTGTATTTTTGATATGACTCTAAGATATCATTATTTAATTAAAATAATTTTAAAAAATGTTTAATTGGTTTTATTTTTATCTTAACGTCCCACATGTGTTTCCTCGTTTCGTACTCTCTTCTTCCTTCTCAACACTGAATGCATTTACACCGCAATTACGCTTGTCGCAATGATCATTAGCGTTATCTCGCGCCAATTAAGATTGCATTATCATTTATTCCTCTGATCCATTTGTGCCGTTTCACACTCCACACGCTCTCTCGGGTTGTGAAAAATCGCGCTCGTTCCCAGTCCTAGCTTGCGCTGCACAAAAGAATTTATTTCGGCATTTCGAGGGAAGCCCTTTCTTTCGCGGCGGGACACCCTATATGGACGTTCCTCCTTGATGGCGTATCGTTAGCAACGTTAACCGACTAAAATCTTCTTTCGATCGCGCGCATTCGTACGAGTTCATATACGAGTTTGCTTTGGCTTCGGGCCTTATATGTCAAAACGGAGGAGATGGACAGAGAAGGGGGGGGGGAGGAGAGAAAGAGAGAGAATGGGAGACACGCGAACAGCTGTGCGGTCCCTTTTGCGGAGCGCCTTTTAAAACGGCTGCTCGGTTCGCCCGCGCGGTGACGATCGTCTTTCACGGGCGGCTACGAAAGAAAACGCTCTTTCGAGTGGCGCGTGTTCGCGATTTCGCGAACTTATTCTCAATCTCCGCATCTCGTCGCGTCTCGTCGCGTCGCTCTTCTATGCCAGAGATCTGAATCGCGCTTTCCCGTTCGGAAATATGAATTATGCAATCCGAGGTGGAGAGAAACGGTGAGAAAGTTTTCGCGACCGCGACAAAAGGTTGGCTTTCAAACGACGCGACGCGACGCGACGCTCCGCGACGGATGAATTCGCCGCGTCGACGACCGCTGGATGGGATATGAAGCTGACATAGCGCAATAAGTATGCCACAAAGACAGAAGGTGTAGAGATGAGTCAGAGAGGATACACCTAAATCCTCGAGGATTTGAAAGAACCGTTGTTTCTCCGCCTCGAGTCATATACGTGAGATCGTCATGTCGAACGCATTGCGAAGCAAAATGCGATAATTCTGGCTACAATTTGACAATTCTAAAATTTAAGTACCTGCAATTAGTTCTATACAAACACGGAAAGAACGAATTTGCTGGAAGATAGACAAAAAATCTGAAAATTTTTGTTACAGCATCATCAAAATATTTTGTCGAAAACTCAAGAATAGTAAGCATTGCTGTAAAAAGTTTTGATATTCTAGCAATTAGTTTGACTTTCGAACAAAAATTATTTTCAAATTTTTTTTTATCTTCCAGCAAAATCGTTCTTTCCGTGAAGTAATAGGAATAAAATTAGTATCAAATTTTTATAATCACGGCAACGCCATATTTTGCCGCATTGATAGTTGATACATCTCAACACGGAAAGAACGATTTTGTTGAAAGGTCCAAAGATTTTGCTAAAAACAGATCCGAAAATAATTTTTTGTTGAATCATCAAAATAATTTGTTGAAATGTTAAAACTGATAAGCATTGCTATAAAATGTTTTGATATTCTAGCAATCACTTTGACTTTCGCACAAAATTATTTTGATCATGAAAAATTATTTTCAGATCTGGATTCAGCAAAATTGTTCTTTCCGTGAAAATAAGCAACTTTTCAGCAGAGCAAAATTCTGAATTGAAACTCGCTTATCGATTTACCTTTGAAAGAAAATGGCACAATTCTAAAAAACATGTTTTCGTGTACCTTTTTTTCAGCATCAAAAATATCCCTTCGCGATATATAACTCAAAAAAGTTTCTGTAAACAATCATTGAGATTTGATCAGAGGATAAGCGACACTTCTGCTTTCTACAGAAAGCTATACACGTCTATTTCTATATATAAAAAAAAAAACATTAGTCTTTAGGATCAATTTTCTATATTAACTAAAAAAATTGCCAATTTTTTTCTTGTATTACTTTTTTTTAATCAACGCGGTGATATGTAAACTATTGATAGTGAAATAGTGACTCAACTATAATTAAACAGTTATATAGATTTCATACAAATAAATGAAATAAGATATAACAACAATTTTTTTCCAACACACTTAAATTAAACTCTTCATTAAAATCACTCACTGGCGAGCAGTACGCGGCACTGCCATCAAATGGAGAATACGCGGTAGAGTTCTATTTCTTGTGAATTGAAAATCACACAGAATAGAACGAAAGACGCATCATTATGAAATATTTCACCTATATTCTATAATAAAATGATTTCTCGAATGCGAGTGATTGGATTCGAAGACGAAAGTAAAGTACGAGAAATGTACCTACAAATTTTTAATTCTGTACACGGAAAGAACGATCTTGTTGAAAGGTCTAAAGATTTTACTAAATACAGATCTGAAAATGATTTTTTGTTGAATCATCAAAATAATTTGTTGGAATGTTAAAACTGATAAACATTGCTATAAAACGTTTGGATATTCTAGCAATCACTTTGACTTTCGCACAAAATTATTTTGATTATAAAAAATTATTTTCAGATCTGGATTCAGCAAAATTGTTCTTTCCGTGAAAATAAGCAACTTTTCAGCAGAGCAAAATTCTGAATTGAAACTCGCTTATCGATTTACCTTTGAAAGAAAATGGCACAATTCTAAAAAACATGTTTTCGTGTACCTATCGAGAAACACCGAATCTTATGTCTTATCACGTTTTCTTTAGTTCATATAACTTATTTATTGTTTATCTTATATTAAAACTTTATAATACGTAGGAAGCGCTATTTGTCTTCAAATTTCTAGTTGCTGTACTTCTTTTCTGGTTGCGCTCTGAGTTAATTGTATACAAGCTGTCGCACACGTGCCGTTATAAATATATAAGTCTCAAAGGCGCGCACATGAAAATCTTCGGCGAAGCCTCTCTTTAAAACACGCCATGAATAAATTCTCAAGAACTTCTCGACGTCTCAAAGTGGAGTTGCTTTGACGATTATCTAAGTTATGACATACACCAGGCGACACGAAAGTTTCTTTATCAAGTATTAATTCTCGGCAATACACGCTTCGTTATTTCCGCACTTGGAAACGTGTGTATCTTTCCGTCTTAAGAAAGAAACTACATATCCTTAACTTCTAACTTCCATGTTCACTCGTCAAAGAGATTTTTAATTTCTCAATGAAAACGCGCTTTAGATTATTGCGTGCGATTCTCGTTCTTTGATTTAACATGCGCGACAACGGCAACGGTCGATTACGAATTTCACGGCGAGGTCAGGTACAAAAAAAAAAGAAGGGAACGATAATTGTGGCTGCGCGCGGTTAAATGAAACGCGCACGAGAGCGGCCGGCACCGGTCATCGAGCGACAAGCGTAATTCTCGATGCTCTCCGCGTCTTCCGCGGGGAATTAAAAATATTAAAATGCCTGTCGTCGAGCACGTGCTGACCGGTCGTTAAGAGATCGCATTTAACTCGGGTCCAAGCGCCGCGCTGCGGCCCTTCGAACAATAATTACGTCTAATACACGCACGGCGATTGGCGCGGCCATCCTTGCGACTTTCAAAAGACGGAATCGCGAAACAAGATTAAAATAACCGCGTGGATGTTTTGTATAAACATCACACTGAGAGAAAAGATATACTACAATTTAACAAAAACAGAGAATTATTCACAAAAGTCAAGTTTTATTCTAAAATTTTGTTAAAATAGCAAAATATATAATTAAATAAGCAAAATTTGGATCGTAAGAGCAC
>NW_012026789.1:6466030-6468182 GCF_000956235.1 Wasmannia auropunctata | reverse complement strand
TACTAAACTTTTCTCTCAGTGCAGTTTAAAAAATAATTTATATTTCTCATTTCTTTTCAATTTGGCCGAGAGTAGAATTTTTACATCCAACACTTATATCCATTTCTACTAAAATGTGTATTCATTTTAATCTCGGTTTAATTTAATCTTTATTTGCTTCCAATCTTATCGCTGAAAGAACAATTTTGCTAAAAGTCCAGATCTGAAAATAATTTTTGTTTTAATATTCCAACAAACTATTTTGATGATTCAACAAATAATTATTTTCAGATCTGTTTTCAGCAAAATTTTTAGAACTTTCAACAAAATTGTTCTTATAATTAGAATTAAAAAAGATAAAAACATGGAAAGAACAATTTTGCTGAATCCAGACCTGAAAATAATTTTTGTTCAATAATCAAAATAATTTTGTGCAAAAGTCAAAATGATTGCTATAGACTATCAAAATGTTTCATAGCAATGCTTATCAGTTTTAACATTCCAACAAATTATTTTGATGATTCAACAAAAAATTATTTTCAGATCCGTATTTAGCAAAATTTTTAGACCTTTCAACAAAATCGTTCTCTCCGTAGTCTCTAAATTTTCTGGATTCAATTTCACTCCAAAAGATTGAAAAGTCACTCCAGAGAATTTAGAGAGTAAATTAAACCGCGGGATTCAAGTTAATTTACACTAGTAAAATAATGGACATTAGTTTTATCTCTTGAAACGTTACTTGCTTTTTTAAAGTAAAAAGATAACCGGCAATTAGAACAACAATTCATGATGTTATCATTTATTTTAGATGATCGCATCGTACACTGTTTTTACATTCGCGCTAAAACCGAGCAGCGGATGGCGCTCGTTTAAAAAGGAAAAAAACCTGACGCGCGTCCGTGACGATTTCGCATATGGGGCTGCCTCTCCCCCCCTCCCCCTTTCTCTCCTCTTCTCTCGCCTCGTGCAGAAGTGACGCGTGTGCGGAAACCGCGAGAAGATCGTGGGAAAATGGGACTTTTTTAAAGAGCGTGTAACGGGTCGAGAGCTAGGAAAATGAACCGACCATCAGGCCGAAGTTACAGTTAATGCTCTCGTTTCGCGATACCACCGTGCCTCTCTTCTGCTCCTAGCTGCGCCTCTTGTCCTTCGCGACGTCGTGCTGCTTCTCTATACCGCAGCTTGGCTCGTTACCAACATCGGCATTCTTAGACGTGGCATAAAGAAAGGAAGCCGCTATGATATTTTCACGTTTATAAGACGAGAGAGTGTGCAGTCTCGTATCGAGAAACGGATTTCGCATTCCACCGACGAAAACGGCGCTCGTAAATATTCAGAGTGCGCCCGAATGTCCGACATATCTGAATTTCGCGCGTATACATCGTATACCGTATTCTCGTGTTTTGCCTACGTTATCATTCAGCGTAACAATGTTTCGCGTAACATTTTTTACCATACCACGTATTAAACTAAATATACTCTTTTCGTCATAATAAATGTACAACTTCGTTTACAATATACAGGGTATATAGTCTTTAAGATTTCTAGGAGTATTCTAAAAGATTTTAAGGAATAATTCTTCGTATAAATTCAAGACAAAAACTTCGTGATGATCATATGTCCGAAACAGCTCGGTTTCGGACAGATACAGAGTGTCAAAGTTAAGGGAAAAATTTTGTTTTATCCAAAAATTTCGAAAATCTCGGATTATTTTGATGAAACGTATGTTAAGAGATACTTGAGACGTTATACAAAGTTTTAAATGTAAATAATCATCCTTTAAAATCTTTTAGAATACTTAAAAAGTTTAAATATATATATTTTCGTTTACAGTACGTATCGAGGATTCACAAGGGAACCTCGTGAAGTGTCAAATTCTGATTTTAATGAAACTTGGTACACTTTGAGGTCACATAAATAAATGAATTTAGAAATTATCAGTTGGTGCTAAAAAACGGTTTAAAACTGATGAATCCATCCCTTATATGTAAATTAATTCTTTTTTTCTTTCGTTATATCTCAAAAATTATTTAAGATATCAAAAATTTGTATACAAAAGTTTTATAGTAAAATTGTCTTTATTCATTTACGTTAATGAAATTTTTTTAAAATGATTATTTTCAAAAAATTTTTTAAATATAATTATTTAAAAATCGGAAGAGCACACGTCTGA
>NW_012026789.1:6461085-6466010 GCF_000956235.1 Wasmannia auropunctata | reverse complement strand
TTTTAAACCGTTTTTTAGCACCAACTGATAATTTCTAAATTCATCTATTTATGTGACCTCAAAGTGTACCAAGTTTCATTAAAATCAGAATTTGACACTTCGCGAGGTTCCCTTGTCAGTTTTATTTCGCATATACAATCAGTGGCACAAGAGCGTGTTATCTGTCAATCAGGGAAACGTTTCGCTGTTCCAGCTAGAATTCTAAATATTACACTTAAATTATAACGCTGTTTTTTGTATCTGCTAAAAAATTGTCTATCATAAGTAGAATTTATAGCAACAACATTCTAAGAATATATGCAAGAAAATAGGTCTCATAACCAAATATGATTGGAGTCTGGACTAATTAAACATCACGGAGGAATTTTCTTGCTAAATTTGACAAATAGTTGAGATATAATTTCTGTCTCTGTTATCTATATTGATTAAATACAAAAACATATGTGGTATCACAGTGCTTACTAATCACTTATCCGTTTTAGCTAATTTTTCGTACCTAAATAATTCTCTCTATAATTGCAAGATTACTTTTTTCAGTTTTTCTTAAGAAGAGATTTTTGAAAAATAGTTGTATGATTTTGAAGTATATTATACATGCTTCGATGCATTTATATTTCATACGTTATCTAGTTCCCTCCGTTGTCGATTAACAATAAGACTTGGAAATATCGAGGTATTTTTAAGGTTTTTTGTAAGAGTCTCGGAAACTCCAGATCATGACGTCCAAATCGAACGTAATTGATACAATAATTTCTTCAGAGTGAAGACACGCTTTTTCTTCATTTAGATTTTTGTAGCAATCCATCCATTTTCAATCTCGTTAACATAAAGAAATTGTGAAAATCAGTGTTTCGTAAAAATGTTATTTTATGTACCCTGAATTTATTGTGTTTTATCCAGTTATAACACAATAATTAAACCGAACTGAAATCTAACTTTTAAAGCATTTTAGCCTAATGTATTGCAGATATTAACATAATAAAAATTTTACTCATACAATCTCTATTAACAGGATTACGAACAACACGCTCTTGTGCCACTGACTGTACACGGTTAAAAAAATTTAATTAAAATTTATTTTAGCAACCACACGGAGAACAATTTTGCTGGATACAGAGCTGACAATAATTCTTGTTGAATTATCAAAATAATTTTGTTGGAAAGTTAAAAATAATAAGCATCTTTAACTTTCTAACAAAATTATTTTGATTGTACAGCAAAAATTATTTTCAAATCTGAATATCCAGCAATATCGTTCTTTCCGCGCAAGAAACAAATAAAGAAATCTATTTTCCCGGAGTGTCTACTTTTGTCTAGATGGATGCATCACATCCTTACATGTGTCAGCGTTACATCCTTGAGACGTGAGGAAGGGTGGGGAGAGGGACTCACCTGCGACAAGAGCTTTGGGAAAGTGTGCGCGTGACTGTTGTGTCCGGCTGATCGCTCCGCTCTCTGTTGTTGCTGTTCCTGCTGTTGCTGCGCCGCAGCCTCCGATCTGAGATCGTGCCTCCATCGCAGTACCCCCATCATAACGCGCGGTCACGATAGAAATCGCTCGTTTAAAAAAAAAACCACCTCTCTCTCGTTCGATCGCTGTTGCACGTCGGATTCACGGCCAACTTCACTTCGTTCAGCGACACCGCGATAGGTGTTCTAAACTGTTTCGCTTTCGATCGAAAACTCGGATCCCGTCCGAGTTTCGCGCCTTCGAATGACCAGAGGATTTTACTTTCTGTCCTGTGGGCAGACAGCCTTCTCAAAATCGGGCACGTGCGCGGCGCGTTGTCGTCCGTCCTGCGGTTTTCGAAAGGACTCCGACCTCAGTGAGGCGTGAAGTTGTCAGCTGTATCACGGACCGGCGTAGCTCGACGCTGACTTCACAACGTATAGAATCCAAACCTTTGGTCTTTGGTGCGTGCTTAATGCCTCTCGATAAAATTAGGAATTGGCGTCAAATGCATTCACGATGCAATGTTTCCTCTCTCGTGATGAGCCTCATTGGCTGCCGTGCGTGAAAAGAAGGCGGTTCCGAAAAAAAAAACGACCAGTTTTATAGTTGTATCCGATCGGGTCTGAATGCCGCCAATGTTGTCCGGCGCCAACGGTCTTCGTCGCTGATCATGCTGGCTGTCATTCCCCCGTGTGTCGACCACTCCGAAATCTCGCACGCCCACGAAACGGGGTGCCGCCGCGCGACGCAACCCGTTTTCTTTTCTTTCTCACTCTCTACTCTAAGCCGCAAAACTTTCGAAAATAAACGACGTCGCGACGCGGCCGAGGTTCGTTGAGCGAGGTCGGAATAGAAAGTCAGCGATCACGCGAGAAGATCGCGGCAACGTCGTCGTCCTACACGGTGCAACGCGCGTGAGCGACTGCATGCGAGTCGCGAAACGAGACGGTACTGTACTGTCGAGAGCGGCGTGACCACGTGACCTCGCGCCGTGAGTGCGAAGACGCGACTGAACCGACTGAACGCGCGCGTTTGTAGCCGAAGCGGCGAGGCCCTCTCGTCTCGGCAGTGCCGGATGGAGAGGAGCCTGGAGAGGGAAGGGGACGTGTGCGAGCGGCACATCAGCGCGAAAACCTTGGATTGTATGTGCGAGAGGAAACTGGAGCAAATGCCTTGTATCCCCCGCCCGTCTCGAAGAGAAACGTCTCGAATGAAAGAAAATTCGATCGAATTTACATATAGTCTTCCCTGAAAAAAAAAAAAGGTCCAGTAAATCTCCTTCCCCTTTCGACGCTCTCCGTCGAGAGGCGTCTTCGACTCGAAGCGCGTTTCCAAGCGCTCCGTTCCTCAGACATTCGTCTGGAATATTCGTGGAAGGTGATCTACTTATTCGTGGCGCGTTAACAGGAGGGGGGGGACGGCTCCATCGACAGTGTCGTATATCGCCGTCGTTGAGATTACAAATCGTTCTCCGACTTCCATGCGAAAGCGTGAAACGTAAAAGAAACACGTGTGTTCCTTCCATGCGTTACTTTTGTACATTCTCTCACGTATCCGTGCTTCGATTTAAAGCGATTAATTCTCGCGGCGCCGAGCGGACAAATAGAGCGGCAACAATAAAAGAGGGTGCCTTCCTCCTACCACTCTATAACATCCCCGTCATTGCACTGTTTACCCGGCGCCGTTTATCCCCCGTCTCGTCCGACGGTCCTTTAAGTCGTACCCCCCCTCCCCCCCCCTCCCCCTTCACCCGCGACGCATCGGTCTGTCGTTTCTTAAAACTCCCACACCATCCGGGTGGCCGTAAACGTTGCCATGGTCGCCATCGGGCGCGTAAACTCGATTCTTCCTGAAACAGGACGGCTCTTCTTCTCTAGCCATAACTTATTCCCGATCAATTAAGGTCAGATCGTGCCTTTTGACGTTTTACGGTTGTTTTCCATGCGGCGAAGCCCTCATTTCCCGACTGGACGAACCCAGGCGACTGGCGCCACGAATTAAGGGTCTCAAAAAATCTCGAAAAGGCGAGCTGATGTAGCGAAATCTTTTCTTCACAGAAACTCCCCTTCTTATTTGTGTAATTTTAAACTGCGTGGCTCGTATAACGGAAAGAACAATTTTGCTGAATCCAGATCTGAAAATAATTTTTGTTCAATAATCGAAATAATTTTGTGTAAAAGTCAAAGTGATTGCTAGAATATCAAAACGTTTTATAGCAATGCTTGTCAGTTTTAACATTCCAACAAATTATTTTGATGATTCAACCACAAATTATTTTCAGATCTGATTTTAGCAAAATTTTTAGATCTTTCAATAAAATTGTTCTTTCCGTGTATACATAAATCAGTATTTGGAACCTTTTTGTAAAATTTTTTCCTCAAACGTGCGTTGCACGTGATTTTCTCGTAAAAATGCACGTGACTCTTCTTTAATCTTTTTATCTTCACGCTTGTCGCATCAAATACGGTTAATTAAGTGTCATTAAAGAAATCAAGAGAATTAAAAATATATGTACACTTTTTTTCGAATGTGTCGCCCATGACGAGACAATTGTTCAAAATTCAATATTTTATTGCAGGAAAGTTCTAGCTTGCATCGATCCTGAGAATCGTTACTCGCTGCAGGAAATTCTAAATATCCGTTTGTAATTTGTATTACAAAAGCTTAAATTCTATTAGGAAACGACGGTCTCGAGTAACGCAGCTCTATCCGCGACACAATGACAAACTCGACGCTTTCGAGGACGAAATTCATTCGCATACGCGAGTACTTTCAAGAGCAAGGTGAGCCCTTGGCATCCGCATGGTAACGACAGGTGGTGCGGAAGGTGAAACCGAGAGGAAACGTAAGTTTGTGGTGAGAATCGAAGGGAGAGAATCAAGGGGAAGAAGAGAGGAGAGGGAAGGGGGGAGGGAGAGAGAGAAAGAGGAGACGGAAAGAGAGAACGAGAGACCGGATGTCCTTTCGTGGTCGACTTATTTTGTTGTCGACGAGGCTTCCCGTTTCTTTGTGCCCACGCCTCTTTGTTTCGTTATTTTGCGCCAACACTTCCTGCGTCCAAAAATTCGAAAGCGTCACGATGTTCACCACCCGCCACTCATTTTTCTCTCTCTCTCTCTCCCTCTCCCGTTATTTACATACGCGACCCTTCAAAATTATCAACCTCGCGGGATAGATTTACCCCAATGACAATCAATCGTAAGGGAACAAATTCTAAATCACCTTAAGAATAAAAATTTATTATTTTTATCCAGAAAGTAGTCCAGTAAAATAAGAAATCAACTTCGGAATTCTTTGTAACAGGGTCGACTTTTGCCAATCTCTTCTAAATTGTATCAATAATATATGGTAAAAAGTCGACTTCCTAAAAAGTGCTGCTGTAATAGTTATTAAACAAAACAGGTGCAAAATTACGATTTTTTGCGAATAACTTTTAAAATTTAATTTTACCGAAAAAACTGCTTGCGCCAAT
>NW_012026789.1:6449932-6460584 GCF_000956235.1 Wasmannia auropunctata | reverse complement strand
TTTATAATTGCAACAATAAGAAAGCAGCGGCATTTTTTAAGGATAGACTTTTATACGTACAGCATTTATAACAATTTTAAAAAAGTTTGAAGACGATACGACCTGTTACACGGAATTCCGAAGTTAAGCCCGATTTTTGTCTTATTTTACTGCACTAAAGATAGCAATCAATAACATATTTAATAGTTGTGATTAATAACACAAGGAATGCTTTATGGATAATTTTATTCAATTTCAGTACTATTTTATATTTTTCAATTTAAATTCGATGAAATCATGGAAATTATCCACCATTAAACCCCCATGAATCTATGTTGCGGGTTAGATACCCGTAAAATATTTAACTTTAACTGCATGATGTTTTTTTTTCCTATGAAATGTACTGTTACTTATTACACTCCCACAAGCTGTAAAGCAATCTTTACACACAAAAAAAAAAAACAATTTTGCTAAATTCAGATCTGAAAATAATTTTTGTTCAATAATCAAAATAATTTTGTGCGAAAAGTGATTGCTAAAATATCAAAACGTTTTACAGCAATGCTTATTTCAACATTCCAACAAATTATTTTAATGATTTAACAAAAAATTATTTTCAGATCTGTTTTTAGCAAAATTTTTAGACCTTTCAACAAAAATCGTTCTTTCCGTGTATTAAATTTTGAATGGATATTTTAAGATTTTCATTGACGTCTGATATCAAATATTTTATTACTTAATGCTAAGTAAACAAGAAATAACTGACGATCGATAAAGCTAACATAAATGCTAAAAAAATCTTGATGTATGCCATTCCATGAAAAACATAATAATTATTTAAATATAATAAATTATTCAGAACTAGAATCAGATCCGACCCACATCTAGTGATCTTATCCTACAATATTTTCCTCTGAAGAAAAAAAAAATTCGAGTTAAATCGATACGTAAAGATACGTTCGCAAGTCGAGCGACATTTTGTCGTGAACAATGGCGAACGAATCGAATTGGAGGATGAATCGAGAGTTGGAGAACGGGAATAGCATTGTAGGCTGAATTGAATTAGTGGACGAATCGGATATTAAACTTGAAATCGCTCATTGAAACGATTCCATAGATTACCTCGCGCTTATACAGGGTAAAACGCGTAATTATGCCGATGTTGTGGTAATTATGGACGGACGCCAGGAAGCAATTAACGCCTGGAAGCGCAGCAGTTGCAATGCATAATAATCTTTTATTAGGCGGAAGATTAGTTGAAGCTCGCGGAGAGCTGATAGCCGAAAATGGATGAGCGCGCGCGTAGCGGATACCGATATTGGGTTTTTTTCACAATGGAGTTCAGTTATAGTAGATAACGAGTAGATTAACGAGCTGCAAGCAGCTGCAGTCGATTTAAATCGGCTATCAACGGCAACAAATGCTGTTTTAACATTACGAAGCCGATATATGTTGATAAGCTAGCAATAGCTCGTTATTATCGACATATCGAAGGTCAAAACCTCTCGAATTCACGTGTAACTCTTGTTCGTATAATTACACAAAACAGTTACAGTAATGCTGTTATGAATTAAAGTACGGAAAAAAAAGATTTGACAACTTTCTGATTAAAAATACATGTTTCATTGATACTAGCATTGTAGACGCGCGCTTTGCGCGCGCTATTTAATCACTTTTTATTTTTGCTATAATTTACTATTATACATCAACCTCAATACACACAACTGTCAAAATATGAAATGACAGTCGCTCACGAAGTTAGCGCAGCGAAAGAACCAATCATCATCGCGAAAAAGTGTCAACAAATTCGAGAAGACCGATATTGATTTAACATGCCTTTTCAGTCACAGTAATGCTATTATGAATTATAAAGTACAGAAAAAAAATTGATAACTTCCTGATTAAAAATACGTTTTTTATTTGAAAAAAGTAATCTTGCAATTACAGCGAGAATTATTTAGGTACGAAAAATTGCTAAAACTGATAAGTGATTAGTAAGCACTGCGATATCACATATGTTTTGTATTTAATCAATATAGATAACACAGACAGAAATTATATCTAAACTATTTGTCAAATTTAGCAAGAAAGTTTCTCCATGACGTTTAATCAATCCAGACTCCAATCATATTTGGTTATGAGATCTATATTTTCTTGCATATATTCTTAGAATATTGTTGCTATAAATTCTACATATGACAGAATTTTTTAGCACATACAAAAAACAGCGATATAGATTTAAGTGTAACATTTAGAATTCTAGCTGGAACAGCGAAACATTTCCCTGAGTATATCATACAACTGTTACTTTGTTATCTATACTTCGTATTTGGATAGCAGTGATCAAACTATACTGTCTCGGTGCCGTTAATGATTTTCGTGATGCGAAAGTAATTTGTTAATCATTTAGGAAGGTTTCAATAATATTTTTGTAGGAGAAAATATATTAAACGTAAGGTGCAAGTTTCTACGCTTTTATCTTTTTTCATTTTACTGCACTACAGGTAAATCATCTGTCATTTATTTTTCTTATCATGTTTCACCGTGTTTTTAATATACTGATTGAGTGTAATATCAGGGACACAATGGCTCACACACTAAATATTCATGATGAAACGAGGCAATGTAAAATAGTCATTTTACACTCTTGTTTCAGATCAAGGTTCGAATATAAAAAAAAAGTCTACCAAGGAGATATTACGAGAAAGCTAAAGAAGTATAAGAAGTACAGCCGATGTGATGTCAAAGAGGAAAGTTTAGTGGCGTGTAAATTCTTCGATTTAAGAGTGTCTTTAGTAAAATACTACATAAAACGCATCCCAGCAAACACAGATTAGAACTGTAATATTGCTGTAATATTATAACATTTCAACTATATTGCAAAAATGTTATAATACTGCTGTAATATTGCGGTAGTAATTTGTGTTTGTTGAGATAATTCTAAGATGCGCAAGATTAAGTTTGACTCACAATTTGGTATAGAATTTAAACTTGAACCGAACTACAGCTTAAAGAATTTTTACTGATGACCTAAAGTGCCCCGAATATGGGACACTTTAGATTATCCTATCTAAAAAAAAAAACATGTTAAGTCGATAGCTCACATTTCTCGAAGTTTTGTTCACTTTTCCGCGTTGATTCTCTCACTGCGCTTACTTCTTTAAACGGCTGTCATTGCATATTTTGACAGTAGTGTATACTAAGATTGATATAATATAAATAGTAAATTATAGTAAAGAGTAAAAAGTGTTAAATAGCGCGCATCTGTAATGCTAGTTTCTTAAAAAATGTGTTATTTCTATCTTAAAAACTAATAAATATTTACTAAATATACTGATTAAATTTTAAAATGTACACAATTCTTTAATTATATATGAAAAACTGACACAAAACACTGCATATCTACACTAAAGAATACTGAAAAAAATCTAATAAGAATCTAATAAATTTAATTAAGATTTTATTTTATGTACAAAAAAAAATTAAAATATAAAAGGACCATACAAGTAAGATGCAGTTAGTAGTGTTTAAATTCTTCAATTTAAGAGAGTGTCTTTAGTAAACTATTATATAAAACGCATAATTAATACAAATGTTTCTGCTTCGCTTTGAGCGCAGCTGAAATAATATGTAAACTGGCCATTTTTTTTAAATTTATATTAAAAAATTTTAATTGACATTTTTATGGCTCACAGTGCCCCAGTCTTACCTCTATGAAGTTGGCTCCCTTTTTTAAAATTCAAAGAAATAAGCAGTTTCGATTACCCCCCGAAAAGTTCTAGAATTCCCTATCGATTTTAGAAAGTTTCGTGGAACTCTCAAGAAACGGACGGAATTCTAAAAAAATGTTTAGAAAATTTCGAGTTCGATTATCAGCTGAAAAATTTTTTTCAGAAATCCGGCAATTTCTTAAGAGTTTTGGTAGCCTCCCCGAAGAATTCTAACAATTATCCTTAACAATCGATGCTGAAAAATCGAAAATTAAAAAGTTCTAGCGCTTCGAATACGTCTGCGTTCAAACTTTTCTAAGTCTGGTAGCCTCTCCTCCCTCCGAAGAGTTCTAACAATTAGATCCTTAACAACCAACGTTGAGAAGTGGAAAACTAAAAAGTTTTTTGTTTTACTCGCTTTCCACGTTGAGTGTCCACGAAGAGCATAATGATCACTTTTTATGGTATAGGAGAGTCCCGCGCGACACGAAATCTCCGATCTTCACGGCCACTGCACAGAGGGTACAAATCTGAAAATCTTCCCGGCCGTTCGGCCAGAGTACGATGGTTCGAAGCGGTGACTTCCTGCGCGCTTACCTGACCGACCGGAAGCGACGCGCCCCCCCTTCCTCTCCCCGCTCGCCTCGCCCTTTGCGTTAGCGCGTTTTATCGCGTCGCGCGAATCAGCGACGCGTTTCGGAGAGTTTCGGTTCGCGTATGATGAACCATATAATTATTTACTACTTAAGGAATGCCTGGCTCTCGTAATGATTGACAAATACGTCGTTCAAAATAATACAGTAGAAGATGGTAGACAGGTAATTCGTTTCCATCGTTAGCTTTGCATGAGAAGTCCTTTCTTTAAAGAAATTTATCTTAAGTAAATAGGACATCACGATTTCTTGATAATAATACCATAATCATCATAGTTATTAAATAAATATTATTCATTCTACTCGATCTCCCAAAGCGAGACAGATAGTAAAAAATTGCAACAATAAAAGAACTATAATTAAACAAGTATACTTAATGTGCTTGTTTAATTATATAATTGTTGCAATTTTTTATTATTTTTTATATTAAGTACTTAATGTCCTCTCACTATTTTATTCCACTGAAAGATTTCATATGGACACGCGCGCGCAAGAGAATATTACATATTATATACATGTAATAGATATACAAAAATAAAAAGATTTTGAATAATTGGATTTTTTTATTAAAAAATATAAATAAATATTAAGTTTTAGTTTTCTCTAACTGTATCATGGGTTTCGTTATTTTTCTCATTATTTTTAAATCGGCTTCTTTTTATTTCCTTCGCCTGCAGATTTAAATCTAATTGTACAAATTATTCTTGTAAAATAGAAAAATAGAGAGCAAAGTAACGAATCCTTCTGCCATCTAGCGACCGTATCATAAAACATGTCTTTTCCATTTTAATTGAAATCAATTAGCAAAATCAAAGGAATATAATTTCAGAATCTTGTCGATTTCATTTGTTTAAATACACTTTTGATTAAAATAATTATTTAAACATGTAAATATTGTGCAAATAATTAACAATAATTAACATCAACCTGATGATTATTACATCATCAAATGATAGATTTTACAACTTATTATAATTTCGTTCATTTGATCAACACAATATTTTGTATTCCACATATATATAAAATAAATATAATAAAAAAATTAATGTCGGTATAAAAGAACACTGTAATACTAACTTCTTTTAGGTCGGTACTATAGAAAAATCTATGATATGCTCCGTCGATAACATGTTTTTCCGTGATCATCCCGATGAGCGCGATCTGTATTATTGATAGCAGAAAACATATTTACCGATCGATCAGGTAGACACACGATGCAACGCGCGCAGGAGAAAAAGAGCGAGTTCGAATAAAAAAGAGCGAACGCAATTCTCACGACATTGTGGGGTAGCATGTGGCACACAGATGATTACAACTTGTATGTCGAAATCCGGATCGCAATTCGCCGGCGAGAAAGAAAGCGAGAGGCGCGCAATATTCTTTCTTCAAAAGCGATTCCCATATGCGCAACTTCCTGCAGACGCGCTTGTTTTTTTTCTTTGCTGTTTATTCGCAATGATTTTTCTCACGAGTGTAAAAAAGATGCTTGGTTTCTTCAATTCCGAAAGAGAAGACTTAACGTCGTGACTCAAATTGAGTATGATTAATGATTCCTGGCGCTTTAAATTAAATTTAAGATTAACTAGAAACAACATGTTTTATCAGGGCTGATGGTTTGCTTCGAAGTTTCGGCATTAAAATCTTCGAATTCTTTCGAAACTTCGAAATTTCGAAGTTGCGGAAAATACATTCGTGCTAATAAATTTATTCAGAAAATTCATCAAATAAGAATTAAATAAAAAGAATTAATATATATGCTTAAAATATATATACGTAATTATTACTAAAAAATTTGAAAGTATATTATAACCTAAATTATTACAAATTAATAATTAAACTTGATATATATGTAAATAAGAAAAGATAATGATCAATAAAACAATCAAATTAAGAAAATTTAAAAAAAAATTTATTCTTAAATAAATAAACAAAAATATAATAAATTAATATAATTGTTTTGCCGTTAAAAAAAATATTCCTTCGCATAAAACAATCTTAAAAACAAAAAATTTTAAATCATAAAATTAAAAAAAATTATGAATTTTTTTAAATTAAATTTACACGAATGAATTTTTCGAAACTTCGAATATTCGAAGTAAGTAAAAAGTAGCAGTTCTAGTTTTTATTATTAATTTATTCCCATATTACTTTGAGAGATTTTTTTAGAATAGAACTTTGCGAATTTTTTTTAGAATAGAAATTAATTTTTAGTATTGAATAATTTTCTAATTAATGTTACATGATCACTACTTGTGTTAAATTATAATATGTAAAATATAATATATGCATTTTTAATATTAACACTTTAATATTAAAACACTGATATTTCTCCTTATTTATTCTTCCAGCATCCATGGCCGAAAAGAACACGCACTTTTTTTTCTGTATCATCCCGTATAATTTGTTCTGCGGTGTCATTCAATCCCGTCAGACGTTCAATCAATTACCGAGAAACCGGCAACCCGACACGGAGACGAACGCGTCTCTCCCTCTCTCTCTCTCTCTCTCTTCATTTCTGGGCTAAGTAAAAGGGGACAAGCACTCTGTCCCCTCTGTCGTGTCGATTTAATATGTGACTGGCGTGATGCCCCCTTCTGGTGAGGGGGAAAACGTGGGGTACGACGCGATACGGGGGGACGGGCATGCGCGACGCCGGCACTGTCTGATTGCAGAAAATCAAGTGATGCGCGCGATCGAGCGATTCGTTTCGAGTTTTTTCGCCCGGCGTCCAGGCAGCCGTGACGGATCGCGTTGTTCATTCATTCTCAGCCTCTACCCATCTCCTCTTTCTCGGCGTCGCCGTCCATTCATCTACAGCTCGTTCTCGTAGCTCGTCTCAGAGCGCGGAGTGTCATGCGAGATTTATGCACGAAAAACAGAAAGTTAAAAGTAATCGAATGGACGATTTCAGAAAAAAGGCATTATCTCTTCTTTTTCATAAAGATTTTTTCGTTTTTTTTTTTAATTATCGATTATTTTTTTCTTTTTAAGCAAGATATTTACGTCAATTGTGAAAATAGTATAATAATTATATTTATAAAATTTATAACTAAATATAATACTTTAATTATAAAATTTTGTGTAAAATTTATTATTCTCCAAGTAATACGTATCTTTGTATTTTCAATTAGGGTCTTCTTCTCAAGCTGCATAAGTGACATTTATAATTTTTCTAAACAAATAATCAAAAAGTGCACAATAAATATAAAATATAAAAATAATATCAAAAGTTGTATCAACTAAAACAAAATTTATACACATTATAGCTCAACCCAATTTAAGTGAAGTTGTATTCCATTCAAATGTTAAAAATACATGAAGAGTTTTGTGTAAATACAAAAAACTTGACGCTGCTACAATATGCAGAATTTACAATATATGGATAAAATATACATATGTATTGTATAATATCATAATATTGTATAATACATAATATTCATAATCATACTATATTAAAATTAAGATATTTCATATATTAAGATAAAACATCGCAGCATTTCTTGTATTAAACATTTTGACTTGAAACAAAAAGCTACAACTACATGGTTTGAAATAAGAATATTGTTGACTGAAAATACGAAGATAAATATCACTTGAGTTGCACAGTGTACATAAATTTTATTTTACTTACAATTAGTGCAACTTTGTGATACTGTAACTTTTTGTGCAAAAAATAAAGATATTATTATTTAAGTTGAAAGATCCTTGACTAGGAATACAAAGATCACCGTATCACTTTTAGATTGTAATTTTTTCGTCCATTCCACTGCAATCGGCATCTTTTAACGTCTTAACTTTTTTTAAAAAAAGATGTTAACTTGTTCTTTCCTCGCATTAAAAAGTTGCAAGACGATAATCTATTCTTGTCTTTGTAACATTTTCGCAAAGTAATATAACGATTTATACACGGTGATTACGCAGTAATAGGTATACTTGAAATATTGGTCGCATTATTACGATAATTATCGATGTCACTTCGAAACGCTGGAAAACTAAATCGACCGTGAAAGCGTGAGACAGAAGTAAAATGTCGTAAATTTGGGCCAGCTTTCGTGTGAGGCTTTCAAATCATTCGTTAAATTACGACTAAATGCGGTGAAATTAGATAACGAGGAGCCAGCGGTTTGATTTCGTTCTTTTAGAATATACGGGCACCGGTATATCGCGGTTGACTTAAATAAATGTTGCGTCACAGAAAATCTTAAATGAACATATAAATAAAAATAAAAATAAAAACCGTGTCGTAAACATGAACTTAAATACGTATTTTATATTTTATATGTGAAATTATTATAATCGCTTATTTCAGAAAACATCTTATTTCAAGAAGCTTTTTGTTCTTTTAAGCCCGGTCTACAATTGCGTAAGAATAGTTGCAAGTAGTTGTAGTTGTAAGAATTTACCAATCACAATTGAATGTAAGAAAAATATTCGACTGTAATTGGTCAGTGCTTACAACTACATCACTTACAACTACGCTTACGTAATTGTAGACCGGGTTTTAGATTATCTGGCCTTTTCTAATTTGCTCTACGCCCTCTATACGGCGTCATTCGCACGCATATCTGTGTGTGATTTCGATGGATGTACGTGAATCTCATTGTCACATACCTGAGAGAAGTACGACGGCAGAACGCAGCGTTGATCATCGAGACGCGAACTCTGCACTCGCTCGAGCAACTCGAATAGATCCTGCGTCGTGCTCTGTAACAGAGATATTTCATAGTACATTTCCCTTTCCTCTTGATTGTGACGTCATAAGCGAGAAATGACACATAAAAGTTTGTTGCGGTGCAATTTTTTAAATAAAGAACATTTAGATGAAATAACAAAATGGGATCGTTCTAAAAAACTTGTAAAAATGGATAGAAACTATCCTTTTTCTCCCCTGACAGTCAGTAAATAGCCGTAAAAGGTACGTAGAGTGAAGTCTATTTAAGCAAGAAAACTCACGGTTTGACAGCTGTTGAAAGAGGTGAAAAATATGCTTTTATCATGTATAAAATTCAATAATAACTTTAGTTTCCGTCTATTTTTACGATTTTGATAAGTACGAGACAAATCACTTTCAAATTAAGCACGTAATAAAAAAATGGCATGCAACACCAAATTCGTCGTCAATACTTTTCACAATAAGTCCGTTTATTCTCTTAAAGTCGAGTATTCCCTTTACACTCGACTGTGATTGATCAATTTTTACTACTTACGATATCGACATGCCACATATTTTGTAGAATTATCACGTACGATTTATGACTTGTAACGAAATATGACGAAATATAACGGAATATACCGAAATATGACGTATTTAGAAAGTACCATAGTAAAAATACAAGGGTATGCTCTTGCGCATGTCGATGCCGAGCGGCCAATCAACTTGTCATCGTTACGTGGTAAATTTGAATGTATTATTTCAAGCATGCTCAGTTATGTTGTAAAATTCACTGCCAGTATTAAAAATCTATAGCTCACGTTACGTGCATTACAGATTTTTAACACTAAAAGTGAATTTTGGTACATAACTTTTGAGTATATGGAGGTGGAATGCCTTTGTTCTCCGTAGGTCGCAAGTGTGTCCAAGAGTGGCAAGAAGTGCGAGAGAGAAAGATATACGAGTGATACCACGTGATACGTCGTTTTCTCTGTCTGTCCAGTTCCGAATGTGACGTCATGTATAGTTTTAAAGATTGGAAAGAAAACTGGTTTTTTTCAATTTTTCCGCGGATTTTTTCGGTTTCTTTCCCAAGGGGTAAAAAAATTCAATGGAAAATTTCACGTACATATTCGTAAAATCTATCACATTTTACATTTGCAACATTTTGAAACACTTTTCAAAATTTAAAAATTTTATAACTAGCATATATTTATTGCTGATAATGTTAAATACTAAAGAAATAAGAAGAAAATTTTGTAAAAATAGAGTTAATGCATTTTTCAAATAAAACGTATGGCTCTTGACAATTATTAATAATCAAAACTCTTTAAAAATACTTAATATAAATATCAATTTAAATTAATCTTTACACTAGTTGTTAGGATTGCGTTTCCTAAAACAGTTTATTTAACAATAAATAAGCCTTACCTCAAGAAATATAGTAATCAAATGCAAACATAAAAATTAACTCATTATTAATTCCAGCGTTTATACGAGGTATCTTATAATAATGCTATAAAATACGAAAGTTATAACTTATAAGAGTTATAAGCTTATATCTACAATAATTTAAATAAAAAATTTACACATTTTAACGAGCAGTTTAAAATAAATCACTTACATTACTTTCTGAATCTCAATTCATATTTAATATAA
>NW_012026789.1:6441187-6449912 GCF_000956235.1 Wasmannia auropunctata | reverse complement strand
TAGTATATCGTTTATACAGCAATTTTTTGCAAAAAAACTAATTTTTCGGAAAAAAACCGAAATTTTTCTGGTTTTTTTCCAGCAATTTGAAAAAAGCAGTTTTTTTAAAACTCATGTGTGACGTATGCTTGATGCCTACGCAGTCTACCACCAGACGAGCTTACCCTTGTATGAAAATCCGTTGTTATATTTAATACGAGTATTTGTGCCTGCCCTTATCATTGTCTTCCTACCTGCTCGATGTACAACAGTGATGAAAGTAAGCATATAATCACACACGGCCTGTCAGTTTAATTTCTTTTTAGTGACTTCATTCATCACTTTTGCATACTAAATATCGCTTGTTTCATATTATTTCATTAGATATAAACGTAGTTTTAATATTTCATCCAAATTATGCAAAATATTTATGATTTTGGGTGAGTCCTGGTGAGGCATCCCAAATTTTCGGCACTTTACTAAAGATTCACCTTAAAGCTCGCAACGCTCTTAAAATCATTTCATCTTTGTTGTTTATTAAATATTAAACAAGGACAAATAATATTTGCGAGCGTTGCGAGCATTAAATGGAACGCAGCCATTATAGTGTCCACCGTCAACGCGGAGTTCGTGGCTGGCTAGGCAGGAGTCTTAACCCTATAGATATACACACTGGGGTCCCCGGGATCTCAGCAAAACTTCCTCGATTGTGGTATTTCTAAAATTGGAAGGGGAGGGGTTTGGGATATTGACGTAAAATAAGTTTGGAATATCCTCAGTAGGAAGACGTGTTGACGCGCGGTAATTGTTCAACAACCGAGCAGTGAACAGTTGAAGTGTGAGCGTGGGGTCCCCGGGATTGTTTGCAGTTTTGTTAAAAAATTAAAATACCGGATCGCCAAATTTTTTTTTGTTACTATTTCAAGTATGCCCTTTCAGAAATTCCAAGGATTTTTCAAATCGGTCTATAAACAAAAAAGATATGATTTTTTGAAAAGGTGCTAAATCGAGATTTTTTCACGCGTTTGTGAACTTTCGTTTCTCTTTGAATCCGTATATCTTGGAGCTCCTCAATTCTAACGACTTTTAAACATTATGGGCTTGTTCCTTGGTAGATTCTCTATCAATTGAAAAAAAAATTAATTGAAATACATTTTTACTAGAGTTACAGTAATAAATATGGATGGGGTCCCCGGGACCTCAGTGTGTATACAACGTCGTAAAAAAAAACAGTATGTATACCTAGGATTAATTATCGCAAGTGTAAATCAATCACGATAACGGTATACCAGCTAGTTCTTGGAAACATTAAGCGTAGCCGACGATGCGATTGTAATTTACCTTGACTTTCTCCGGATTGGCGCCCGATATGTCTTGCTTATCATCTTCCACGGTGGTGGGTCGCCGCGACTCGGGCTCGCAGTATACAGGCTGCTCCAGCTGCTGCCTCCTGGAAAACAAGCGAGTCATGAAAGTATTAGTATAGCGAGTCTTCCCACAGTTCTCCCGTAAACGGATCATCAAGACTAGTAGAAGACGTAGACGCGAATATTATTGTTACGGCGACTAGACATGATGACTGGCGTCTCGAGGCAATCTTAACGTTCACGTCGGCTCATAAATTCTCATATTTCATATTGGATGGCGCGGCACGAGGCGTCACATGGATATCCGGCTGACTAATGTTTACTTATTGTTTGTATGCCAACGGACAAGATACAACAATGGAAAGGCAATATATTGATACGATTGATGCTTCGCTATTGTTGTACTTTGTCTGAATTATTACAATGATAACAATCAATGTAATGTTTTTAATATACCAAATAAAAACTATATATATACAACTATACGTATATAGCCGGGCCATAACTTCTATTCATAAGAAAAACATATTTATTTCGTAATTAAAAGTAACGTAAAGCTATAATTACTCCTTTTTTTTCATTTATAAAATTGCATGTAAATTCAATTTTCAACATCAATGTATAAAATTATTTATACATTTTTGTTATGTGATGCAGTCGTATTTTAATAATAGTCCAAATATATATCGCAAATATGTACTTAACATATGATATAGTCTGACATTCCTGACTGTTAAAAAAAAAACTGCTTTTTTCAAATTGCTGGAAAAAACCAAAAAAAATTATTTTTGCGAAAAATTTATAGTTTTAAAACAACTGTTTTTTTCAAATTGCTAGAAAAAACCAGAAAAATTTCGGTTTTTTCTGAAAAATTGGTTTTTTGCGAAAAATTGCTATGTAAACGATATACTACCTAATTTTTTATATTTTTCATTATATTAAATATTAATTGAAATTCAGAAAGTAAAATATAAGTGGCTTTATGTAATTTATTTTAATTTGTTCGTTAAAATGCGTAAATTTTTTGTTTAAATTAGATATTAGCTTATAACTCTTATAAGTTATAACTCTTGTATTTTATAGTAGTATTAAAATAAGACACCTCGAATAAACGCTGGAATTAATGAGTTAATTTTTGTTTACATTTAAATATTATATTCCTTGAGGTGAGGATTATTTATTAAATAAACTGTTTTAGGAAACGCAATCTTAACAACTAGTGTAAAGATTAATTTAAGTTAATGTTTATATTAAGTATTTTTAAAGAGTTTTAGCTGTTAATAATTGTCAAGAGCCATACATTTTATTTGAAAAATGCATTAATTCTGTTTTTTATTTATTCTTGTGTAATTTGCTTTTTATTTATTTTGTATTTAAAATTATCAGCAATAAATATATGCTTGTTATAAAATTTTAAAATTTTGAAAAGTGTATCAAAGTGTTGCAAATGTGAAATGTGATAGGTTTCTACGAATGTATGTATATGTGAAATTTTCCAGTGAATTTTTCTATTCCTTGGAAAAGAAATCGAAAAAATCCGCGGAAAAATTGAAAAAGAAAAACCGGTTTTCTCTCCAGTCTTTAAAACTATATTCCTGACTCTGGTGTCAAAAGTCAGCCTTTGTGTAACGTGCCAGAACAGCAAAAAATGTGAAAAATATCTATATTATTACATCGATAGATAATTATCGGTACTAATTGAGGAAAAATCTCAATTTCTGTTGACATGCTGTCAATCTTTTCCGGAAAAAAATTTCCCGACGGTCAGCTTATTTCCTGGTCAAGCTTATTTCCTGGAGTGCATAAGGTTAAACGCGTCGGTGGAAAAATTCCGCGAAGGAAGGCGCGGGAGATATTAGCTGTTTCGAGAACACGTTCTCTGTGCGCGGCGCGCGATCCCATAAAGTAAAGTGCATCATTACCGGTTGTATATTAAGAAATAGGCATATTAACATATTTCTGCGCGGAGGCGCATAATAACTTGCCCGTACGTAAGTTATACGATATTATTACAAGACACACACACACACACTCTCTCTCTCTCTCTCTCTCTCTCTCTCTTTTATTCTCTTTCTCCTCTCGCCTCCTTTGTGGGGCCCGTAATGATATTGCGGTGACGCGTGAATAAATTTTAAAGTGAAGCACTTTGTGGGCAGACTCGATCTCGCAGATGGAAAATCTACGGTAAACAACGCGTGTTAAAATAACAAAGGTGAAATATCATAAAGGATGCACGAGAGATCCTTATATCTCGCATATTTTTTTCTATATTTATACAGAATGTTTCCGGAATTTGGTGATAAACTTAAAAGTTAAAAAATTCTCGTAAAATTGAATCACTTTTAAATAATGCATGCTCGGCATTTCTTTAAGACGTTGAACATCAATTTTAAACATTGGTTACATGTAATATAATAGTGAGGCTAGAGGACGTCGATTTTAAACACTTCTTGCGATAAAAAATTAAATCAAATTCCAAAACATGATTTTTTTCATCCTAATCTAATCTTATAGAAATTAAGCGGCATTCAAATAAGGCTAAATGTCTAGCGCCTTTAAGGGGACGTTGGTGGATAAACAATTTACAAAAGCTGTTCAATTTGACCATTAGATTTATTAATTTTTTTCAGTTTGTAATAAGAGAAACACTATATACATCTTTTTGCTGCTAATATTCCAGGTATTATCGAACGAGTTAATCGACTCATTTTGTGATTTTTTGATAGAAAAATGACAGCTATCATATTTTTGAATCAAACATAATAATTGTTTTAAGATTATTAACGATTGCACTTATTGTACTAAAAAAAATTAATTAATGTCAAGCGAGTCGGTCCTACATTCCGAAATTTTATGCTAAAGATTTCCATGCACAACGGTGAAAAGTCGCCGAACTTAACGATCTCTCGAGAGAAGGAAAAATAATCCCGGATTCATTAGAAAATACCCGGTTGAAAGGCAGCGTGCAATTTCCTGAAATACTCTGAAATATAAATTCTAATAAGGTACCGGGGGCCCTGTCGAATCGAGCCCCGAGTATCTACTTGGAATGCTCTTTTCTGCATAACTGCCAGCTCTGACTGCGAGACGAGAATTTGCATCAGGAGCGTACTTAGTTTCTTTTTCTTTTCTGCTTCTATGTAAAGAAAACGTCAGAACAAAAATATAAAGGGAAAAAAATGTTTCCAACTAGTGCTCACATTTAGATATTAATCTAGATAATTTAGATAAATATAAATCTACGGATTTGCAGATTAGTTAGTAACTAGATCAGAAGCAAACAAAAAAAAAGATTTGTTACATGTGTATACAATTATTTATTAAGGTGTTCAGTTAATTAAAAATTTAAATCTGTTTTATGCATCAAAATGTCTGCATTATAATAAAATCTATTTTTAATTTCCAATTTCGCTGAAAATCTGTCATTTCTCAGTTTTAATTACATTGTTAAAATTGTATAAAAATAAACTTTCTTTGAGCGCAAGAGTTTCTTATAGCTTTTTGAGTGCTGAATCCCGAATTTGGTGAATGAATTTATCTAATTGTTCTAGCACGTTACAATTTTGAGAAATTTGCGATTAAAAATGCAAAAAATGTACTTTTACATATTTTGTTACACATATCTACGTGTAACATGTTGAAGAAATCTTATTGCAATCAAATTTTATATAAAATATATAGTAATATAAAATATATAGAAGTAACTTCAATTTTCTTTAATAAGCGTTTGTTATGTCAATTATGTTTAGAAAGATTATTTATTATTAATATAGAATTTTTTTACATCAAAGTTGTGACTTTATATAGATCATATATAGATCATTGTAATCAAATATTCTTTAGTTATGTTATTCAATCTTAAGGCGATGTTGACAAGACGAAATTACCGTTGCAGTTATATGAATATCTCCGAATTGACGAAATTAAAAATTCTTTCACAAAATTGAAATAGAATGACATAAAATTGTGATGTGAGACAAATTTGTAGTAAAATTGAAAAAATTAAAAAATTACATTTTTCGTACAAATTACATTTGTCGTACAGCTGTCTCATTTGACGT
Source organism: Wasmannia auropunctata (assembly GCF_000956235.1). Classification (NCBI taxonomy): domain Eukaryota; kingdom Metazoa; phylum Arthropoda; class Insecta; order Hymenoptera; family Formicidae; genus Wasmannia; species Wasmannia auropunctata. Next base: position 6,444,505 of record NW_012026789.1, on the reverse strand, counting down.
AAATATTTCAGTGTAAAAGTTCTGTAGCTCATATGTACAAAATGCGTACATCCCAAACCACGGATTACACGAACGAATAATATAAAGTCTTTTGAGCTACGATTGAAAACGTAGAAAAAAAAGATATTTCCTCAACTGCAATTTATGGTAATTCATATGCTTAGCTAAGATACAAAACGGTGAACGCAGAATATAAATTGTGTCTTAGCAGTAAGTGCCGGATTTTGCAAAAAATGGCGCTTCAATATGTTATAGATAAGAACAAATGTACGCATTTGAATGAAACAGAACAATATTGTAAGTTGTTTTAAAAATACCGCTGCAATTGAAAAGTATTTTATCGATCTTGTGCGAGTTCGGCCGACCTGTCAGCATCGCCTTAAGAGTTTTTCAGACCGCTGAAGACTAATCTGTTAATTCAATTTAAATTGTATGAAAAATCTCGACATATACGTATAAATTATTTAAGAACATTTTTAAATTTTGGTATCCGTCACACAGAAAGAAATATTTCTTCAGATTTAACAAATTTCAAATACTTATTTGTTTAAAAAAAATCATGTTTTTCCTGCCAAATAATTTAGTAAAATGCAACAAAATTACAAAATTTGTATTCTACAAAACGTTTTATTAAAAATTACATTGTCCCAAATAAAATAAATGTAAACAAATAGAAATACTGAATGTAAAGAGATATTTTTTTGTGTGCATATTAATTCTACCATTTTTAATTTATCAACTCTGATATCAGATTAATATTTCAACTTAAAAAGCCCTTAAGATTGAATAATATAATTAAAAAATTTATATATTAGTAAAATTTTAATGGCACTTGTAAGACGCAATGGGCCCTATATTAATCACAAATATTTTTTTTAACTACAACCAGAACAAAACAAATCCATTTGGAAGAGCTGAAAATACTAAATAAACATAATTTTAATTGCGATAAAACTTCTCTAATACGTCACATGTCGTAGTTGTAATATATCAAAATATACTAAAATAACTCTTTTTTTGCAATTTTAATCGAAAATTTCTTGAAATTGTAACACAATAGATCAATTTGAGATCATATTCAACGTTAAAAAAAATTACGGGACCCTTTGTTTTTACCATTTGTTTTTACATTATTTTTTGTTGGACATGCAGTGTTACCGACAATAACGTTTTACGAACGTTGTTTAATGATATTACTCATCATAAATACGAATAACAGGAAAATAATTTACATCTTGATAAAAGTAAAGGAAGACCTCTATCAGGTAAGATTAACAAAGTGAGAGATTCGAACTACACCACTGCGTTCATTCCAAATACTCGCTGACCAAAACGCAACGAGCGAGACCGAGACGCAATAAGCCAGATAGCAATTATCCAGACTCTGTGCCGCAAAGAAATAATCGCTTCGTACGATCGTATTTCTATCGTGCGCGACGGAGAGAGCGAGAGCGAGAGAGAAAGAGAATTTGCCTCGCCAGAGGATCGAGAAGCGTACGAGAAAATCACGCACGAGACGTAAAAGCGCGAACGGCTGGCTTTACGCCGCCGATTCGTCGGTCATTCTTTGAAATTCAAGGGCGAGCGTTTCTACTCAAGCATTAAACTGTTGAATAAATGGATAAAATGCGCGAAACGATGCATGACTACGTGCAATCCAATAAAGTATTTGAGCCGAAGATAATTGAATGCCAGAAAAAATTCGAGCGGCAGAACGATCTTTCTGACAACAGCTAATCCTATCCGAGAGGCTGAAGTTCCTCAAGTAAAAATTTCGACACTGCAGTGTATGCAATTTTCAGGCCTAACTATGATGCGCTTTTCAAGAACGTCTAAATCAGATTAGTGTTTATTGACAAAAAATAAATAAATTTAATTCATTAATTCATGTGTATAAAAATTATTATGCTATAAGTAAAATCTGTAAAAATAAATAATAATAAAATATAAACTTTATTGTTCGTAGAATAGTATTAAAATTATGTACATATAAAATTGTATCATTGCAAATACAAATATTAAATTCATTTAAATAAATGTTTTGCTTATAATATTATACTTTTAATTTTAAATCTTAAAAACTGTAGTTATCTTGATTTAATAATTTATGATTTTGAAGAAAATAATTTATTATACATAATGTTTAAATATATATAAAAAATTTAGAATAATTATGTATAAATACAAAATAAAAATAATTTAAAAATATATTCTGAACATTTACACTTTGTATTTATAAATATTTTAAACATTTATAAACACATTATAAATATTATAAATTACCGATAATAATTCAAATTTCCCTTGTAGTTAATGGGAAACATATAACGAATCAAAGCGCTAATTGGATAAAAATTAATAAACTAATAAATAAAAGTTGTCTAAACTTGTCATACTTGCAGAACTCTGCGAAAAGCTAGCAATAAGTTAAAATTGAAGATTGAAATATATTTGGAGATCGGAACAAGATCTGGAAAACGTTCAAGTCGAGATGTCATTCAAGTCCTTGATAAGATCAACCTAATTCAAGATGTCTCTACGAAGTGAAAATCGAAGCTGGAACGATCCAAATCGAGAACGAGCGGCTACATCTGGCGACAACAGCTGTATAGACTTTTTCGGAGTTAACGATGACGATGTCTCGGCGCACGATGGCATCCTTTTCTTCGAGCTCTTCATCGCATCGTCCTTGTTCAGTTGGAGAAAAAAGAGAGAGAGAGAGAGAGAAAGACGGTTGCCTCACAATCGCAGTCCAGTACTTCTAAGTTCGCGGAAGACTCCCAATAAGGTTAACAATTACGCAAATACGAGTTACTCAAGAACCATTAGATTCATAATATTTAACGTATAATATAGTTTAGTTACTTTAGTTGCTATAAAGGAAAACAATTTTATTTGTAAGTTGTAACTTTATCTATAAAGATGTGCAAATATGGACCTTTAACAAGTCTTAAAATTACTTTAAATTCTTAAATACTTAAAATTACTATAATTGTAATTTTACATGTAATTTTTCTACAGTGTTCGCTCTTATAAATTTTCAGTTCTTATAATATTTTTATATCATAATACAATCAATTAATATATACAGTTTGTGTTCTTGAAAAAATATTTGAATGACGGATGCGAGGATGCTTTTAGTTTCATTGAACAATTCACGTTATTTACGATATTTTTTATTTTTCGTTTTTTAAGGGGAGAGCCTGGTTTAGTACGCTGAAAAATTAGGTGACTCTTTTGGAATTTTTTTTAGAAAACTATTCAACCAATCCTTTAGATCGGAAGAGCACACGTCTGAACTCCAGTCACTTAGGCATC
>NW_012026789.1:6435359-6441137 GCF_000956235.1 Wasmannia auropunctata | reverse complement strand
TTTTTAAGGGGAGAGCCTGGTTTAGTACGCTGAAAAATTAGGTGACTCTTTTGGAATTTTTTTTAGAAAACTATTCAACCAATCCTTTTGAACTTTATAGGGTAATTTCTTATACTATTGAACTAACAAAAAAATATTGTTTTTGCCAGAAAAAAGTATTTATTATGCAAGTAATAATAACATTTATTCGGCGGTGATGGTGTTTGGCGGCGTGCAAGATAACTCAAAAACTATTCATCCGATTGATTTGGGCCTTTGCACACATCTGCACAAATACTTCCCCAATAACTTGAACCACAGTTTATAATAATATTATTTAATTAAATAATTTTTATTGCATATTAACACGAAAAATTTTTTGTCAAAATCGCTACCTTCTTTTTCCAAGTGTCGCGATTTTCACAATTTCGCATTATTTTCTTTAAGAATAGATTCAGTTAATGCGTAAACTTTTAATAAACAATGGATTTTTTATTTCAGATAAATACAAGCGACGCTACATTGCACGCCGCCGCGCGGACGCGCTGAATAAAAAGTTATTATTACTTGCATAATAAATACTTTTTTCTGGCAGAAAATATTCTTTGTTAGTTCAATAGTATAAGAAATTACCTTATAAAGTTCAAAAGGATTGGTTGTATAGTTTCCTAAAAAAAATTCTATAAACACCTAATTTTTCAGTGTGCTAAACCAGGCTCCCCCCTTAAGTATATATGTTACTCGTTTACTTAGCGACTTTAGTGTTTTATTTTGTTCTAACAAGTTAAACGTAAGAAGGAAGTCCAGAAAGTTCGATCAAAACGCTACACAGCGTGCGCGAAAAATTGATGCAATTAGAACCTATTTTGGTGATTTTGACGCGACATGCAAACGCAACGAGACGAGAAACGGCGGGGAATCGTTGCGCGCGACACATTGCGAAAGAAAAGTTTCGTGAAAGCGACGAGCGGAGTTTCGTGCCTCTCTCGGCGGAGAGAAGAAATCGGCGCACGTCTAAAACGACCCGCGATCCTTCTTTCCCGCGGCTGGCATTTATGTCGTGTTCGATAATTGCACGTTTGGCACACTCGGCCGAATGCCATAAAGGACCTCGGCCGAGTGTTGTGCGTTGCATCTGCGAACCGTAACTCGTGTCGCGCCGTAACTGGGTTTAGTGCCAGCCGAGAAAAAAAACAAGGCAGCGAAAGGAAAATCGAGTGTAAAAAAAAGGGGGAAAAAGAGTTGTGCACGATTCTTCAAACATCTACGTCTTGCTTTAATTTGTTTAAAAAAGACATACCATGTTCCTTTCTAACAGGATTGGATAGTTAAAAAGTTAAAAGTTTAATAATAAAGTTAAATAGTTAATAACTTTTTAAACTTAACTTACAATTTTAGTTAATTTTAAACGAGTTAACTATTAACTTCAACTAGTTATTTTTTAACATATGTAAACTTTAACTTATAAACTTTTCTAAATAAAAAATTTACCTACTTAAATAAAAAAACATTTTCATATAAAGAAAGTATTTCATTGTTATTTCATGTAAACTTAATTTACAAATAAAATATTAAATTTATTTTTGATCTGCACTTATATTGTAATTTTTTAAATTTAAATTAATCTTTTTTTTTAATTACGACATTCATATTTAATATAAATGATGTTTTTCAAAATTAACTTTTAATTTAACTTTAGTTAATTTAATCTTAACTTTTAACAGAGTTACTAGTTTTTTATTCATGCAACTTTTAACTTTAATAAATTTATTTTATAAGTCGTTAACTTTAACTTAATTTAGTTTTAGAAAAATATTAACTTACTCAACCCTGCTTTCTAAATAATTTTCAGAAATGGCAGTATTGATCTAATCTAACGATAAACACCAATTGCGAAGTAAATTTCGCAACACAAATCGTCGCTAACAATAAGATTTAACAATCGCAATTCAATGGTCTTTTTTTTTTAGTTAATACTAGTATCTGTAAACTTCCAATGGACAAGACAATCTCGAGTGGCATTTATCGTCTGTACCTATTCGTTGACAATCGCGACTGTCTGCCATTCCCGCCATTGACGTTTTCCATTCCCAAGCCGATTATTACGTAAACGAGATCACCCGTTAACCGGTCCGCTGAAATAATAACGCGTAATTTCGCGCACATTTTTGAGTCTTGTTGTGGTCCTCGCATATCCGTCATTCAACTGCTTTTTTCAAGAAGGCCAATTTTTTTATTATATATGGTTAGTTGTGTGTATACATGGTACAAAAATATTGTAACTAGAAATTTATAAGAGCGAACACTAAAAAAATTACACGTAAAATTACAATTATAGTACGTGACTTTAAGACTTATTAAAGGTGTATTATTTATACATCTTTATAGATAAAGTTACAACTTACAAATAAAATTATTTTCCTTTATAGCAATTAAACAATTTGTAAAAATAAATTTATAATTTGAGTATATACACTACTGAAAAAAATTATGACATAGAAAAATTTTGAGCAAAAATTGGTCAACTTTGGTTAACGGTAACTCCGTGAAAAATCATCGTAAAATGATGAACTTTTTTTCAAATGAAAACTTGAAATCTCTACTTTAAGATACTGTGAGTCGATTTTAAATTTAATGCACCCCTGTTGCTGTAAACTCTTAAATCTGAAAGCATGTTTGTCACACTGAAAATTGCAAAGTTTGAACGAGTGCACGGACTTGCTAAAATTTTTCCTGGGGATGCGGTTTCCAGCGTCATAAAGTTGGAATCTTTCTTTTTAATTTAGGAAAAAAAAGTCGCTACGATTTTTTTCACAAAGTTACAGCATTTTGAAGTAACCCTTGTATTTTTCTCATGTATGTTCGGCATTATCCGATGTACATTATAGGGAGGTTGGTAAACGGATTTTGCACATTGTGTGAGTGCGGTCGTGTGTAAAACATACACACATACACACACGGTGTGCAAAATCCGATCGCCAACCTTTCTATGCCATAATTTTTTTGAGCAGTGTATGTGTATAATTTTTAATTTTCACGAACAGATTTAAATTTTAAACTTATCACAAATGTGTCATGAATTGAATTACGTATACATTTTTCTTAAGCTTTATTATCAATATGTAGATTGTAAAAATGCAAATATAATGGTGTGATATTATCATTATGTTATGTAGGGCAAAAGCACTAGATATGAGAATCGGATCTAATTCCGGAAAATTTACATATTATATTTAAATAATTATTAATTTTTTCATTGAATGGCGCATATGTCACAAGATTCCTTAGCATTTAACATATTAACCTTATTAATCATCAATTGTTTTTTGTATATTAGTAATAACGCTGTACATTTTTAATAAGCACATATTCATTAAATAACAAAATGTGAGACAACAATTTAGGTGAATCTTCAAGTCATTTATTGTTTAATACCTATAAAGATTGCATTATTTTTTAAGAGGTAGCAAATAACGTTTAATTTCATGGAAAAAATCAATATTATGTTTTTTGCGAATACTTTAATGCACAACTAGATCCAAGGATCTAATTGTGGATAATTTTCATTCAATTAAAATTAAAAAATATAAAATAGTACTAAAATTGAATAAAATCCATAAAGTATTATTTGTGATTATTTGTGATATTAAATATGTCACTAATCGTTTGATATCTTTATGGATAAAAATATGAATTTTTATTCCTAAGACGATCCAGAACTAATGCTCCTATCATAATATTACAAAAATCTATATGTTTACATAAAAATTAGGAAATATTATTGTTATTGTAATTTTCCATCTAATGTATAAAAATATATTTATATAGTATTAAAGGTAAAAGTACTAACTTTTTCGTAAAATCATACAATTTTATTGTATGTATTTCTCCATAAATTGTGTCATTTATGCACGTTATTACTTATGTAATTTCACATACCTTTTTTACAGTGTACATCAAATAAAATGAAAAAATAATAATTTAAAGCATTTTCGCAAAAAGTTTCGCAAGCTAAAATTACCTTCAATTTCAAAGTGTCAAATTTTATCCGAAAATTCCGAGAAATCTTTATAGTCTCGTAGGTGTTGTGTTGGCGAAAAAGCGAGAGAGCTTACGTCATTCGGATGCAACGCGGAATTGCGCGCGTTTCCCATAGGATCGCGTTTCTTCGTATCCCGCGGAGGGTGCCACGGGAATAATGGACGTGCCCAATTAAACGAGTTAATTTGATAAAACGCTCGAATGACGAGCGAGCTCGACCGAGCCGAGCCGGAGCGCGAGTGCGACCGGACGCTCGTCACAGGACGAACAAAGGAAAAATTAGCGCATGCCAGGATGAACGTTCTAATAATCACGCTGGTAATCCCGTAAGTACACTCACGAAGATTACGCTCCAGGAGTTTCGCTCGTTTCCAATTTCCAAGTTTAATTTCGAAAACGTGTCTCTTTTAAAAGCTCTCACTCTTATAAGCTTATTTAAAAATCTATTTCGAACCGGGACGTTGACAATTTTATCGAAAATTACGCGAACAATATTTTTTGTTACATTTCTTCGACGATGAAGTAACGATTAATGAAATAATAATGTAATAAGTTGAAGAAGGAGCCCGGAACACACTTCTCGTGTCGCGTCTCCATTCTTATCATTTTTATTCGAATGTAGGCCACGGATAAAAGTAGTCGTCGGAAAACGTAGGAGTGTTGGAATAACAGCGTAAAATCGTATTCGTTTCTGTGCGCAAAATGCGTGAATACAAAATTAAAATTTTTTTAATTAAAAAATTTTTAGCGAGACGCGCCGCGAGAATTGAAACGTTCAAGATCGTTTATTATACAGTTATTTTTTTTACGAAATTGACAGCAATTTCGAAGTGACGCGCGACAAGCGATCGCGATGTCACGAAATTCTTCACCTACGTCGCTCAGAGTGTCCGGACAGCCGAAAAACGATTAATATTCCGGGCCGTGGCCTCGCGCGTTTATGGAAAGCAAAACCAAAAAAAAAAAAAGAAACGAAAAAGAAATGCGAGCGATCAATGCGAGCGCGAGCCGAAGTGCACCCGCGAATGGAAAGTAACCGGACAAACGAGTTCCGCGGCAGACGCCGTGCCACTTGCGCGTTGCAAAATCAATTTTGCAATGCGCGCACAGAGTGACAGACACAATCCGAAATCTCGTAGAAAGCAATCAAAACTCTCCGATGAAACTTTACGTAATTAACTGAAAGGATGTTAGCATAAAATACAAGAACATGTGAAATGATATTAAAGAATTATCATTAAGTATAATTAATATACTGTCAAGATTAAAATTTTCGTGAAACGACTATCTATCCAATATTTTTAAAAATATTAAACATTTTCGTGAAACTATATTTATGTAATATTAAAAAAAAAAAGTTTTCTACTCCGCACTCTGAATCGAATTTCATAGGAACAATTAACGAGAATTGTAATCGGAAATAGCTTCGTTATTATTCTGACATTTTCGAAAAACCTGAATTTATTTATGTAGAAATTAAAATGCAATTCCGAGTCAGAAATCACGTTAATTCAACGGATTGTTTCATCATTTTATTAAAAATTTCAAAAATATAATTTTTCTCGCAGAATTGAGAATTGCCTGCACGGAAAGAACAATTTTGCTAAATCCAGATCTGAAAATAATTTTTGTTCACTAATCAAAATAATTTTGTGCGAAAGTCAAAATGATTGCTAGAATATCAAAACGTTTTATATAGCAATGCTTATCAGTTCTAACATTCCAACCTGTCTCTTATACACATCTCTGAGCGGGCTG